>NC_057806.1:189867287-190197374 GCF_018294505.1 Triticum aestivum
TTGGCCATATCACATCACATAGCATACCCTGCAAAAACAAGTTAGACGTCCTCTAATTGTTGTTGCATGTTTTACGTGGCTGCTATGGGTTTCTAGCAAGAACGTTTCTTACCTACGCAAAGACCACAACGTGATATGCCAATTGCTATTTACCCTTCATAAGGACCCTTTTCATCGAATCCGATCCGACTAAAGTAGGAGAGACAGACACCCGCTAGCCACCTTATGCATCTAGTGCATGTCAGTCGGTGGAACCAGTCTCACGTAAGAGTACGTGTAAGGTCGGTCCGGGCCGCTTCATCCCACGATGCCGCCGAATCAAGATAAGACTAGTAACGGCAAGCATATTGAACAAAATCAACGCCCACAACTACTTTGTGTTCTACTCGTGCATAGAATCTACGCAATAGACCTAGCTCATGATGCCACTGTTGGGGAACGTAGCAGAAATTCAAAAATTTTCCTACGTAACACCAAGATCTATCTATGGAGAGACCAGCAACGAGTAGAAAGGAGGAGTGCATCTACATACCCTTGTAGATTGCTAAGCGGAAGCGTTCAAGTGAACGGGGTTGATGGAGTCGTACTCGTCGTGATTCAGATCACCGATGATCAAGTGCCGAACGGACAGCACCTCCGCGTTCAACACACGTACAGCCCGGTGACGTCTCCCACGCCTTGATCCAGCAAGGAGAGAGGGAGAGGTTGAGGAAGACTCCATCCAGCAGCAGCACAACGGCGTGGTGGTGATGGAGGAGCGTGGCAATCCCGCAGGGCTTCGCCGAGCACCTACGGGAGAGGAGATGTGTCACGGGAGGGAGAGGGAGGCAACCAAAGGCCTTAGGTATGATTGCTCCTCCTTTTCCCCACTATATATAGGGCCAAGGGAGAGGGGGGAGGCGCAGCCTTGCCCCCTCCTCCAAGGAAGGGGTGCGGCTAAGGATGGGGAGGAGTCCATCCTCCCCAAGGCACCTCGGAGGTGCCTTCCCCCTTTAGGACTCTTCCCTTTTTCCTTTATCTTGGCGCATGGGCCTCTAGGGGCTGGTGCCCTTGGCCCATGTAGGCCGAGGCGCACCCCCTACAGCCCATGTGGCCCCCCGGGGCAGGTGGCCCCACCCGGTGGGCCCCCGGGACCCTTCCGGTGGTCCCGGTACAATACCGATGACCCCGAAACTTGTCCCGATGGCCGAAACAGGACTTCCTATATATAAATCTTTACCTCCGGACCATTCCGGAACTCCTCGTGACGTCCGGGATCTCATCCGGGACTCCGAACAACATTCGGTAACCACATACAAGCTTCCTTTATAACCCTAGCGTCATCAAACCTTAAGTGTGTAGACCCTACGGGTTCGGGAGATATGCAGACATGACCGAGACGTTCTCCGGTCAATAACCAACAGCGGGATCTGGATACCCATGATGGCTCCCACATGTTCCACGATGATCTCATCGGATGAACCACGATGTCAAGGACTTAATCAATCCCGTATACAATTCCCTTTGTCTAGCGGTATTTTACTTGCCCGAGATTCGATCGTCGGTATCCAATACCTTGTTCAATCTCGTTTCCGGCAAGTCTCTTTACTCGTTCCGTAATACATCATCCCGTGATCAACTCCTTGGTCACATTGCGCAAATGATGATGTCCTACCGAGTGGGCCCAGAGATACCTCTCCGTTTACACGGAGTGACAAATCCCAGTCTCGATCCGCATAAAACAATAGGTACTTTCGGAGATACCTGTAGTGTACCTTTATAGTCACCCAGTTACGTTGTGACGTTTGATACACCCAAAGCACTCCTACGGTATCCAGGAGTTACACGATCTCATGGTCAAAGGAAGAGATACTTGACATTGGCAAAGCTCTAGCAAACGAACTACACGATCTTTGTGCTATGCTTAGGATTGGGTCTTGTCCATCACATCATTCTCCTAACGATGTGATCCCGTTATCAACGACATCCAATGTCCATAGCCAGGAAACCATGACTATCTGTTGATCACAACGAGCTAGTTAACTAGAGGCTCACTAGGGACATATTGTGGTCTATATATTCACACGTGTATTACGATTTCCGGATAATACAGTTATAGCATGAATAAAAGACAATTATCATGAACAAGGAAATATAATAATAACACTTTTATTATTGCCTCTAGGGCATATTTCCAACAATTAGAACCATTCACGATACCGGATGCCAAAAGATTATGTCCATGAACCTTAAAGGAACCATCAACTATTCGGTGAGTCCCCTCATTGTTGATAAAAAATACTCCATCAAGTCTCTGCCGAATAATGTCTGTCCCCTAACTTGGATCCTGCAGATAAGAGAAACTTTCTCCAGCCAGCTATATGACTCGCACTAGATCCATCAATGGCCGACTCCACCGTGGAGTCAGCCGCAACTCGTGAGGTCAATGTTTGAGTGATTCGTCGATGCATATAAGGATAACATTTGTTGGACGGTTGGCAACGAATCATTGTGAACCTTGATGCATACAACTCTTGTAGTGGTTAGAAGTCCTTTAGCCCGAATAACACAGCATATTCGGCTTGATTATTAGTCGTGTAAGCTCTACCCGACAAGAAGTCTTTAAATCCATCCCGTGAAGAAATATGTCAATAATACCGACTCTGGGCGCTGCTAAATTGAATCATGAAAATAATCTCCACAAGACTTTGACTTGGCATCCAGGGAGCACCGACTGATAAATGTGATGTCACACCCCTGTCCTTCGGTCTCTGAGTCAACATTGCCTTGCCCCCCGAGTGAACGAAGCTTCATTCATCTCGGTGACACACTTTCTCTGGATCACCACAATGAACACAATTAGTCAGATGCCAGCTTTGTCAACACAATGTACTCTTAGGGCGATATGCAAATATCGGCCAAATGTCCTTATCTCATAGGACCTGGAGAACCCGTCCACCAAAGTGTGAATAGCCGAAATAATTCAGATGCTTCAGCTGGGATTAAGCTCTGGGACGCTGGCTTTGATGGAACGGTCGAAGAATATGGACGATGTGCCATTTGGAGTCCGCTATATTGAGATGAAAACAATCGACTCTGCCTACCGGCTTCATGCTTGTCCTCCTTTACTCCTGCCGGCTTTGCAACAGGAGATGTGATTCCGCTCTTGACTTGAAGATTTCTCTTGGGAACCCAAGCCATATTCCTCTTCTCCAGCTCCTTGACCCTGAGCCTCTTAAGTTTTCTTTCTTCCCAATGTGATAAGCCAAGTGAGCATCCCGGCTGTGATTTTGTTTTATGCACTAGCAAATTCTTCCTTGCTTTGGGCATCTCTGGCTTGGCCTGTCCAAACTTGGCGATTGGATCCTTAAAAGTAACCTGCTTCTCTTTCTTGTCCTTAGTAGCCAACATAGACTCGGCTGGCTTTTTGTCATCTGGAATTGGATCTGAAATAGCACACTTGCGGCCATCCTTTTTCACTCGGTACACTTGCTTGACCGCATCCATCTTCTTTGTCGAGCTCCGGACCGATTCTTTTTGGTTGAGTCGGTCTATAACATGTTGTTGTTGAACAAACGACGATCCTCTCGGAGCTACATAATTTTGCTGAGGTGGTTTAGAATATGATGGACAGTGTGCCCTTGATTTATACTTGTTCCATGATTGATATGAATAATAGTCAACATGGGGAGGAATCCATGACATTGGTATTGGTGACCCAAAAGGAGGATATAGAGTCTGCTTGCTCAACTTCTTCCTTCGCCCATCCCGGTGTTCAGATTTATGCCTTGGGGGTGACTTCCATGCTTTTATTTCACTCGGCCGATAAGCACTCTTTGCCTCACTTATCTTCTGATATTTTTCTAATAACTGCGAGAAAGTGACTTTCGGCTTTCTACCTTTGTGCTTACCATGGCCTTTGCTTTCTTTAGTTGTGTTTGCATCGGTCTTCGAATTTTCTGGTTGCCCCCCAGTGCTAGATGTCTCCATTGTAGATTTCATGGAATTCTCATCTTCGAGATTGTTGTGGATGCACTTTCTAACAATATCCTTGCTCGAAGACTTGACCCCATCATCATTGGTGTGAACCTGTCGACCTTTTGATGAATCGGCTTGAGGTAACCGAGTCAACATTTGATCGCCATCAAGGCCAATCTGGTACGACTGGCCATATGCTCGTGCCTCAACAAACTCCAATCGTCCTATGTTGTCCGATTGCTCGACTTGATGGATCATGTTGCAATCTTTGACATTTTTCTCGAATAAACATTGCATTCGCTCTTGTCTTGACGACTCGACATCGTGATCAATTATAATAATAGGATTAGTCAGCGATGTACCGATGATGTGATCAACTATGCCTGCACTGGACGTACACTCCTGGTCCATTAAACGATATTGTGATATCGGCTCTGAAACAAAACAACCGAGTGGTGCCAGCTTAGTGTCATCTGACTCGGCTATGCATTGATTTTCGTCGTCCTTTCCCGATGCTTTTGAATCGGCTATCCTGGAGAACTTTGAACCTGGCTTTATATTCCTACAACCAAAATAATTACAGAATATATGTCTCATCTGAGACCAAATGTTAGCCAGGCATGAAACAAACAAAGTTGCCCATATGAATATAAAGTTCAGTCGGCATGACGGGAACAACTTTGGTTGCGATAAGTTGTCACTATTAGCCTCTATGAATGGTGCCATGTGTTGATCAGCATGATTAGTAACAAGATAATTCGAAACAAACATATTACTCTTCTCGATCGGTCTTTCAAAATTAATTAGAATCTTACTAACGGGTGCATCAACAATATGATTTTGACCGAATCGAAAACTGAGTAAACTCTCGGCTAGGTGTACCTTTGTGAAGTCGTTGGAACGAGAAGATGGTTGCACCACTGGAACAATACCTTGCTCCACTTCTGAATAATTTTTGAATGCGTCTTCTTCTTTTTCTGGATCTCGTGCCTCATCACTCGAATTGATTGAGCAGATTTCACTCGGATTGCCCGAGTATACACTCGGATTACCCAAGTGGATTTCACTCGGACGCTCTTTGTCAGTTGAACTTTGCTCAGGTGCACGCTTTGGTTCTTGATCTTTATCACTAGCCAAACTTTGTTTGGCCATATAACTTTTCTCTTGATGCTCATCAATTTCTTTGGCACGGAACTCATAGGGCAGCATGTAAGCTCCCTCACATCCAGAAAAATCTAACACGGCCAACTCGTTGCGTTTACCGTTCTTTTGCTCGGCGAAACTTGCATCTTCTGTTTTAGCACACGCGGCAATAATTGGCTTGATGCACTCGACTTTAGCCAGCGATGCACTCATCTGGAATGATGCACTCGACTGGCATGATGTACTCAGACGGGTCGATGCACTCGGCTGGTATGATGTACTCGGTATGGACTCTATGCACTCGGTTGTAACCGTCTCTGTGCTCAATCTGGTTTCAACTGAATCCACCATCATCTTTTCTTTAAAGGATTCGTTCGACTCGGCTGTAGATGACTTATTCATATTTGACTCAGTTTCAACCGAATCAACCATATTAGCCGAGTGAACCCTTTCTTGCTGATTTGCTTGCAAACCTTCTTGCTTCAATATCGTAGAAGGGCCAACATAGTTGCTGGATGGAGGAAGGCACTTGACGTATTCTTGCAAATATTCCTCTCCACGGCTCTTCTTGAGTGCTTCGTAAGCCTGTTGATATTCTGCTGGTAATTCCTCAAGAGTTGGCGTAGTAAATTCGTTGACGCTATTCCCTGTGAGCTTTGGCTTGATCTTGTCCACTTGGGCCACATATTTTTCTGTAAACTTGGCCCTACTTGGATTGGCTTGCCCCCCAATACTTTTATGATCTTTCGGCAATGAAGTGATGTTGCCGAAATTTTGCAATTGTATAGGGGGTGTATAGCATGCTGCAGTGATAGGTGAAGACATGTGCACTACTGTCGAATATTCTCTCTCGCCAATTTGATCAATCGGCAAAACTTTGTCTTCCTTCAGAACCCTAGCTCTTATTGCATCATAATCAGGAACTAATCCCTTTTCATGTTTCCCAAGGCAAATAGCACTAATCTTCTTATTTTGGGCTAAAGTTTTTAATGCAGCCAGAGCCACCTCATCTCCTGTAATATTAGGCACGTATGCTCCTGCAGAATCTCCATTCACTCGGCCATAACCACAAAGGTGATCCGAGTCATAAATATTTTTAGTTTCATATGCTACCGAACAATTAATCTCACGAGGTGTAGTATATGATGTTTGAGGATAACTGGCCAAATAGCTAATGGAAGCATGGCCGATTCCCCCATCCATCGGCATGTTTGGGGATGAACCCGCATATTGCGAGTCGGTTGCCGATGGATAAAACAGTGAGACACCCTCCTGTAATTGAGGTGTCATATATTGATCACTCGAACAAATCGTGTTGTTCACCGGCATATTGAAAGATGTTGCCGATGCACGAAAGTTCAGATTCGTAGGTTGCATGTCGCGATTCTGTAACTTCCAAGTTTCTCCAACAGAATAACTAGTCGGCCTTTGCTCGTTAGGGCTAGCCGACATGACATGTCCATTGAAAGATCTAGCAACATCAACATAATGGCTATTTGCATCTACATAAGGAGATTGATGATACATGTTACTGTTGTAGATTGCAGCCGCTTGATGACGCTCTCCTCGTAGCAAGAACATGCTGGAAACTGTTCAAAGCTTCGTCCCCAGCGGCGTCGCCAAAAAGTGTGTTGACACACGAACACGTCACGTGTACCCTCGACGCCGGGGGTGATGCACCGCAGCTCACGTCGAAGGAGACCCGACCGACAGCGCGATATGCAAGACAGTCGACGGGCGCTTTTGTAGACCCGAAAACCCCACACCCCCGGGAGGGACCCCGTTAGGGAGTGCGGCGGCTATGGGCTGCCCTAGGTCGATTCGCTCGCCCCTAGAGCCTCGTGGATCGCTGCCCTCCAATGCGAAGAACGAACGAAGAACGAGAAAGAAAGATACAAGGGTAGGGGATAAAGATAGATGAACACAAAAGTATAATAGATTGATTGGTTCGATTGGTGTTGTTCAATCGGCCGTCACCCCAACATATATAAGAGGCGGCTGGACTTCCCGTACAAGTAAAGGATTCATCTAGGCTTTCCTTACAGGAAAAATTACATCAATTCGCGTCCTAGAGTCCTAGTTCTATTCCAACTCGGATTCAGTCTGAATCTGGCCCAACTTCTGTCTTCCTCCTTGTGCAGGCCGCCGAACCTCCATATGACCTCCGATCAAGATGGCCCAAACATCAAACTTGTGAGCCTTGACGATACGAACAACTCTCATGTTGACCACTTTTTCAAATAAAGCCATCTTGAATACTTTTCGAGGTCGTTTTTACCTTCCAGTCGGACTCGGTCTTGCGGTAGACTGAATTATCTGAGTGTTGTAGTGAATTTGCAGGTCATATACTATCTCTGATGACGATGACTCCAAAACCAAAGTTTACCGTCTTGATGATACGCACAACTTCTGTATTGAACACTTCTTCATCCGAGATTATCTTGATAAACTTTTGGGCACATGTTCAGTTTCACTCGGATTTGAGCTCATCCACTCGGATATTAGAGTCTTTCACTCGACTGGACCTTTTCACTCGGATGACTATATTTTCACTCGGAAGACAATCTTTCACTCGGATGATGACCACATTTTCAGTCGGAAGACAATCTTTTACTTGATCGACCAATTTTCACTCGACCTTTTACTCAATCGACCTTTTACTCGATCGGTAGGTTTTCACTCGACTTTTTACTCGATCGGTAGGTTTTCACTCGACCTTTTACTCGATCGGTAGGTTTTCACTCGACCTTTTACTCGATCGGTAGGTTTTCACTCGACCTTTTACTCGATCGGTAGGTTTTCACTCGACCTTTTACTCGATCGGTAGGTTTTCACTCGACCTTTTACTCAATCGGTAGGTTTTCACTCGACCGGTGAGTTTTCACTCGGATGGTAAGTTTTTCACTCGACCAAAAACATAGCCTGATCTTGATTTGTCTCTCCAAGTCTCATACGACCTCGGATTGAGACGAATTATATATGAAAATCGATCGGCTCGACGAGACGAAACTTTTCCGTGTTGAAGGTTTTTCAATTCAAGGCTGTCTTGAAGGCCGAATTGCTCACGCATTGCGTCAGACACTTATCAACATGTGTCTGGTGTCAAGCGTAATATTTTTGTCTCTGACCTGTCCAGACCGTATTGACTATAACTTTTGCATATGAACTCGGATTGAGATGATTTATATATGAAAATCGACTGTCTCGACGAGACGAAGACAATTCCTTTAAAGCACTCCTTCATCTGAGGTCATATTGAGGACGTAATCGGCCGAAAAGCACTCAGAATATTAAATTTTGTCACTCGGAGTACAGCTTCGGCCACTGAGATGAGGTCGAATGTCAATAGCCTAAACATCAAAGTTATTCCACTCGGCGACCTGAAACTTTTCATGCTTAAAACTCTTTCACTTGAGGCCATCTTACTTGCCTTTTGTTCCTTGCCAAAATCCGGTGTCAACACATTTGTACTCACGTTTGCCTATTTTATGTTTTTGCAGAGAGACTTCAGTCTCACTAGTATTTCCGCGTGGTCTTCGACGTTTAGCTTGTTACCTCAGCTACGATCTTGTGCCTCGGCAGGATTTGGTAGATAGTCAGGCTTCTCAGCCTTTTTCATTTATAGATGTCTGTACTCAGACATGATAGCTTCCGCTTGTGCTTGATTTGTATGCTCTGAATGTTGGGTCATGAGACCCATGTTTGTAATATCTCGCTCCTCGGAGCCTATTGAATAGATTACTTGAGTCATAGAGTCATGTTGTGATGCCATGTTGTATTTGCACATATCGAGCATATTGTGTGTATGTTATTGAAATGCTTGGTATGTGTGGGATCTGACCATCTAGTTGTTTATCTTTAGTAGCCTCTCTTACGGAGAAATGTCTCCTAGTGTTTCCACCGAGCCATGGTAGCTTGCTACTGCTCCGGAACACTTAGGCTGGCCGGCATGTGTCCTTCTTCGTTCCTGTGTCTGTCCCTTCGGGGAAATGTCACGTGGTGAATACCGGAGTCCTGTTAGCCCGCTACAGCCCGGTTCACCGGAGTCCTGCTAGCCCAGTGCTACAGCCTGGATTCACTCGCTGATGACCGACACGTTCGATGCTGGGTCATGGATGCCTGTCCCTGTAAGTCTGTGCCGCTTTGGGTTTACGACTAGCCATGTCAGCCCGGGCTCCTTATCATATGGATGCTAGCGACACTGTCATATACGTGTGCCAAAAGGCGCAAACAGTCCCGGGCAAAGGTAAGGCGACACCCGTGGGAATACCGTGCGTGAGGCCGCAAAGTGATATGAGGTGTTACATGCTAGATCGATGTGGCATTGAGTCGGGGTCCTGACAGCGTTGGTATCAGAGCTTGACTGCCTGTAGGATTACCAAGCCAAACTGGTCGAAGTTGAGTTTAGAAATTCTTTAGTTATATAAGGGAATTGATTGTGGGATGGAACGTAAGGCTCTTTTTACTCCTTATACCTCATGCCCTTCTGATCTGAGTCATCTTATCTTTCCTGCGGGGATTAAGAACTAGGCTATCTCTTCTTTCTATTAGGATCACGTGTTACTAATCAGTAGACTTATAAGATTGTTGGATTTAAGTCTCAGTTCAGTTCCTACTACTTCCGTATGTTAATTGTTGATCTCGGAACCTTGATATTGTGCTTCTGAGTGGTTATGCCACCATTTTTGTGATTGTCTCAAATCTTTTTGAGCAATTATAGCCGTTATGCTGTCCGAGTCATCCCAGGTTTCTAAATAGTCCGATGCATTTGCAAATCCCTTCCTTCTGTTTCCGATGTTCCCATGGGCCATATTAACCACACTAATCGGTGTGTTGAGGTAATTATTGCCTCGACATATATGTTGGAATTATTATTATGACCCTAAGTGCTTAGGGGATCATCTAGTGGTCTAGCCATGATTTGTGTCCTAGTGTGAAGATTCTGGCCTTTATTCTCGGAAGCATCCCGTGATGCTACTTAGTAGTAGGTATTCTACTCCTGGGTTCTGAACCCGAGATTCACTCTACCTACTTCATGTTGATAGTAATTGCTAGTGCCTTTAGGATATTAGTAACCTTTGCGATAGTCCTTGAAGTCCGTGGTATCTTCTTCTTCCAAATACCATGAACTACTTATGGCAGATGTTTATTGGATCAAAAAAAATCACAATTAGAGTACTCTTGAGGAGTTCTCCATTCATAAATCGTGACTCTGCCAGTTCTACCTTTCTGCATGGGTTATCCGGAAGAAATATGTTGAACTTGGTTCGACATACTAATCTATGCATCCACAACTCAGAAAGTTATATGTTCCTTTGAGTTGTTCTCTTTAGTTGCATTCTGACCCTCGTCTATCAATTGATAGTCAAGAGTATGCGTGCGTTCGTTCATCGATGCCTATGACTCTTGTGGTCTGTCAAGCCATTCTATTCCGGAATGACTAGGAGAAACAAACTCCATTACCTCTTCCATATCTAGGATTGGGTCAAAGTAGTTGTATTCCGCAGATCAAATGCCAATCCAGCTTTTGGTTCTGCTCTACCTTGGAGTATTACATATTTTATATCGAGATTGTTATAGGAATTGCACACCATCCCATGAACTCTTGGTACAGTGATACTTCTTGCCATCACTGTTCATTCCTCGGCCCTCGTGTTGATGCAACCGGAATACCGACAAATGAATTGTGATGAGTGAAATCAATACTGCTAGCAACTCTGTTGCTTGGTAGTTAAAGGATAATAATTTCATTCTTAGTATGTTGGTTTTCGAATCATCCTTCTAAGACTGATCGTGCTACCTAGTCCTTATTTCGGTGCACCCTTCGATTGATGAGTTAGGATCTTGTCAAGTCCTCACTCATTTGATCATATCGTCTTGCCCTCAAAAGCAAGATTGTTCTCGAGCTTAGTAACATACCGGTGGTTCGTGACTTTCCAAATATCTTCTTGGAGGTGTTACCGGGTTGTCACCTGACCGCTATGTTGAGTTCGTGATCAAGTTGGTTTCTTGTGAACCACCTTCTCTCCAAGAATCGGTGTTAGATATCCCTGAGCTAGTTGGTTAAGCTAGACAACAACTTGGAGAGTTGGAAGATAAAAGCTTGTCTGACTTAGTTCGTTCCAAAGGGATATTCTTGTGTAGTGTGTGTTGAAGAAAGATGATATCTTCATCGATTGGTCCTTGTGATCAGTTGCTGGACCTATTGTCTTATCAATCCTTTGATTTGAGTGTGGGCTATCGTCAAATCAAATCAGTACCAACGATGCTCGTAATGTTGTCTTATTCGTGGTTGATCCCTCGAGCATACACCATTATATCTTTTAGGTCTGACCAATGCTATCACTTGTTCACTTAACTATGGAATTCCTTTTAAAAGGAAACCCAGATGAATTGTTGTTGTGCCCATTGACAACATCCTTGTCTTCTCCATAATTTTGCTGAACATTAAGCTAGTGTTGGAAACTTTTGAAAGCATTTGTTCATGCTAGCTCATGAAGCATATGTTTGGATGAAGGTAGTGACTTCCTTTAATTCATGTGCATCTGATGCAAGTTGCCGCCGTGGATTCGAGAAAGTCAATGTTGCTTTCTTTGGAATCATTCCAAATCAGTCATGCACACGTGCGAAGAATGCTGTGGTTTGAAGACTTGCAACCTTCAATCTATATGTATCCCTAGCACACCAAGCCACTGATTGATTTGTTCAAGGAGAAGGAGTTCCTTCATAAGAGCTAATCCGGACTTATGAAAGAACTTCGATACCCTCGTTGATGGTTCCCCCTCCTGAACTCGGTAGTGTTTTATTATAAGACTACCACGTGGTCATGCTTGTCTGGGACAACGTGTTCACATGTTTGTAGCAGAACCAGCTCATGTTTTGGAGCTTGCTATCGTAGTTCATCTCCCGAGAATCCCGCAACGTCATCTCGTCGATTTGTGTTGCAAACTTTCATTTTTCTTCCTAAGACTCGATGAGCCTGGAATATCCTAACACCAACCAGAGCTGAATCTCAGGCAGATATGATGGTTGGAACATTTCCCTAAGAACTATAATATTGGTCTCTCGATAACCGGTAAGGTGGATGTCGTGGCCAACACACCCATCCGGTAGACCTATTATTATAGTATCTTGTTTGAGGAAGTTGGCCACCCCCCCCCTAGGGATTTCGTAGGATTTACTCCCTAGTTGCCCCTATGGATTTTTGTGTTCCCGAAGTCCGACCTTTTACTTGATGTTTTAGATATCAAACCATATCTATGAATGGGTTATACTAGCACATCAAGGAGAACATTAGAAGCGGAGTGCTAAATGTCTCTCGGTCGATCATCCAGATTTTATTTGCTTGGCCTCGCTAAGGTGAAATCTGAGAAAGTGTTATCCTCCTTCGCATCTGCATCGTCCATCGCTATTCATCATGGTAGTATGTTGTGTTGTCAGCACCCTTGACGCGGTTGTTGATAAAACCTTGATGATTGTGGAAATGCTCAAGTTCTTGAGAGCACGCACAAGCGCTACGTCTTATCATCGGCACTAGCTGGGATTGCCCCAGATTTCCTCGGTTATGCTATAACCACTCCAACAGTGAATTCACTCTCTATTGTTGGGTTCTTCCCCAGTTACCAGAATCATTCCCAGCATTTGCATTTTGTTCCCAGCTTGCACCGCCAATGTGCCATTCTACCATGGGTCTCTTCCATTTCCGGTGATAAGCAAAATTCATCCATTACGTTGTCTTCAACAAGGTAATCCACATCATCCAAGTTTGAGTATGCCATTCTACCGAACCCCTCTAAATGATCGATTATGATTTGCCTTAAGCTGGTATAAAGAGTTTCAATGATCTCTGAATCAAAGGTAATTCTTTTGCCACTTAAGGGGAGATATCTACGAGTCACGGTTCCGAAGGTGTCTCGTTGTGGTATCATGGCAACTCAACTCCTCGCTACGTTGACAACCGATTACCACCTTCTTAAGTGTGGAATTGTTGTCCACCTAGTGAACCTTCGTCATCCATTTCTTTCCACCCCTCTTGATGTGTATCTCGTGTCTCAACCCGAGAGATGGTCCTATGTCTCATTCCGTGAGTTGTTCGATCTTCAAGAAGATCGACCCTTCTAGAGTCTCCTTCTTCCCTCCATGTCATGTTGGCAGGATTTCTCAAAACAAGACATCAAGACAATGATGGTGAATGAATCAACGTTCAACTGAAGTGCACCCTGGATCGTGAAGATTGTACTAGTTTGCGTTTCCCCTTCATCCTACCCTACGCTTGAATCTCGAGACGAGATTCTTGTTTAGTGGGGGTGAGTTGTCACATCCCTAGCTTCTGGCATTGCTCTAGCCTAGCTTCATGTGTGCATCATGTCTATATTTTTGAAACTTGAATTGAGGAATATTGGAAGCCTCAAAACCCTAAATAAAAGAGGGGCAAAAACCCTAGAAATCTCATTCATTGCTCCAAAAGGCTCTTCTTAAATGTTTGATAATTTTTGGTAAGGGTTCTGGTCCCAACCAAAATATTGAACATTTTTAAGGATTTATTTTTGGGACTTTGAATTTAAATCATTAGCTATTTGAATTTGAATTATATTCATATAATTAGAATATAATTTCAAATACCCCTGAAATATTTTATGAGCTTTTGGAAAAGTCCATCTAGCCAAATAAAATTATTCAGAGGAGTTTTTGGCATTGTTTGAATTTGTTTAAAATTCAAAACAGTGGCAAAACGAAATTAAATAAAACAAAACAGAAGAAAAAAATAAAAGAGAGAGAGAAGGACTTACCTGGCCTCACCCGTGCAGCCCACCAGAACCGGCCCAGCCGGCCCAGCCCGCCACCGCTACTCCCCCCCCTGTCGTCTTCCTCTTGCCAGTGGGAGCAGCTGCGTGCTCGCACGCGCGCGGCCGAGGAGGCCACCTCCTCCCTGCCTGGCTGCCTCCTCCTTCCCTGGTCCCTCCCGCGACGCCACGCAGCCCCGACCCCCTCTCACTTCTCCCTCGCTCTCTGGACCTCCCTCCCCCTCGCTCCTCTGTTTCCCCTCCCGCGACCGAACGGAGCCGCCGCCACCGACGAGAGCCACCGTGGCTACCGGCCACCCCACGGCTCACCGACGCCCCAGGAAGCTCCGCCGGTCCTCCCTCTACCTCCTCAACGAGCCACGAGGCCCCGGACGTGCCACAACACCGCCCTCGATGCCTTCTTCAACCTCGGGACCGCCGGCCATCTTCGTCAAATTCGCCGGCTCCGGACCGTCCCCGACCTCGCCGAGCGTCCCCTCGTCATCGCCGTGAGTCACTGACCCTCTCCCCTAACTCAGCATGCTCCCCTCCGTGCCGTAGCGCCGTTCCCCACGAGCACCGAAGCCACCGTCCGCCATTGCTGCTGCACGCATAGCCTCCGTGCTCCCCTGGCCTCACTGAGCTGCTCTTAGTGCTCCCCATGTCTAGCAGGTGCTGCCCAGCCTCTCCATTTGCTCACTGATGCACCGTAGCGACGCGCCCGAGCACCACCGAACACCATCGCCGCCAAAGCTCGTCGCCGGCATGAGTTCCGGCGACCCCACGACCTCCCACTCGGTCCTCTGGATGCGCGGGAGCAAGGGCCATCCCCTGGTGCCCTCAGCGCGCCAAACTGACGCCTCTAGCGCAAGTCCGGCGTGCCCCGCCGTGTTCTGTGGTCGCCGTCGGCTGGTCTCCGGCGTGCTGACGTGGCGTCGTCGTTAGGGGCTAATGACCCTGCTAACTAACCCTGTGACACTGACAGCGGGCCCCGTAGCGGGTCAAAGCCCGAGTCAACGCGGGATTAGCCCCTGTGTCACTGACGTGTGGACCCCACACGTCAGGTTTGACCCGAGCCGGCCCCTGTTGACTTGCTGACGTCATGCCAACGTCATGCTGACGCAGTAATGTTTCTGGATTTAATTTAATTCTGAAATTCCAGAAAATGAATATAAACTTCTAAAATTCATAGAAAATTAACCGTAACTCCAAATTAAATAATTTATATATGAAAAATTATCAGAAAAATTCAAGGAATCCATCTGTACCATTTTCATGCATGTTAGAACAACTTATAGCTGCTGTTTAGCACAAATCAAATAAAGGGCATTTAAATAATCACATATGGAGTTTGAATTTGAATCTTGTATTCAAACCAACTTCATTTAATCTGTTGCTAGTTGCATTGGCTCAAAACACATTCATTTTGCCATGTCATGATCATGCATCATATTGTGCATTGCATTGATTGTGTTCCCTTCTGTGTTGCCGGTATTTGTCCCCTCTCGATAGACGTGATACCGATGATGTGATCGTTGACACTGATGAAGACTCAATGTTATCTTCAAAAGTGCCAGGCAAGCAAAACCCCCTTGTTCATTCCGATACAATCCTACTCTCTCGCTCCTGCTCTCTTTTACTGCATTAGGACAACACCGATTCATCTGTTACTTGCTGCGGTAGCTGAACCCCTTTGTCCTTTGCATGACCTGTCATTGCCACAGTAAATAGATGAAACCCACTAGCATGAGTAGGAGTTGTTTGAGCCCTGATGTGCCTACTCATTCATGTTTGTTTGTCATGCCTGCTATTGCTTAGAGTTGAGTCAGGTCTGATTCATCGGGGATGAATCAGAGGCGTGTGAACCTGTCCTACTGTGTGTGAGCTAAGTGTGTGAACACGATTTGGTAAAGGTAGCGGTGAGAGGCCATGTAGGAGTACATGGTGGGTTGTCTCATTGCAGCCGTCCTCAGGAACTGAGTTCTGTGTTTGTGATCCATGATTCAGCTACTACCACGCATTGGGCCCGAAACCAATGGACCCTCTCGGCTTCTTGATCACCCTTGTCCTCTGTCCAGGAGTTGCAAGTAGTTTCTGGTGTTTGTAGTATGCTGGAGGCCGTGGGCAGCGCTGACCGTAGGGGTGGGCTGTGATGCGGTAGGCACGTGGCACGGTGTACCGGGCGCCCGTTTGGTGTCTCGGGAACCCTGTTCACATCGTTTGGGGCTGTGAGCGAAACTCCGGCCGGATCTCCTCATGGATGGAACCCGAATAGGCGATAAACCTGGACTAGAGACTTAGGTGATTAGGTAGGTCGTGGCCGACACCCACGTTGGGCTTCCGCTTGAAGGTTGCCGAGTACATGTCGTGTAAACGGCGGTAAGTGGTGAGAGCGTGTGTGAAGAAGTACACCCCTGCAGGGTTAACCTAATCTATTCGAATAGCCGTGTCCGCGGAAAAGGACTTCTGGGTTGCTTATATCAGTTCATAGACAAGTGAAAGTGGATACTCTAAAATACGCAAGATAAGCGTGAGTGCTATGGATGGCGTTCTCGTAGGGAGACGGGAGCGGATCCATAGTGGTGTATTGATATGGTGAATATGTGGACTCGTGTGCGCCACCTCAAAAAAGTTACTCGCAGTCGTAGTTCAGGATAGCCACCGAGTCAAAGCTGGCTTGCTGCAGTTAAACCCCACCATCCCTTTGTTGATAATGATGCATATGTAGATAGTTCTGATGTAAGTCTTGCTGGGTACATTTGTACTCACGTTTGCCTATTTTATGTTTTTGCAGAGAGACTTCAGTCTCACTAGTATTTCCGCGTGGTCTTCGACGTTTAGCTTGTTACCTCAGCTACGATCTTGTGCCTCGGCAGGATTTGGTAGATAGTCAGGCTTCTCAGCCTTTTTCATTTATAGATGTCTGTACTCAGACATGATAGCTTCCGCTTGTGCTTGATTTGTATGCTCTGAATGTTGGGTCATGAGACCCATGTTTGTAATATCTCGCTCCTCGGAGCCTATTGAATAGATTACTTGAGTCATAGAGTCATGTTGTGATGCCATGTTGTATTTGCACATATCGAGCATATTGTGTGTATGTTATTGAAATGCTTGGTATGTGTGGGATCTGACCATCTAGTTGTTTATCTTTAGTAGCCTCTCTTACGGAGAAATGTCTCCTAGTGTTTCCACCGAGCCATGGTAGCTTGCTACTGCTCCGGAACACTTAGGCTGGCCGGCATGTGTCCTTCTTCGTTCCTGTGTCTGTCCCTTCGGGGAAATGTCACGCGGTGAATACCGGAGTCCTGTTAGCCCGCTACAGCCCGGTTCACCGGAGTCCTGCTAGCCCAGTGCTACAGCCTGGATTCACTCGCTGATGACCGACACGTTCGATGCTGGGTCATGGATGCCTGTCCCTGTAAGTCTGTGCCGCTTTGGGTTTACGACTAGCCATGTCAGCCCGGGCTCCTTATCATATGGATGCTAGCGACACTGTCATATACGTGTGCCAAAAGGCGCAAACGGTCCCGGGCAAAGGTAAGGCGACACCCGTGGGAATACCGTGCATGAGGCCGCAAAGTGATATGAGGTGTTACATGCTAGATCGATGTGGCATTGAGTCGGGGTCCTGACAGTTTTCCTTTTCTTTGAAACCATAAAATAGGGTAAAACAGAAATTGGCACTGGGCTCTGGGCTAATAGGTTAGTCCCAAAAAATGATATAAAAGTGTATAATAAAGTCCATAAACATTCAAAACAGTAAATAATATAGCATGGAGCAATCAAAAATTATAGATACGTTGGAGACGTATCACTGGGGAGAGCCATCAAGTTCCGCCTCGCGACGGCCTCCAGGGGCCTCGGGAGCTTTGACCTCAGGATCAGCAGATTGCGTCGCTCCCTCAACTGCCACCCCGGAGGGAGAGTTACAGGCTCCCGAAGATGACGCCTCAGGAACTGCAGGCGGCTCCGACACCTCGGCACCCGCGTCTCCACCCTGCGGTGGTGCTTGCCCCCTGATAACCCACAAATATAGGGGATCGCAACAGTTCTTGAGGGTAGAGTATTTAACACAAATTTATTGATTCGACACAAGGGGAGCCAAAGAATATTCTCAAGTATTAGCATCTGAGTTGTCAATTCAACCACACCTGGAAACTTAATATCTGCAGCAAAGTATTTAGTAGCAAATTAATATGATAGTAGTGGTAACGGTGGCAAAAGGTAACGATAGCAAAAGTATTTTTTGGGTTTTGTAGTGATTGTAACAGTAGCAGCAGAAAAGTAAATAAGCGAAGAACAATATAGGAAAAGCTTGTAGGCATTGGATCGGTGATGGAGAATTATGCCGGATGCGATCGATCATGTAACAATCATAACCTAGGGTGACAGAGAACTAGCTCCAGTTCATCGATGTAATGTAGGCATGTATTCCGAATATAGTCATACGTGCTTATGGAAAAGAACTTGCATGCCATCTTTTTTCCTAGCCTCCCATGGCAGCGGGGTCCTATTGGAAACTAAGGGATATTAGGGCCTCCTTTTAATAGAGTACCGGACCCAAGCATTAACACATAGTGAATACATGAACTCCTCAAACTACGGTCATCACCGGTAAGTATCCCGATTATTGTAACTTCGGGGTTAATGGATCATAACACATAATATATAGGTGACTATAGACTTGCAAGATAGGCTCAAGAACTCTCATATATTGATGGAAACATAATAGGTTCAGATCTAGAATCATGGCACTCGGGCCCTAGTGACAAGCATTAAGCATAGCAAAGTCATAGCAACATCAATCTCAGAACATAGTGGATATTGGGGATCAAAGCCTAACAAAACTAACTCGATTACATGATAAATCTAATCCAACCCATCACCATGCAACAAGCCTATGATGGAATTACTCACGCACGGTGATGGAGGAAGGTTGATGATTATGATGGCGATGGATTCCCCTCTCCGGAGCCTCGAACGGACTCTAGATCAGCCCTCCCGAGAGAGTTTAGGGCTTGGCGGCGGATCCGTATCGTAAAACGCAATGAATCCTTCTCTCTGATTTTTTTTCTCCCTGAAAGTGAATATATGGAGTCAGGTTGAGGTCGGTGGAGCGTCCGGTGGCCCAGGAGGCAGGGGACGCCCAGGGGGGTAGGACGCTCCCCCACCGTCGTGGATAGGGTGTGGGCCTCCTGACGTGGATCTTCCTTCCAGTATTTTTTATATATTCCAAAAATAATCTTCGTTGATATGTAAATATGTAAATATGTTTGCTCTTCTTGTTTTAAATATGTAAAGCTAGCATTCAGCTTTTTAGCAAATATTATGAAGTAACCATATTCACAATAACACTTAAGTCTCATCACTACTAGGAAAAGGCCTGCTAGTGGCACACCTGTTTTGGCTACTAATGGCGCACTACAGGTGCGCCACTAGCATCACACCATTAGAAATTTTTACTAATGGCGCACCACAGGTGCGCCATTAGTTTCTGGTATACTTTTGGCGCACCACGCAGTGCGCCATTAGTATATCCCATGGTGCGCCATTAGTAAGCCTCCCAGGGGGCCATATTTACCCAGGTGCTCTGGCTTAGTAATGGCGCACTAGTTGATGATGCGCCACTAGTGTGCTTTTTGCAGTGCGCCACTAAAGTGCTGAGTGGTGCGCCACTAGTATGAATATTAGTGATTTTATTCTTTTCTGATATTTGCACAGGTTACAAAATATATTACTGGACATAATATAGACAACACCACACAGCAACAGCAGATTCATCGAATACAATTCATCATATTAGTCTCCAAATAAAATTCATCATATTAGTCTACGAATTCAAAAGACCGAACAAAGATAGAACATTACAAGTCTCGAGACCGCGAGTAGCGAGTTTGTCTTCACATTACAAGTCGATATCGATCATCTAAACTACCATCACATAGAAGAGAGTTGCGGTCATCTCGATGAGCATCATCACCATGAAACTGGTCTTCATCCGGTTCCTCCTCCGCTCCCTCCTCTCTCCCGCTAGATAGCACGCGTATCTAGATTCTGCCTCCGCCCTAGTGGTGTACCCTTTGTAACTCTTACCGCTGAAACGGTGAACCTATCTCCGACACTTCTCCTAGTCGTCTAAGACTCCGGGAACCTTACCCTTGTACATGACATACGATGGCATCTCTATGCACTAGCCACACAAAAAATTAGTAGCAATTCACAGACAATACATAAGCAATATATAAGTATGCAACAAAAGGATTGCAAGAGAAAAGCAAGACATTAATAGCACGATTCTTGGTCCTACTAATAAATAGCATTGATTACATCTAAGTTGAACGACTGTCCAAACCAAAGAGACATACAAGTTCATTAAAGTTTAATTTCAACATGAGCTAATCGATATTTCAGAACTACACATAGCATCACTACTTTCGACTCGACTCAAGGACCGGAGCGTGGATGAAGCCGCCGTCTCTCGTGATGGTCATGAAATCGCGGGTGTTGTCAGCCTGCATTTGTAGCGTTGTGTCTATATCACTGTTGGATGGTTGGTATCTAAGGTAGAACTGCCCCGAGGTACAAAGGACATCTTGATGGATGATTTCTGCAAACTTCGACTGGATGCGAAATAATTCTTGTCTAATGTCCACGTCCTGGATTGCCGACAAGCTTGCGGCCCAATCTTTGAGATTATTTGGTAGTAGAAGGTGATTATGGTCCCGTACGAGCGCCCGCATGTGATGGAGGGCATAGTAGGCATCATTCTGACCGTCAGGCGGCTGCTTGACGCAGGGGAACGTCGTATTGTGGGCAAACACGGGCTTGTCGTACCTACGAATTGGCTTGGTGAAGGTGCCTCCAGATTTGGCGTAGCCGGGGAGAACATCATCAAGAACTTTCTTGATATTTGTGTAGTCTTTCTTCGACTGACGGTCCGAGTCGAAATACGTGGACATGGAATATTTTGGGCTTAAGAGGATGAGTGGGCAATGTGTGTCACTGCACAAAACACGGAATGTTAGAAAAAAAGAACGATCAAAATCTAAGAAATCATATGTTACGGGGCGGTGAGGGGATGACTTACTTGGGAAAGTAAGGCATGAGGAAGTTATCCTTATCTGGGTTTGCCAGAATGACGCCTTCGAGATATGAACTCGCGACTTATCGGTCCCAAGCGCTGCCCAAGATCTTGGCATGCATGTAGAAGGGGTCAACTATCACGATGTCCGGGGTCTTGTCTCTAATGATCTGCATCTCCATACTCAGCGAAAATAGCCGAACGAAGGTGTAGTGCAGTGGATGAAGGTTAAATATAGCAAAGATGTCATCAAACCACAGGACGATCGTATCCCCGATGGTGTTATCCACAAAGCCCTTGCCCTCTGGCACCTTGGCCACGAAAACCGGGTATGCCACATCATTCTCGGAGAGACGCCGCTTCTCGACAGAAAGAACACTGTCATGCTGACTCCGCATAGCACCGGTTGCAGCATTGAGCAGATTAGTCGGTAGCATCGGCCTACCCGCCACATGCACCCTCCTCGAGATATCCTTAGGTGAAGGTGGACCGTCCTGAGCATGGATCATACTGGTGCCGGCTGGCTCGCACCCTTGTTACTCTTTCTTTTCTGTCCCTTCTTCTTCTGTTGTAATGGGATCGAGTTCTGCTCATAGACCGCCTTCTTGAGTGTGTTGGGGCTGATAATATTTCGCACCTCGGCTATCTGAGGCTCGGTGAAGGCGGCAGCTGGAGGCGTCTCCTAAGAACTGAACACCAGACGACGACTGTTGCAATTGGGTTTCTCCGCGGTACCAGCTAGATCACGGTCGTCTTTTTCAGAGTTGGGTTCTTGAGAAGGAGGCCCGAAGAATTCGTCACCGAACCCATGTTCGACAAAGTACTTATCGATGTTGGTAAATGTACCGTCGTCGTTGTCGTTGTCGTCTGGATCCTGTGCCATATGCATGTTCGGATCCTGTGACATAGGGATGTCCGGCATGTACGGTAGCATTGCGGTGGTCTTGCCATGGCTTGGCGCGGGCACGACTGGAGGTGTTGTCTGTGGGGTGGTGTCCCCCACCCCCAAACGAATCTGGCTCTTGAGCCAAAGCAGGGGCCAGCTTCCACAGGCGCTGAGGGTCATCAGATCATCTTCGTCGGCCCCGGCGGGTCGAATCGGAGGTAACAACTCATCGCAGCCTGGCAGCACCCGGACTAGTTCAATCCTATACACGATAGGTGGCATCGGATTACCGTGGAACACAGGGTTGCCCGGTTAAACGATTCTGCCCTTGGTGACATCGATCAACTCGCCGCCCACGAAGTGCAGGAGACTGCATGGAACATCGTCGGCGCCCTGTGAAAACATGTAGGGCGTCAGGGATGCCCAGTCAAAGGCAAGGATATGAAGTCATCGGCCAAGAGGCTTAGTTACCGTGATGGCGTCGAGCTCGGCTAATGTTGAGGCACGGCCAACAGCGAGCGTGCAACTGATGGTGGGGCCGCTTGCTGCCGAGGTGCCGGCCGGCGTACACCCGGGTGCATTAAGCTCCAATGCCCGTGCCGGCATTGGAGAAAGCAATACCGCCTCCGCCGGAGACACCAATGGCGCCACCTGCGCGTTGTGCGAGTTGCTGGCCGTGAAGCTGGGAACCGGGGGCGGCCCTTGTTGGCCGCCCGCAATCCATGCCTGCAGCCCCTCAATCAAGGTAGACACAATGGCGGTGAGCGTCGTTCCCAGTTGTTGTTGCACTTGCTCTTGGACAATTTCCAGAATCCGCGCCACTTGTGCCTTGAGTTCTTGAACCTCGCACGACTGGCTTTCCGAGCTGGTCTTTCTCTCCTTTTGCCCACCAGCGTTATAGTATGACGACCATTTTGTGGACAAGCCTTTGCCGGCTACACGACCATCTGACGACGGCTTACTGAGCTTACCCTTGTTTTTGAATATGTTCAACGCCCTATTTAGAGTGTTGTCCCAAGGGGAGCTCTGAGACGACCCCGCGCTACTGCTTTAGTCTCCTGCGGAAGGAATGTGAACCATTTAGAAATTTGGCTTCATTAATTAGAATGCAACCACATGGAGCTAATTACGCGGGGGTGTATTCCTTACCAGAACACGCTCAAGCGCCCTGGTCTTCGGATCCGTGGTAAGCTCCTTTGTTACCGGGTCCTCCTTGTACTGGGCCCTAACATAGTTCCTGGTCTGCTTGTTACGGTATTTCTCGAAGCGGGGCGGTAGGCCTTGCTCGGCACGCTCCACGTCCTCCTTGTCCCATATAGGCTCCGCCACTCTATAACCGCCGGGACCGAGTTGGTGGACCCCTAAGTTCAACTCCCACATATCTTTCCCCCACTAACTTGATTCCACGGTTGCGCTTCTCTCGCACTTAATCTTGAACTCCTTGTAGTCATCTTCGCCGATCGAAGGATTTTTCGCCTTGATCTTCTCATAACTACCACCTTTGTCAATCATTCTCTTCACCGCGCTTCTCCAAGTAGACAGGGCCGTGCTCATCCTTGTGAGGGTGGCACTGTTCACTTTTATTCCTTGAGAGGCGTGTGTTTGCAAAGTCAGCGGGGAACTTGTATCGTTCGTGCAGCTTCATGAAGAGGAGGTTGCACAAATTCCCTCGGTCCTTATGCCTTAGGTTCTCGGTGTTGATTGAGACGGTGCTCCGGAGAATGCACCTGAGCTGAACCGAATACCCCTTAACTAATTCTTTGGGCGCCTTTGGATGCCCGTCGGAGTTCACTTCAGTAAATTCCTCCTTGACGGTGCTGAGCACGTTCAGGCGCCGGTCCTTCCGTTGCCTCTTCGGTTGGCTGCTATCTGTGTGTGCGCTGCCATCATCAGTGGTGGCATCCTCGGCAGCACCATTAGTGGTGTCATCCCCGACGCCACTAGGGGTTGTGTAGTCAGGATCGGTGTCTTCCGTGGCGTCCTCATAGCGGTGAGGTTCTTCCTCCATCTCCTAGGACAGCTCCCAGAATTGCTTGCCCGAACCACTGGCCTCATTGTTGTGGGCCATGTTTCGCTCTAAATAGGAAAAAGGTTTGGTCAAAAAGTTGGTTATTGTCAAGGAACAAGATCATGGTCTCATCATTTAGGGTTTGTCGACACCGAGGCATCCTAAAAGCTAAGCTTTTATCATTTAGGGTTTGTCGACGCCGAGGCACCCTAAAAGCCTAAGCTTTCATCATTTAGGTTTTTATCGACAATGAGGCACCCTAAAAGCCAAGGTTTCATAATTTATGGTTTGTCGACACCAAGGCATCCTAAAAGCTAAGCTGGGAAGGAGAATTCTAAGTTGGGCTAATCACTTGGCTCTATTGCCAGCTATGGTTTAATGCAGCAAGAATAAAGGGGCACTTGATCCTACTTAATTAAGTACTAAGATACCCCGTCCCATGCATTAGTCAAAAGTACCCCATTTGTCCTATTTTTAGCAAAGTCATGCTAAAATTCATGGAAAATTTCAGCATGACCTTTGCTCAAAGTAGGACATCTGGAGTACCCGAATTTGCCAGAATGGAAGTTAATCGACATTCTAGCAAACTCAAGATCCTCTCGGGGTACCTGCAAAATCATCACGACACGATGGTCGGAGACATGACCTTTGCCTAACAGTTCTGAACTCCTGCCAAAACTCAACACAACATATACCAAGGAAAATCAACACTTCTAGATTCATATCAGACTTACAACCAACACTGCATAAACAGTTCCGAACTTCTGCCAAAGCAACTTGCCAGCTAGCAGACCAACTAGTAGATCATCATTTGTCAGGCCAAATAGAGGCCAAACGGAAAACCAATGTGGCCATGGAACAAAGTCCATCAATATTTCCTCTATGCAAATACAATGGTAGCATCTAGAGGGCAACAACCTTGTACTACTACTTGACACAGCTTGGAATCAAAGATAAGGAGATGTTCAGATTAATTTTTCTTCTAACGTTATCAATAAGCTTTTGGCAGTGGGATTGCTTTACAATGAAAATAGCAAGCCGAGCCTCTCTAGATTCTGCTCCCATATTATCTATTGATTGAAATATCCCTTACTAGCCCACATTGGCAACTTTTCCACCCTCACTCATGCTGAAATTGGAACCGGACTGCATCATGGAATGAATGAATGAACCCAGCCTAACACTTACAGTAGGCATTAGGGAAGAATACTAAGTAGATGGGAAAAAAGGAGAGGGGGAGGGGTGTGGAGGAGAAGGGATACCTTCCAATCTATTGCGTCAGGGTCGGAGTAGAGCAGACACGCTGTTCCCTCCCGAGCAGAGAAGAAGCACACCTGGACGGGCATACAAGCCATGTGAAGCAATACTGCTATGCTCCAAAAATTTGTTGTAGCTCGCTGACACAGAGCATCGGATTTGAAATGTAAAAAAGGAACAATACCTTGTTACTGGTGACGTTGGTGGCCTCGTCGGAGACGCGGACGAGCCTCTCCTTGGTCTTGCAGTAGTTGGGGGCGTGGATCCTGAGGCCGTCGCGCGAGGACGATGGTGGGCACGGCCCTGAACTCGGGGTTTTCAGTGGAGGAGGAGATGGTGGGGCGACGGGCAGCGAGGCGCCGGGGCGTTGGGGGCAGCAAGCACGGCCGGGGACGGCGAGCACGGGGGCACGTGGGCGGTGGTCGTCGGGTGCAGCGGGGGCAGCGAGCATGGCCGGGGACGGCGATCACGGGGGCGCGTGGGCGGTGGTGGTCGGGTGCGGCGTGGGCAGCGAGCACGACCGGGGACGGCGAGCACGGGGGCACGTGGGCGGCTGCGGCGCAGTGGGTCGGGGCAGCGGTGGCGGCGACGCAGTGGGTCGGCACAGTGGTTGGGGGGGGGGGCTGAGAGAGATGTGATCGATTGGGGGAAGAAAGGGGATTGGGGATTTTAGTGGGGGGGAGGCTTAGGAATGGCGCACCCCCTAGTGGTGCGCCATTAGAAATGTTATTTTGGATAGCAATGGCTCACTCCCTAGAGGTGTGCCATTAGTAATCTTTTTTTGGATAGCAATGGCGCACACCCTAGCGGTATGCCATTAGTAATCTTTTTTGGATAGCAATGGCGCACCACCTAGCGGTGCGCCATTAGTAAAAAAAATTACAATTTTTTGTTGCTTAGCGGAGGGCCGGCAGCAGCGTCTTGAACCCTAGGTCTCACTCGGGGGGGGGGGGGGGAGGGGTGGGTGGTGCGCTTGGCCGATTCCGTTTGGGGGAACCGAGTGAGGAGACAGGGGAGGGTGGGGGGGTCGCCTGCGGCGATGGAGCGGGGGAGGGTGCGGGGGGTCGGCGGCGGCGGTGGAGCGGGGGGTCATCGGCGGCGGTGGAGCAGGGGAGGGTGCGGGAGGTCATCGGCGGCGGTGGAGCGGGGGAGGGTGCAGGGGGTGCTCGGCGGTGAGGGGGATCTGGCGAGGGGGGATAGCGATCGAGATGGAGGGGGATCGAGATCGAGTATCCTCATGAATATTCAATATTTTTTCATATTGAATATGAAAAAATATCATCAAATTTGAAAAAATATTCATGAATTCAAAAAGTGCCCATGAAATTAAAAATATTCATGAGTTCAAAAAATACCATAATAAACATAAATATATATTCATGAGGACACTAGAACAAAAGTAATATCATTTCAATATGTCAAAATACAATCGAGAAATGAAGGCTACAATTTAAATGCAATCGATCTTAGCTGGCTATCTGTTCACAATCTTCTTGCCCTTATTTTTCGTAAATGGAGTTCTTCTCTTAAACGGACGTCCGTTAGGTAGGGTGGTCCTGCTTCTTCTTGTGGTGTATGCTGCTACTTCATCGTCGTCGTCATGTTCCATCTTCGGTTCGCCGTACTTGTCGAAGTCTTGCTCATTGGCGACTCCATCCATTCCGATGATCTTACTTTTGCCTCTCCTCACGACAACACGATTGGGCTTTGATGGGTCGGTAATGAAGAAGCATTGGTCCACTTGGGAAGCCAGTACATCTCAAGCTCGCATAGTATCACCATGATCTCTTCCTGTAGCCTTCTGAGTTGCCTCACGCCAACCAACTTCTGAGAGATGACGTCGACAAAGTTGCATAGGCCAAATAGCGTTTCACGGACGTGCGCGTCCATGATCCCACGGATTGCAACTGGAAGTATCTGCGTCATCAGCACATGACAGTCGTGAGACTTCATCCCGTTGAACTTCTGCTTCGCTGAGTCTAGGTATCTGCTTATCTTCCCTACGTAACCGTAAGGAAGTTTTACTCCTATGAGGCAGGTGAAAAACTGATCGATCTCCTCCTGACTTAGAGTGAAGCACGCGGGAGGGAAGTCATTTTCGGTCTTCTTGGTCTTTTTGCCTTTGCGACGACTTTCCGTGTCCTGCTTCGCCTCATCATCATCATCATCATTAGCGTGAAGCCCCTCCCTGAT
The DNA here is from genome assembly GCF_018294505.1 of Triticum aestivum. NCBI lineage: Eukaryota > Viridiplantae > Streptophyta > Magnoliopsida > Poales > Poaceae > Triticum > Triticum aestivum. The sequence goes on from NC_057806.1 coordinate 189,894,599, forward strand.
GCCCATTGATTTCAAGTCTGCCCTTGCTTTCGGCCCATCTTTGGTCCTCTCTGGCATGTTGAGCAGGGTACCAAGCAGACTCTCGCACACGTTCTTCATGATATGCATGACATCAAGGCTGTGAGGCACACGGTGGGCAGTGGCTCTGGCGCCTTTCGCTTCTTTCCCGGCTCTGGCGCCTTTTGCTTCTTTCCCAGCAGTGGGCAATCTTTCCAATTTTTCAACAGCTCGTCTATTTCCTTGCCGCTCCTCATTCGCGGGCGTCTTCAGGGTTCGGTTTCACCATCGAACAGATCCTTGCGTTTTCTCCACGGGTCATCATCGCGAAGCCACCTTCGATGTCCCATGAACACGGTTTTCGAAGACCCGGGATCTCTACCTAGCTAGCGATACGTTGTGTCATGCATGCACCTGACGCATCCAGAAAATCCGTGGACCACCTGCCCCGTGACATATCCGTAACCGAGATAGTCCTGCACCGTCGTGAGTAGTGCGGCTCTCATACGGAAATATTCTTTCTCTGCGGCGTCCCACATATTGGCTGGCGTTTTCCACAGCGTGTCTAGCTCCTCTTTTAGCAGCCCCAGATACAGATTGATGTCGTTCCCTAGTTGTTTCGGCCCTTCAATTAGCATACTCATGTGAATGTACTTCCTCTTCATGCACAACCAGGGGGGTACAGGCCAGGTGCTATGTGTCGGTGTACTAAAGTAGGGGTACCTTAGTATCCCGAACTTGTGCACGGGCAGTCGCAGCACCCCGCGGCAAGGGCTTGCCGGGCAAACGCCAAAGACCCTCCAAAGTTCCCTTGGAGCCATTCAAGAACAAAGTGTTTTTGACCAAGGCCCCGGCAAGAGGAGCTTGCCGGGAAGGCCAACCAAGGCCCCGGCAAAAGGAGCTTGCCGGGAAGACGAACCCAGGCCCCGGCGAGAGGATCTTGCCGGGAAGAGACAAGACCCCGGCAAGAGGAGCTTGCCGGGAAGGCCAACCAAGGCACCACAAGAAACTTGCCGCGACGCACCACAGGTCCCGACAAGATCCGGCGAGCGACAAGCTCCCGAACACGACAAGACGACGACCGCGGCAAGGAGCTTGCCGCGGGAAACCCCCACTTCGTGCCCGCGCTCCAGCACACCTACTAACGTGTCGCTCTAGGACTCTCCCAAGCACACGTGGCAGGAGGCCGTGCAGCTAGGGGTGCGAGGTGGCAAGCAGGCGCTGACAAGATAACCATCGTGGCAAACGGTGGCGCCCCTAACGGTCACTTTTCTGCACTGTTGGGTGACTCAAACGGGCATTTAATGCCCTCGTCCCCTGCCGTCAGAATTAGGTAGGGTACACTGTAGAGGCAGTTGTACCAACCCCGCTTTTTATGTTTTTACCCTCCTCTGCGTTGCCACCTGTCGGTGACCCCTTGAGAGTATAAAAGGAGGCCCCAGCGCAACGTAGAAGGGGTTCGGCTCATTCGAATCACCAGAGACACTCCCACGCTCAGTCTGATAGCGTCCATCGCTCCTAAGCGAGGATTGAATACACACAAACAAGCAGCAGTAGGGTTTTACGCATCCGTGCGGCCCGAAGCTGGGTAAAAACGCTCGTGCGTACCGCCTCGATCCGCTCTTTGCTCGACCTCCGCCCTCACCGAATCGAAAGGGGCTCGGTCCGCCGGTCCCCATAGGTGTTCGTGGGCCACGATGGCGCCCCTAACAGTCACTTTTCTGCACTGTTGGGCGACTCAGACGGGCATTTAATGCCCTCGTCCCCTGCCGTCAGAATTAGGTAGGGTGCACTGTAGAGGCAGTTGTACCAACCCCGCTTTTTACGTTTTTACCCTCCTCTGCGTTGCCACCTGTCGGTGACCCCTTGAGAGTATAAAAGGAGGCCCCAGCGCAATGTAGAAGGGGATCGGCTCATTCGAAACACCAGAGACACTCCCACGCTCAGTCTGATAGCGTCCATCGCTCCTGAGTGAGGATTGAATACACACAAACAAGCAGCAGTAGGGTTTTACGCATCCGTGCGGCCCGAAGCTGGGTAAAACCGCTCGTGTGTACCGCCTCGATCCGCTCTTTGCTCGACCTCCGCCCTCACCGAATCGAAAGGGGCTCGGTCCGCCGGTCCCCATAGGTGTTCGTGGGATCAGCTACCCCGACATGTTTGGCGTACCAATCTGCTCTCCACTCGTCCCACTTGCTGCGGAGCTCCCCCTCCAGATAAGTCTCCTTCTTGCTGGCTCGCGAGATCCAGGCGATCCCCCCGGCGAGGGTTTCCCCTCTCTCGACACGGGGCATGAAGAAATGGCGGAAGAGAGCTACGTTGGGGTGGACTCCGACAAAGTTTTCGCATAGATGGGCGAAAACTGCCATGGTCAAGACGGCATTGGGGGTAGAATCGAGGAGGTGGAGCCCGTAGGTGTTCATGATATCACAGAAGAAATCGGAAAACGGCAGGCAGAGCCCGCAGTAGGAGAACACGGCAAAGAAAGGGTACCCGCCAACTGGAGCTTCTTGTGAGGTGATGGCGGAGAGTACCTTTGTGCGCGGATGCGCCCGTGTCTCCGTCGACCAGAAGAGATAGTACCACTCCCTCAGATCCTTTGCGGAGAGCTCGGGGAGGAAGGTGGCCCGCTCTTTCCGTAGCGCCTTAAGCCGCTGCGCCTCGGTCGACTTCACAGCTTTCGCGGCCTTCCCTTTTCCGGGCTTCGGAGCCATGGCGGAGGCGGTGGGGGAGATCGACGGCTCTGGTAGTGGCGGCGGCGACGGGAGCGGAGCGCTGCTCTCTTTCGACTTTGGAAGCGGAGGAGGGCGGCGGAGGTTTCTGAGATTGCAGCAGCAAACGGCGAAGATAGGAGAAATACCCCTGTTTCCCCTGCTTATAAGGAGGAGGAGGCGGACGTTGCGCTCTTCCCGAGTAAAGAACCACCCACGATCTCCCCCACGACGCCGTGATTGACGCGTGCCGCTGCAGGGGGTGCGGTGGATACGGAGTGAGATTTGGTGTGGACCCAGGCCGCGCGTGCCCGTGCACTATTTTGGGCCTGACCCAACAGCGCTCGGCACCGTGTATGGCCCAGGCCCGGGGGCTCCTGTCGGTGTACTAAAGTAGGGGTACCTTAGTATCCCGAACTTGTGCACGGGCAGTCGCAGCACCCCGCGGCAAGGGCTTGCCGGGCAAACGCCAAAGACCCTCCAAAGTTCCTTTGGAGCCATTCAAGAACAAAGTGTTTCTAACCAAGGCCCCGGCAAGAGGATCTTGCCCGGAAGGCCAACCAAGGCCCCGGCAAAAGGAGCTTGCCGGGAAGACCAACCCAGGCCCCGGCGAGAGGATCTTGCCGGGAAGAGACAAGACCCCGGCAAGAGGAGCTTGCCGGGAAGGCCAACCAAGGCACCACAAGAAACTTGCCGCGACGCACCACACGTCCCGACAAGATCCGGCGAGCAACAAGCTCCCGAACACGACAAGACGACGACCGCGGCAAGGAGCTTGCCGCGGGAAACCCCCGCTTCATGCCCGCGCTCCAGCACACCTGCTAACGTGTCGCTCTAGGACTCTCCCAAGCACACGTGGTAGGAGGCCATGCAGCTAGGGGTGCGAGGTGGCAAGCAGGCGCTGACAAGATAACCATCGTGGCAAACGATGGCGCCCCTAACGGTCACTTTTCTGCACTGTTGGGTGACTCAGACGGGCATTTAATGCCCTCGTCCCCTGCCGTCAGCATTAGGTAGGGTGCACTGTAGAGGCAGTTGTACCAACCCCGCTTTTTACGTTTTTATGCTCCTCTGCGTTGCCACCTGTCGGTGACCCCTTGAGAGTATAAAAGGAGGCCCCAACGCAACGTAGAAGGGGTTCGGCTCATTCGAAACACCAGAGACACTCCCACGCTCAGTCTGATAGCGTCCATCGCTCCTGAGCGAGGATTGAATACACACAAACAAGCAGCAGTAGGATTTTACGCATCCGTGCGGCCTGAAGCTGGGTAAAACCGCTCGTGCGTACCGCCTCGATCCGCTCTTTGCTCGACCTCCGCCCTCACCGAATCGAAAGGGGCTCGGTCCGCCGGTCCCCATAGGTGTTCGTGGGCCACGATGGCGCCCCTAACGGTCACTTTTCTGCACTGTTGGGCGACTCAGACGGGCATTTAATGCCCTCGTCCCATGCCGTCAGAATTAGGTAGGGTGCACTGTAGAGGCAGTTGTACCAACCCCGCTTTTTATGTTTTTACCCTCCTCTGCGTTGCCACCTGTCGGTGACCCCTTGAGAGTATAAAAGGAGGCCCCAGCGCAACGTAGAAGGGGTTCGGCTCATTCGAAACACCAGAGACACTCCCACGCTCAGTCTGATAGCGTCCATCGCTCCTGAGCGAGGATTGAATACACACAAACAAGCAGCAGTAGGGTTTTACGCATCCGTGCGGCCCGAAGCTGGGTAAAACCGCTCGTGTGTACCGCCTCGATCCGCTCTTTGCTCGACCTCCGCCCTCACCGAATCGAAAGGTGCTCGGTCCACCGGTCCCCATAGGTGTTCGTGGGATCAGCTACCCCGACATCTTTGGCGCGCCAGGTAGGGGGCGTCGAGGTTGTGTGAACCTGATCCAATGTTCACACGAGCTAGATCTTCATTCCCTTCATCAACATGCCACCGAAGAAGAAGACTTCGGCGGCAGCCGCTCTGTCCACGTCGTTTCCGCCACCGTTGGGGCAAACGGATGGTGAAATGGACGCCGGCGGAAGAATGGACGTCGACGAGGAAGCTCATAGTGCCACCAGGTCCAAGAACAAGGCTAAACAAACCTCGGCGACCGTAGGTGTTCCGCGCCACTCTCAGGAGGCGCAAGATCAACAGCGTCATGGCACTAGCAGTGCCATACGCATGATAGCCCAAGGCCAAGCTGTTGAATCTCGAGGCGCTCAAGACCAGCATGCACGCCAGCGTGCTGGCACGAGCGAGGCACGGTCGCCTGGACGGGATACTGCTCCTTCTAACATAGTTAGAAGTTCGAGCACGTACCGCTCCTCGCGCCGTCCGCCACTGCCACCCACCACTCCAGCAGAAGCTTTGGCGCGAGCTCAACTTCTTCTAGATTACCCTCCGACGGTGGACAAGACCGACGAATGGAGGGCCACCATCCAGAGCCTCATCGGCTTCGCCAACGGCGACACTGCGCGGCAACCAAGCACCTCGCTGCCGTGGCAGGATAGCCGGGCGCGAGCCGATGGCAACAAGACCGGGGGAGGTGCGACTTCCATGCAATCACCGCCCGAAGGCCAAGATCGCCGACTCGCCGGATCTACCTCGACAGCGACTCCACTGCATCGTCGTATCCGCGAGCTCGTCGTGATCAGCGCCAAGTTCTTCATGATCAACAACAAGAGGACGCTCAAACTCGCATCGAGCGCCGAAGAGAAGCGCGACGTCAGTCCGACAAGCGCGCTGGGCCCTCTGTTGACATGCATGCGCCAGGGGAACCAGGCGATCTGCCGTACGCGGTAGGTTGCCCTGCGTTCACTCATGAGCTGCGGCAAGTCCAGTGGCCCAGTACAAAGAACTTCAAGCCAGACGTACCGGAAAAGTACGACGGCAAGACGCATCCGTCGGAGTTCCTCAGCATCTACACCATTGCGGTGCAGGCTGCTGGGGGATGAGATGACAAGATCCTTGCCAACTACTTCCCGCTGGTGCTCAAGCCCAATGTCAGATCCTGGCTCATGCACTTGCCGGACAACTCCATATCCTCCTGGGCTGATCTGTAACATCAGTTTGTCGGCGCCTTTACAGGCGGACACAAGTGTCACGACCGGGTTTTCCGGGTAGTCAATTTCCAGAAAAGACCATCGTGCTCATCAGCCCCAGGATTACTGTTAGCTGATGAGGCTCCATCTTGATACAGAAATTCCAAGCAAAATACAAAATATGTAGTACAAGACCATTCTGGCCTGTGAGTACAACAAATGCTTTCTAGTGGTTGATGGCGGAAGCGGGTTGTGAAACGTCAGTGTCTATGGGACTTCATTTCCCATGGGAACAGCTGACCAGGTTAATTCCTATCTTCGCGAGGCTGCTATCTCCATTGCGTGGGTTTCGGGGCTGGCATCGCGTCGCTCTTCTCCGTGCAAGGAAATCTGGCCAAGACAATAGCCAGGGACAAGCCAGTGAGTACTTTGAATGTACTCACAAACATTATGAACACAGGTACAATATAACAATGATGTGCTAAAAATATTTTTATGCTCATGACGTCAGTCACAAAATATATTAAATCTCGGATGCGTGCAAGCATGTTATTTATAAAAATTGCAATGACATAGTAGTATAAAAATTATATGAAATAAATAACAAGCAATGCCACAGTCGGGCGTCTTAGCGACACCACACAAAGGGCTTTAAAAGAAATGCCACAGTCGGGTCGTCTGAGCGACACCACATAAAGGGCTTTAAAAGAAATGCCACAGTCGGGCGTCTGAGCGACACCACATAAAGGGCTTTAAAAGAAATGCCACAGTCGGGCGTCTGAGCGACACCACATAAAGGGCTTTAAAAGAAATGCCACAGTCGGGCGTCTGGGCGACACCACATAAAGGGCTTTAAAAGAAATGCCACAGTCGGGCGTCTGGGCGACGCCACATAAAGGGCTTTAAAAGAAACAAACATAGTGAATATCCCGGAGGTAGAACCATCCCAGAGATACACGATAATAACAATAATATCATGGGTTAGTCAACAATAATAATAATCATAGTTATCACCAGTCACAAGTAGTAATTCCATTTCTGGATTAACAGTTTCACCTCCGAAGACCCACACTAAGACCGATACTTGACCCATCCCAGACTGTAATCCTTAACCATGGACACGGCTATTCGAATAGGTTTATTCTCTGCAGAGGGTGTACTCTTTACCCACGAGTAACGGATTTCTTTAGTCCATCGGGACTAATTCCATCTACGGTCTTTTTGTTGAAAACACACCTAACTTGCACACACCAGCTTATCACACACGTGTCTGGAATCACCCACGACACCTGTTAAGCAAACTCTAAGTGGGGAGGCTACAACCTCGCGTAGCATGGGATCAAATTTATATCGCGCGCTCTAAGGGGTGGCCTCCCCTCTCGGTCCCAACCGGAAACACCCATGCCCCCGGACCAGGTGGCCTGCCTACCAGTTACAACCAGTATCTTCCACCATGGCCTCTCTGTACGGTGTGTGCTAGAAAGAGGTTGACAACTTACTGAACCGTACTCTACTTGCTGTAGAGACGAGTGGTAGTACGAACCAAGTATGGGGGTTACTGGAACAAGACTCGATCTACGGTCGACTCAGGAGGTTCAAGTATTCCCTGCATGATTAGTATAACAAATATATTTCATCAAACAGAGTCACCACTCATATCACCTTACCATGCCATACCAGACAGAACCGTCCCGACGGAGACCGGCGACAAACTCATACCTACCCAAGGCAGAGGTTTTCCCGGTTTCCTGCCGGTATGCATGTAAAGCTCATGAGGGTGATTATCATCACAAGTGTGTCCATTACCAACAGCATGGAAATCAGTAACATGCACCCATGCATATGATCATATCACATGAAATAACAAGTCCTTCGAAATGCGGTGGTGTTATAAATGCATCAACGATCACTCCAAAAATATTATGCCGGGATTCAGAATGCTTGCCTTCAATGTGTGGAAAGGCAGGGTGCTCTCCAAACTTTTGAAAGTTTTCTTCTCTTTCCCCAAAATCCTATTTGAAAATATATTTGAATTAACACATATTTCAAAAACAGAACCAAAAAGTTGTTTGAAAATTTTTCAAATAAATCTTAAAATAAACTAGATCAAATTTGAAGAAGGTAGGAAAAAGAATCAACTCATTTGGACTTATATTTAAAAAGTTATAGCCAGTCAAAGATTTGGTCAAATCTGTTATTAAATTAAACAGAAAAGAAAACGTTTTGAAGAGATTACGCTTTCGCGCAGAGAAGACGTATTACGGGTATGACGCCTCCACTTACTCCAGTGTGGACGGCGCGGGGTCGCTGACAGTGGGTCCAGGGGCCCACTGGTCAGGTTTGACCAGTCGCAGCGCGTCGTCTCCCTCCTCTGCCCGAGCGGAGCGGGGCTCCGGCGATCGTCGCCGGCGTTTGGCTGTTCCTCGCGGGCCCCGAGGGTGGGGATGGATCCGCACGGCTGGGGCGGTTCTCCCGGTGGTCGAGGGGTTGCTGGGGAAGGAGTAAATCGCCGGCAGCGAGCTCCGCGGCGGAGGGAAGCTTCGGTGACAAAGTGAGTTTGTGGTGGCGACGGCTCCCGATCAAAATCAAGCAGGGGAACGAGTTCACGGGAGGATGAGATGGTTCCTGGTGGAGAGAACGGAGAAAGGGAAGCTCTGGTTGCGCCGAATGGAGCCGGGAGGCGGCGGTGGTCGAACTGACCAGAGAGGTTGAAGAAGACCTGCTCCCTTCCAATTGGTGGCGATGGGGGCGCTAGTGAGATGGCATGAGGCTACCTGAGGGCTTGGAGACGCTCGGGGCTTCCCTTTTATAGCGTGGCAAGGAGGTTCCGCGGCGGCCGTGGATAAGCTCTCCGGCGAACCGACGTTCTGTAGCTAGGGCGATGTGGCGGCGACGAGGGCTAGCAGACACGCCTGCGGATGAGCTCGCACTGCTCCAAGGGCCAGGTGGCGAGCGGGCGAGGCTTGGGCGGCGCTGAACGGCGCAGGGCTGTCGGGCGGCGGCGGCGGCTAGCGCTTGGCCTGCCGGGCGTGGCAGGGGCTGCTTGGCGCGTAGCGGAGAGAAAGGGAGTGCGCGGCAAGGTTCTGCAGAGCGGGCCAAAGCCGTGGGGGCCAGCGTGTCGGCTCGGGCGCGCGGCTGCAATACGCGCGCTCTGGGCGCGTCCAGTGCATGCACTGAGTGTGCTCGACTAAATGCCAGAGCATGCTAGAGGTCGCGGTTGAGGCTGGCAAATAACAGACCCAGGTTAGGAGCAACTGGAATCCTAGTGGACATGCTAGTATGATCCGAGGTGCAAGGTCACAATGCAAAGACAAAAACATGTCAAAACTGGCCATGCACACCAGGTGTTTGACAAAATGCCAAGGGCACTTAGGCATTTCTTGGAGTGGCTAAAATCTCCAGATCAGTGTCTCTGTGGATGAAAGAGAGAGTGGTGATGTTAGTTGGACAAAAGAAGAAACTTGTTAGTGCAAGTTTTACAAAACTTCAATTCTGGACAGGAAATAAATGACATTATTCATGAACCAAAAATGATCCAAAAGGTGCATGCTCCTGGACTTAAGGGTTTAACATGGGGGACTACAAGTAGGAGAAATAATCAAGGGCTAAAGAGCAAGCAAAAACATGGTTGCTGCACAAACCAACAAGTTGGTCCAGAATGAAGATGAAGTTGATTCACTCAAATTTTTCAAAGAACAAAATTAGGTTTTTGCACAAAGAGGGATAATAGGCTCCTACTGACCTCCCTTAATTTTGGTAGAAGTTTTAAATGAATATATAAATAGGTTGTAGTGCAAAATGCACTCTGGACCAGAGAAGAAAAATTGAGAGTAGGGCTCAAAATATTAGTGAATGAAATATATTTTTGCATAAAATTGATTTAAAAACATCACATGACATCTCCAAATTTTTGTGGAAATTTTAAGTGAATCTATCAAATGGTTGTAGTTCAAATATGGCCATTTAACCCTGAAAAACCATTTTCAAGAAAATAAAGATCAAGCAATTAAATTAGTAAATTAGTTATACTAAAAAAAGAAAGTTTTTCTTGAGAGGTTAAACAAGTCCAATAACATATTTGAAAAGTTTTCTCTTTGGGAAAAACTCATCATAACAGGGAAGGAAATGATTTAAAAAATCAAAATGGAGCTCAGAAATCCAAAGTTTTAATTCCTGGCAAAATTTTAATAAAACAAGGCCAAATTTTTGGGGTGTCACAATACTATCCCCCTTAAGAAAAATCTCGTCCTCGAGATTTGCTAAAAGTGGTGTTAAGAGAATAAATACGCAATAAAGACGTGGCTACAGTGAGAGGGCAATAAGTGGTGAAAAACCACAGTGTGAAAACTGGTGCTGCGCGGAAAAGTCTACGGTCCGGGACAAAAACGGGCGATTTCTACGCTGGATATAAATTTAGGATAACTCCTAAATTTAAATATACGCTGGTCGTACCCGAGAGCACAGTGCTCTCTCTGGCTGACAGGTGGACCCGGGGTCCACTGTCAGTCTCCTCTTCTTCTCCCTCTGGCCCTTTCTTCCTCCTCTCTCCCGCGCGCTTTCTCCACCGGCGACGCCTAGTGGGTAGGGCATCTAGGCCGTACCGTGGTAGTGCGCGGCGTGCTAGCTGCTGGTGCAGCGTGCACTCACCTTGCGGGCCAGTGCGCTATCGGCACTGCTCGCGGATTCGACTCCGAACACCGGCGATCGGCGACGAGCGGCGTTGGTGGACTTCGCTCACCGTACACCGAGCTCGAGCTATAAAAACGGCCGGGGTGCCTCTCTCTTCCTCCTTACACCTGGCCTCACTTCTCCTCCTCCTTATTTCTCCGTTACTGCTTACAGAAGCTCGGTCGAGGCTCTAATGGCGGAGGCGATGCCGGACTGGTTTGTGATCCTGATATGCGGAGGGCTGGCGACGCTGCTGGGGCTCTCTGTGCTCCTGTGCGCGATGATCTTCGACGAGTATCGCGATGCTGCGGCTCGGGTGTTGGCTCTCCGCGGTGGTGGTGATCATGAGGAGTAGATGGAGTGTGCCGGGTGCTAACTGTTGTTAGGGGGTGATTAGCTGGATGTAACACCGTTGCAAAGTTTTGCAAACAGTGTATGTGTCCGAATGATTATGGTTGTGAGTCTGCTCGTGGTGCTGAGTGAAATTAAATAATCCACGTCGTGAGAAGTGCAGATGTAGCAACTCAGGGAAAAGAAATCTCACTCCAGGGTTTTGCGAGGGAAAAAACAGTTAATTTAAAGGAGCATAAACCACAACAAAAACTACACACATTAGTAGGATCCAAATAATTGACTTGCCGCACAAATTCAGGGTATCACGCATAAGTCACACACATAAATATACGCTGCAAGGAACAAATACAATAGTGACATCTAAACTGAAAACGGTAACTGGACGGAATCTTGATAAAATGTCTCTTGTAAAGGAATACACTCTTATTCTATTGGAGGAAGTGGATTGACCAGTCGATGTATGCGTCTCTCCATCTCGGGTCTCAGTGGTCTGCCGATGGCAACCTGAGGATTTAAATCTGCGAGGCTCTGGAGATAATCCATCACTCGCTGGTTTAAATGCTCTTGAGCAATGATGTACTGGATAAGGTTGGCCAGAACTGGGTCTCTCTCTACGCCCACCGGGAAAAGACGTTACTTCTCCGGGTGCTGCACGACTCGGAAAGTAATAATATCCTCGTTCGCGGGCATAGGGTACTGCGGATCGAAGACGAGCAATCGCTTCTTTCGCAGCAGCTTCTATGGCCAAGTGTGGGGTTGGCATAGATCTCCCCACGAAGGAAACTTCTATTGGATCTTGGTTGGGGTCTACAGGAGGAATGTGTACTGCTGCCCAATATTCCGAGGTGGATGGGGTGATCCTTGATTTGAACAGCTCGTACTGGGGTGGCTGGGTAGAACCCATGGTACTGCGGGTAAAATCCCACAATAATTTGACAAAGCTACCTGGGGTTGCATCTGGGGTTCTCAGATGAATGCTGGGGTTCGGCATGACAGGAAGAAGCGTGAGTGTTGTGCGCAAAGTGAGGGTTGCTGGGTAAGGTCACAAGGTGGCCTTTATATAGCAATGGAGCCGGATCGTTTTACCGTGGTGAAAGGTAATAAATTTGCCAGCTTGGCTCCAAAGGTCAGGTCAGTGTCAGAGATACACATATCTCATAAAGAGATGTGTTACTGTGGTTGTCGTCGGGCTGGTTTTGGTAGTTGTGCCCGGAAAAATATGCAGCTATGCGCTGACCAAACATGCAAGGCTATTATTAAAACAGAGGCACAAAGACAGGCTGCGTTAATATACGCGGTCGCATGATTACAAAGCGAGGATACATTGAAACTTGGTACTACTCATACGGCTCAGTCTACCTCGTTTATGTCTAAACGGGCGTGCCTGGTGGATGTCGAGGCTTCTCCACGTGTCTCTCTGCCGGGATTAGTCGGAGATGGCGGAGGAACTGCAGGGTCGGGGTAGTGAGAATGACCATTGCGGGGATTGTTGGCCACAACCCCGTTGGAGTGTGCTCCCAATATGCGACGAAGCACTTCTGGGGTTATCGCAGCACCTTGGCCGATGGCTGGGGCAGATCTCGGGGTCTCGATTGGTTGTCCAAACAGCACGACTGGGTTGTTGGTGTTGGGCTCGTTTTCTTCTCTCGCCGGGGCTCGACGAACCAGCTCTCCACGAGCTGCTATTAGATCAATAGTGATCTGGTCGAACAGTGCCTCTAGTGCACTTACATAGCGCACTAGGTGCAACAATGCGGGGTCCGTCTCGTGGTCTCCATTGGCGACTTGGGGTGGTCTACCATACCCTTCTCGTCTGGGGTAGTAGTGGAACGAGCGACAGTTAACTCTGGGCGACAAGTGCCTGAGATGAACTATAGCCTCTCGAGCGGCTAGCTGGATGGCTTGTGGCTCAAAGGAAGTTGTTCTTCCGGTGAACCGGTAGGGGCGCTCGGGTGCTAGACTCCTACCGTAAATGTGCACAGTGGCCCAGAATTGGCGGTCTTCACCGCTCATGGGTCCTTGATACACAACATATTCTGGTGGCTCCTCTAACGCGTAGGCACGACGGGTGAGGTTTGCGAGGATGGTCACAAAACCTCCAAGGTTGGTTGCTGTGGTTTCGTTGTGCACTATAGGTCCAGGCATTGTGGCTCGGTTTGGGGTAGCGACTATGTGTGCTGGTTTGGGGCTAGCGCGCCCCTTTTTATAGGGAAAAGGGGACGGAATCTTCCTTCGCACGCTTGCGAGAAAAGACTATTTAGGGGCCGGTCACTGGCGCATGAGTGACAGGTTAGGTTGATAGGTTGGGCACCGACTGCCAGAAGGTGTTGGGGTCACTGTGTGGCTATCTTGCACGAGAAGCTTGGCTGGGGTTTGGTTAAGTTCTGGTGGGTTGGTTTGCCTAGTTTATTGACCTGGCTAAGATAGGATTAGCCAATGGTCAGCCTGGCTCTGATACCAAGCCTGTCACGACCGGGTTTTCCGGGTAGTCAATTTCCAGAAAAGACCGTCGTGCTCATTAGCCCCAGGATTACTGTTAGCTGATGAGGCTCCATCTTGATACAGAAATTCCAAGCAAAATACAAAATATGTAGTACAAGACCATTCTGGCCTGTGAGTACAACAAATGGTTTCTAGTGGTTGATGGCGGAAGCGGGTTGTGAAACATCAGTGTCTATGGGACTCCATTTCCCACGGGAACAGCTGACCAGGTTAATTCCTATCTTCGCGAGGCTGCTATCTCCATTGCGTGGGTTTCGGGGCTGGCATCGCGTCGCTCTTCTCCGTGCAAGGAAATCTGGCCAAGACAATAGCCAGGGACAAGCCAGTGAGTACTTTGAATGTACTCGCAAACATTATGAACACAGGTACAATATAACAATGATGTGCTAAAAATATTTTTATGCTCATGACGTCAGTCACAAAATATATTAAATCTCGGATGCGTGCAAGCATGTTATTTATAAAAATTGCAATGACATAGTAGTATAAAAATTATATGAAATAAATAACAAGCAATGCCACAGTCGGGCGTCTTAGCGACACCACACAAAGGGCTTTAAAAGAAATGCCACAGTCGGGCGTCTGAGCGACACCACATAAAGGGCTTTAAAAGAAATGCCACAGTCGGGCGTCTGAGCGACACCACATAAAGGGCTTTAAAAGAAATGCCACAGTCGGGCGTCTGAGCGACACCACATAAAGGGCTTTAAAAGAAATGCCACAGTCGGGCGTCTGGGCGACACCACATAAAGGGCTTTAAAAGAAATGCCACAGTCGGGCGTCTGGGCGACGCCACATAAAGGGCTTTAAAAGAAACAAACATAGTGAATATCCCGGAGGTAGAACCATCCCAGAGATACACGATAATAACAATAATATCATGGGTTAGTCAACAATAATAATAATCATAGTTATCACAGTCACAAGTAGTAATTCCATTTCTGGATTAACAGTTTCACCTCCGAAGACCCACACTAAGACCGATACTTGACCCATCCCAGACTGTAATCCTTAACCATGGACACGGCTATTCGAATAGGTTTATTCTCTGCAGAGGGTGTACTCTTTACCCACGAGTAACGGATTTCTTTAGTCCATCGGGACTAATTCCATCTACGGTCTTTTTGTTGAAAACACACCTAACTTGCACACACCAGCTTATCACACACGTGTCTGGAATCACCCACGACACCTGTTAAGCAAACTCTAAGTGGGGAGGCTACAACCTCGCGTAGCATGGGATCAAATTTATATCGCGCGCTCTAAGGGGTGGCCTCCCCTCTCGGTCCCAACCGGAAACACCCATGCCCCCGGACCAGGTGGCCTGCCTACCAGTTACAACCAGTATCTTCCACCATGGCCTCTCTGTACGGTGTGTGCTAGAAAGAGGTTGACAACTTACTGAACCGTACTCTACTTGCTGTAGAGACGAGTGGTAGTACGAACCAAGTATGGGGGTTACTGGAACAAGACTCGATCTACGGTCGACTCAGGAGGTTCAAGTATTCCCTGCATGATTAGTATAACAAATATATTTCATCAAACAGAGTCACCACTCATATCACCTTACCATGCCATACCAGACAGAACCGTCCCGACGGAGACCGGCGACAAACTCATACCTACCCAAGGCAGAGGTTTTCCCGGTTTCCTGCCGGTATGCATGTAAAGCTCATGAGGGTGATTATCATCACAAGTGTGTCCATTACCAACAGCATGGAAATCAGTAACATGCACCCATGCATATGATCATATCACATGAAATAACAAGTCCTTCGAAATGCGGTGGTGTTATAAATGCATCAACGATCACTCCAAAAATATTATGCCGGGATTCAGAATGCTTGCCTTCAATGTGTGGAAAGGCAGGGTGCTCTCCAAACTTTTGAAAGTTTTCTTCTCTTTCCCCAAAATCCTATTTGAAAATATATTTGAATTAACACATATTTCAAAAACAGAACCAAAAAGTTGTTTGAAAATTTTTCAAATAAATCTTAAAATAAACTAGATCAAATTTGAAGAAGGTAGGAAAAAGAATCAACTCATTTGGACTTATATTTAAAAAGTTATAGCCAGTCAAAGATTTGGTCAAATCTGTTATTAAATTAAAACAGAAAAGAAAACGTTTTGAAGAGATTACACTTTCGCGCAGAGAAGACGTATTACGGGTATGACGCCTCCACTTACTCCAGCGTGGACGGCGCGGGGTCGCTGACAGTGGGTCCAGGGGCCCACTGGTCAGGTTTGACCAGTCGCAGCGCGTCGTCTCCCTCCTCTGCCCGAGCGGAGCGGGGCTCCGGCGATCGTCGCTGGCGTTTGGCGGTTCCTCGCGGGCCCCCGAGGGTGGGGATGGATCCGCACGGCTGGGGCGGTTCTCCCGGTGGTCGAGGGGTTGCTGGGGAAGGAGTAAATCGCCGGCGGCGAGCTCCGCGGCGGAGGGAAGCTTCGGTGACAAAGTGAGTTTGTGGTGGCGACGGCTCCCGATCAAAATCAAGCAGGGGAACGAGTTCACGGGAGGATGAGATGGTTCCTGGTGGAGAGAACGGAGAGGGGGAAGCTCTGGTTGCGCCGAATGGAGCCGGGAGGCGGCGGCGGCCGAACTGACCGGAGAGGTTGAAGAAGACCTGCTCCCTTCCAATTGGTGGCGATGGGGCGCTAGTGAGACGGCATGAGGCTACCTGAGGGCTTGGAGACGCTCGGGGCTTCCCTTTTATAGCGTGGCAAGGCGGTTCCGCGGCGGCCGTGGATAAGCTCTCCGGCGAACCGACGTTCTGTAGCTAGGGCGACGTGGAGGCGACGAGGGCTAGCAGACACGCCTGCGGATGAGCTCGCACTGCTCCAAGGGCCAGGTGGCGAGCGGGCGAGTCTTGGGCGACGCTGAACGGCGCAGGGCTGTCGGGCGGCGGCGGCTAGCGCTTGGCCTGCCGGGCGCGGCGGGGGCTGCTTGGTGCGTAGCGGAGAGGAAGGGAGTGCGCGGCAAGGTTCTGCAGAGCGGGCCAAAGCCGTGGGGGCCAGCGTGTCGGCTCAGGCGCGCGGCTGCAATACGCGCGCTCTGGGCGCGTCCAGTGCATGCACTGAGTGTGCTCGACTAAATGCCAGAGCATGCTAGAGGTCGCGGTTGAGGCTGGCAAATAACAGACCCAGG
This sequence comes from Triticum aestivum, assembly GCF_018294505.1. Taxonomy (NCBI): domain Eukaryota; kingdom Viridiplantae; phylum Streptophyta; class Magnoliopsida; order Poales; family Poaceae; genus Triticum; species Triticum aestivum. The sequence goes on from NC_057806.1 coordinate 189,910,997, forward strand.
TTAGGAGCAACTGGAATCCTAGTGGACATGCTAGTATGATCCGAGGTGCAAGGTCACAATGCAAAGACAAAAACATGTCAAAACTGGCCATGCACACCAGGTGTTTGACAAAATGCCAAGGGCACTTAGGCATTTCTTGGAGTGGCTAAAATCTCCAGATTAGTGTCTCTGTGGATGAAAGAGAGAGTGGTGATGTTAGTTGGAGAAAAGAAGAAACTTGTTAGTGCAAGTTTTACAAAACTTCAATTCTGGACAGGAAATAAATGACATTATTTCATGAACCAAAAATGATCCAAAAGGTGCATGCTCCTGGACTTAAGGGTTTAACATGGGGGACTACAAGTAGGAGAAATAATTAAGGGCTAAAGAGCAAGCAAAAACATGGTTGCTGCACAAACCAACAAGTTGGTCCAGAATGAAGATGAAGTTGATTCACTCAAATTTTTCAAAGAACAAAATTAGGTTTTTGCACAAAGAGGGATAATAGGCTCCTACTGACCTCCCTTAATTTTGGTAGAAGTTTTAAATGAATATATAAATAGGTTGTAGTGCAAAATGCACTCTGGACCAGAGAAGAAAAATTGAGAGTAGGGCTCAAAATAATTAGTGAATGAAATATATTTTTGCATAAAATTGATTTAAAAACATCACATGACATCTCCAAATTTTTGTGGAAATTTTAAGTGAATCTATCAAATGGTTGTAGTTCAAATATGGCCATTTAACCCTGAAAAACCATTTTCAAGAAAATAAAGATCAAGCAATTAAATTAGTAAATTAGTTATACTGAAAAAAGAAAGTTTTCCTTGAGAGGTTAAACAAGTCCAATAACATATTTGAAAAGTTTTCTCTTTGGGAAAAACTCATCATAACAGGGAAGGACATGATTTAAAAATTAAAATGGAGCTCAGAAATCCAAAGTTTTAATTCCTGGCAAAATTTTAATAAAACAAGGCCAAATTTTTGGGGTGTCACAACAAGCCACATGGCCAAGAGAGCGATCTGCACCTGCTCGCCCAGAAGGAAGGAGAACCCCTGCGCAAGTACATTCAGAGATTCAGTAGCGTGCAGCACAACATCCCAGACGTCCACCCTCCCGCGGTGATCAGCGCGTTCCATCAGAACATGCGGGAGGATGTGCAAGATCAGGGACGTCAGTGAGTTATACGCACTGGCCGACAAGTGTGCACATGCTGAGGAAGGAAGAAGACTCCCCGGAGAAAATATAGGAGCAGGGGGATCTGACAGCGAAGATGCTGCCCCGGCAAGGAGAAACCGGTGGCGGAACAACAGAAAGAGGAAAGGCAAAGAAGTGCTAGTTGTCGAGCAGTCCGGCAACAGAGGCGGCGCCAAGGAAGCTAAAGCTGGTGGCTCCGACAAGGAGGCCCAGCCTGTGGCGGCCGCCGACAAGTAGGACAGCTCCGGCAAGCAGTATTGTAAGATTCACCGCACCAAGGGTCATGATCTCCAGAACTGCAAGAAAGTCGAACAGCTTGTCGAGCAACAAAAAGCTGAGTACGAGCGGCGCGACAAGGAGAAGGCCTAGGAAGGAGCTGGTGGATCTGGCAAGAAACGTCCCGGCCGGGGAGGACGCCGCGGCAAGATCAAGCAGCGGCAAGGAGACAGACCTCCCCGCGGCCGCGACAAGGATGAAGATGACGACGATGACGACGACATGGATGATGACGAGGCCGATGAGCAGGAATTTCAGAAAGCCACAGAGGTCCTGTGCGTTGACGGTGGTGCTTCACTGTATACTTCGCACCGCCAACTCAAGCAGTGGATGCGGGAAGTGAATGCAGCAGAGCCATCCATAGAGTCACGCAAGCCTCTGAAATGGTCCAGCACGCCTATCATCTTCGACATTGAGGATCACCCTGATCGCGTAACTGCGGTCGGGTGCTTGCTGATGTTGGTTTCACCAACTATCCGCAACCTCAAGGTCACGAAGATGCTAGTTGACGGCGGGGCCGGCTTGAATCTGATCTCCTCCGCGGTCCTTCAGAAACTCCAGATCCCTAACAGCAAGCTCGAAGAGACCGGTACCTTCCAAGGAATCAACCCGGGAAGGAGCAAGCCGAAGGGGAAGATCACGCTGCCGGTCACATTTGGCAGCGAGATGAACTTCAGAACTAAGAGGGTCACATTTGACGTTGCCAATTTTCCATTACCCTACAATGGGATCCTTGGCCGTCCAGCGCTCGCCAAGTTTATGGCAGCCTCTCACTATGCATACAACATGCTCAAGATGCCAGGTCCGATAAGTGTCATCTCTGTCCCCGGCGACAAGAAGGATGCCCTTATCTGCACCGACAAAATCTACCGGGAAGCAGCAGCCGCAGCTGATCACAACACACTTGCCGCTGAAGCTCCCGGGGGGAAGAAGAAGACCAAGTCCGTCAAGCGCACCTCTTCGGAGTGCTGCGCTACCGTCGAGGACACACCATCGAGCTCCACCGGCAAGCGCAAGAAAGCAATGGCAGCTCCACCTGAGACCAAGAAGGTGTCCGCCAAGGAGGACGACACTGGTGGTACCTTCACCATTAGTGCCACGCTCGGCCCAAAATGGGAAAGCGCGCTCGTTGCTTTCCTGCGGGCGAATGTCGACGTGTTTGCATGGCAACCGTCTGATATCCCCGGTGTTCCCAGGAAAGTAATCGAGCACCACCTTGCCGTTTGTCCTCATGCGCGGCCCGTCAAGCAGAGAGTCAGGAAGCAGGCAGTGGAGCGCCAAGAGTTCATTGCAGAAGAGATCAGGAAATTGGAAGCAGCAGGCCTTGTCAGAGGAGTGCTCCATCCCACGTGGTTGGCCAATCATGTAGTCGTGCGCAAGGCGAACGGGAAATGGAGGCTTTGTATAGACTTCACTGATGTCAATAAATCTTGTCCCAAAGATCCATTTCCCTTGCCGCGCATTGACCATATTGTTGACTCCACAGCTGGATGTGACTTTCTTTCATTCCTTGATGCATACTCAGGATACCATCAGATCTTCATGGCAGAAGAGGATGAGGAGAAAACTGCATTTATCACCCCATGTGGCACGTACTGCTTCGTACGGATGCCTTTCGGTTTGAAGAATGCGGGTTCAACATTTGCAAGGGTAGTCCACCACGCTTTTGAGCCACATATCCCGTCCAGGCGACCGTGCCTCGCTCGTGCCAGCACGCTGGCGTGCATGCTGATCTTGAGCGCCTCAAGATTCACCAGCTTGGCCTTGGGCTATCATGCGTATGGCACTGCTAGTGCCATGACGCTGTTGATCTTGCGCCTCCTGAGAGTGGCGCGGAACACCTACGGTCGCCGAGGTTTGTGCAGCCTTGTTCTTCGACCTGGCGGCATTATGAGCTTCCTCGTCGACGTCCATTCTTCCACCGGCGTCCATTTCACCATCCGTTTGCCCCAACGGTGGCGGAAACGACGTGGGCGGAGCGGCTGCCGCCGAAGTCTTCTTCTTCGGTGGCATGTTGATGAAGGGAATGAAGATCCAGCTCGTGTGAACACCGGATCTGGTTCACACAACCTCGACGCCCCCTACTGTCGAGGACGCACCATCGAGCTCCACCGGCAAGCGCAAGAAAGCAATGGCAGCTCCACCTGAGACCAAGAAGGTGTCCGCCAAGGAGGACGACACTGGTGGTACCTTCACCATCAGTGCCATGCTCGGCCCTAAATAGGAAAGCGTGCTTGTTGCTTTCCTGCGGGCAAATGTCGACGTGTTTGCATGGCAACCATCTGATATCCCCGGTGTTTCCAGGAAAGTAATCGAGCACCACCTTGCCGTCTGTCCTCACGCGCGGCCCGTCAAGCAGAGAGTCAGGAAGCAAGCGGTGGAGCGCCAAGAGTTCATTGCAGAAGAGATCAGGAAATTGGAAGCAGCAGGCCTTGTCAGAGGAGTGTTCCATCCCACGTGGTTGGCCAATCCTGTAGTCGTGCGCAAGGCGAACGGGAAATGGAGGCTTTGTATAGACTTCACTGATGTCAATAAAGCTTGTCCCAAAGATCCATTTCCCTTGCCGCGCATTGACCAGATTGTTGACTCCACAGCTGGATGTGACTTGCTTTCATTCCTGGATGCATACTCAGGATACTCAGGATGCCTTTCGGTTTGAAGAATGCTGGTTCAATGTTTGCAAGGGTAGTCCACCACGCTTTTGAGCCAAAAATGCACAGAAATGTGGAAGCCTACATGGATGACATAGTGGTCAAGAGCAAGAGCAGGGCGACCCTGATTCAAGATTTAGATGAGACATTTGTAAATCTGCGCAAGATCAACCTCAAGCTTAACCCCGAGAAGTGCGTGTTTGGAGTCCCTTCCGGCAAGCTTCTCGGGTTCTTCGTGTCTCAGCGGGGAATTGAAGCCAATCCCGACAAGATCAAGGCCATCGAGAAGATTGAAGCACCAAAGCGCGTCAAGGATGTACGAAGGCTTGCCGGTTGCGTGGCTGCTCTCAACAGGTTTATCTCCAGATCTGCTGAGCGCGCCCTGCCATTTTTCAAAATTTTGAAAAAGGCAGGTCCAATGAAATGGACTCCGGAAGCGGAGGCTGCGCTGCAGGACTTGAAGAGATACCTGTCCTCCACTCCAACGCTTGTCGCACCTAAGCCACAAGAGAAGTTGCTGCTGTATATAGCAGCAACCAATCAAGTGGTTAGTGCTGCGTTAGTGGCGGAGAGGGAGGCGGATGATGAGCCAGCAACCACGGTAGTTCCATCCAGCGACAAGCAGGGGGCTTCGCCGACAAGCTCTGGTCCGGCAAGCTCTTGTCCCGACAAAGATGGATCTGCGCAGACACACAACGAGACGCAGAAAAAATGGTGCAGCGCCCAGTTTACTTTGTCAGTTCCCTTCTGCAGGGAGCCAGATCAAGGTACTCTGGAGTGCAGAAGTTGCTTTTCGGCCTCCTCATGGCCTCGAGAAAGCTGCGCCATTACTTCCAAGCACATGAGATCACAGTCGTCATTCGCTTTCCGCTGAAAAGGATACTGCAAAATCCAGAAGCAACAGGCAGGATTGTCGAGTGGGCACTGGAACTGTCGAGCTTTGGCCTCAAGTTTGAGAGCACTTGAACTATCCAAAGCAGAGCATTGGCAGAGTTCATAGAAGAGTGGATGCCAACCCCAGACGAAGAAATTCCAGAGACAAGCATCCCCGTCAAAGAGACAAGCAAGGAGTGGCTGATGTACTTTGATGGTGCCTTCTCGCTGCAAGGCGCCGGTGCAGGCGTGCTGCTTGTCGCACCCACCGTAGAGCACCTCAAGTACGTAGTCCAGATGCACTTTCCCAAAGAGCAAGCAACCAACAATACTGCGGAGTATGAAGGATTGCTTGCCGGTCTCAGAATCGCAGCAGACCTTGGGATCAAGAAGCTCATTGTCAGGGGTGACTCGCAGCTTGTCGTCTGCCAAGTAAACAAGAATTATCAGAGTCCGTTGATGGAAGCTTACGTTGACGAAGTGAGAAAGCTAGAAGAGCGCTTTGACGGCCTACAAATGGAGCACGTTCCAAGAGCTCAGAACGCCATTGCTGACGGCCTATCAAAGTGCGCCGCACTTAAGCTACCTGTGGAACCAGGGGTCTTTGTGCTCAAGCTGGCTCAACCGTCCGTAACACCGTCAACTGGACAGAGCAAGAAGAGGAAGTTGATTCCTAGCGACCGCCTACCGGCAGAGCTTCCCGAAGCCGCCGCCAAGAAGGTCCCTAGGATCGACACCGAAGGCGCTGAGGAGCAAGATGCTCCGGCAAGCCCCAGGGTTTGTTCCGTCGAAGCAGAAGCTCCCGATAAATTTTGCTCCGGCAAGCTTGTCAGGGAACGTCAAGCTCCGGCAGAGGTGCAGTTCCTCGCCGTAGAAGCGGACGCTCCCGCAGCAGCTGAGAGCAACATCGAGAACGCTGAGGAGCAAGATGCTCCGGCAAGCCCCAGGGTTTGTTCCGTCGAAGCAGAAGTTCCCGATGAGTTTTGCTCCAGCAAGCTTGTCGGGGAACGTCAAGCTCCGGCAGAGCAGCAGGTTCTTGCCGTAGAAGCGGATGTTCCCGCAGCGGCAGTTTTGCCTTTAGTCCTTGTTGTCGAGCCACAAGCTCCAACATGGGCGCAGCAGATTGTCCGTTTCCTGCAGACAGGAGAACTTCCCGAAGAGCAAGAAGAAGCGGAAAGAGTAGCCCGGCAGTCAAGTATGTACCAGTTTGTCGACAAGACACTGTACAGAAGAAGACTCAACGGAGTGAAATTGAAGTGTATTCCTCGGGAAGATGGACAACAGCTGTTGGCAGGGATACATGGAGGCATATGTGGTCACCACATTGGCGCAAGAGCACTTGCCGGCAAAGCATTCCCACAAGGCTTCTTCTAGCTGACAGCCCTCCAGGATGCAACTGCACAAGTAACCAAGTGTGAAGCGTGCCAGTTCCATTCCAAGCAGATACACCAGCCAGCTCAAGCTCTCCAGACGATCCCTTTATCCTGGCCATTTTCGGTCTGGGGGCTGGATATCCTCGGCCCCTTCCCCCGAGCTGTCGGGGGCTTTGAGTACTTGTACGTCGCAATCGACAAGTTCACAAAGTGGCCGGAAGTGCAGCCAGTGAGGAAGGTGACAGCACAGTCGGCAGTCAAGTTCTTCAGGTCGATTGTTTGCCGTTTCGGGATCCCTAACAGGATCATCACCGACAACGGCGCGCAATTCACGAGCCGCACCTTCATGCAGTATGTCCAAGACCTTGGCGCCAAGGTCTGCTTCGCTTCTGTTGCTTATCCAAGAAGCAACGGTCAAGCAGAGAGGGCAAATGCTGAAGTGCTGTGCGGGCTCAAGACCAGAACTTTCGACAGGCTGCACAAGTGCGGAAAAAACTGGATCGAGGAGCTGCCGGTGGTTCTTTGGTCGATCAGAATGACACCAAATCGAGCCACTGGCCAGACACCTTTCGCTCTAGTCTACGGAGCAGAGGCAGTTCTCCCCACGGAACTCGTATACGGATCGCCTCGAGTGCTCGCTTATGATGAGCTTGAGCAAGAGCGGCTGCGGTAAGATGACGCGCTGCTCCTTGAGGAAGATCGTCTTCAGGCTGCTGTACGAGCTGCTCGATACCAGCAAGCTTTGCGCCGCTATCATAGCCGCAAAGTTAAAGCCAGAAGCTTCGAGGAAGGCGACCTTGTTCTTCGGCGCGTCCAATCCGCCAAGAATTCAAATAAGTTGACGCCGAAGTGGGAAGGCCCTTATCGGGTGAAACGAGTCACTAGGCCCGGAGCTGTTCGCCTTGAGACCGAAGATGGCATTCCGGTGAGCAACTCCTGGAACATTGAACATCTTCTTAAGTTTTACCCGTAAGGCGCGGTTGCCGGAAGCTTTTCCGGCAACCACCTTTTGTACAAGTCTTGCCGCTGTTGCATGTAATCCTTTGTACAAAGCCGGGTGCAGACCCCGTGCGCCAGTAAAGTTCATGTGCCCCGCACATCTTGTCAGTTTTTCTTTATGCTATAATCATTTTTCGCATATGTTATCTGACACTTTGTGCAGCACCAAATCCCGGTAAGCGATAACGAGCCCAAGGCTCCATATCATTACTTTATTTCTCTGTTTCTTCCCCAAAAGAAGGAAGGTTCCCTCGCACACAAGGTTTACCGGGGGGGGGGGAGGAGAAGATAATGGTGTGGACCGGGACGTTCAAGAGAGTTTCTCCTTGCCGGGAAGCAGACGACAGAAAAGCTAAGTTGCCAAAGTTTGAGCAATCAAATTTTATTTTCTTTAAGTTATCTCCCTTGAACGACCGCACTTTGTATGGAAAACCTGTGCGCGGAGGAACCAACTCATAGCTAGTTGCGCCTTTACTTTGTTTCGAGTCCGCTCAACAACTTAAGTGAGCTGCTAGCGCCCTTACCTTGCTTCGAGTCCGCTCAGCAACTTAAGTGAGCTGCTAGCGCCCTTACTTTGTTTCGAGTTTGCTCAGCAACTTAAGTGAGCTGCAACTAGTTGCGACAAGGTTTCTTGCCGGTAGCGGCACCGCCAGCAGGTTGCTGACGTCCCGCACTCAGCGCTCACGGCCCAGGTGTCTGCACCGGCAAGTTCCCTAAAAGCGTAGGGTAAAAAGACATACAAAGGGAGGGATCAAGTAAAGGGAATAACATTGCGATCATTCCATAGAACAAAGCTATATTACAAAAATAACTTGTCACGCCTCTAATAAAGTATTCCCGTGACATGGCTGGCAGCGACAAGGAAAGAAGAAGTGGGCGGCCTAATCTACGCGATCGCCTTCGACCCTCTTGATTCCGCTCACCTTGTCCACAATGGGTGCGACAAGGGCTTTGAGCTCCTCCAGATCAGCTTCTGGCGGCAAGGTCCTGAGGATATTGGTGAGGCGGAGGCCCGGATTGCGGAAGGCCACCTTCATCAGCACCTTCTCCAGAACTCCGGCGCAGATCGTGCGCGACTCGTCGGCCAGCTGCTTTGGGATCCGTTCCCGGAGCTCCTGGAGAGCCGTCGCCACGCCCTTGAAGAACAGAGTGAGCTTGGCGCTGGGTTGGAGATTCTCGTCGGAGGAATACCCGAAGCCTTCCACCCCCAACTGCACCAGCTCCTCTTCAATGACTGCAGCAACGTTCACGAGGCCCTCCGTCCAGAGCGCCACAGTATCTCTGAGAAGATTCTGGGTTTCGGCGGCCCTCGCCAGCAGCGCATCGTTGGCCTTGATGTCCTTCTTCAAGTCCGCCTCTCGTTTCTTGGCGCTGTCCAACGTCTCCGTCAAGGTGGCCAGCTTCAGCGTCAGATCGGCGTTGGAATCCTTGGCGGCGCTCAGTTCCTTGCCCCTCTCGGCAAGTCGGCCCTGCAGCTCACCGTGGGCAAGGGCGTCCTTCTCGCGCTCTAACTTGAGCGCAGCAAGCTCCTCGCCACCAACCTTCAGATCAGCTTCTAGCTGCGCCACCTTTACCTCCAATTCTTTCTTGGCGGCCTCGGCAGCCGCAGCCGCATCCTTTGCCTCTTGGAGCGTCCCGCCAAGTGCCCGTTCGCGCGCGGCGAGCTCCTCTTCGTGGCTGTCGAGGTTCACTTTCCGCTGAGTCAGCTCACCTTCTCGCGCGTGCAGCTTCTCGCCGGTGAGCCGCTGCTGCTCTTCAGCCTCAGCCTTCTCGAGGAGGAAGGCCTTCCGCTCCTCAGCAAGCTGCTCCCGCTCCTCCGCCAAGGCCCGGAGAGTTTCTTGGCGAAGACCCCGGAGCTCCTCCGCACGCTTCTCTATGTCCACGCTCGCTCTCGCGACAAGCGCTTCCCAGGACTCCAACTTGACTTGGCGGGCGCGGTAGAGCGCCAGCAGCCTCCGCAGCAGCCGCTCCTCCTCGGGCTCGTCACTGCTGCTTCCCGGCGCGTCGACGATCGACAACCCGGCGGAGGCGAGCACCTCCCCATCCAAAACTTCTCCTTCCACCGGCGCCCTGGAGCTTGACGCCCAAGGGAGCTTGATGAAGATGCCCTCGCCGGCCTTCAGATAGGCGCCGGGCTGGGGCTCCTCGGAGCCCGACGATGCGGCAGCGGCGGAGGGATCGGCGGTCGGTGCAGCGCCTGACGCTCCTACGGCCTCAGGGCCGTCAATGCGATCGCCAGATCCCCCGCCAGCTTCCTCGGCGGCAGCCTTGGCGGCCTCTTCGCCGGCGGGCACATCAGCGCCGGCTCCTTCTTCGGTGGCCGCGGCATCATCAGTATTGCCGCGCACGTCCTCCTCACCGCCCGCCTCGGTCTCCATCGGATCCGCGGAGGGTGGGTCTGACGACCGGAGAAGAAGGAGAAATCAAACAAGCACTCAAGAAGAAAAATCAGCAGAAGACTACAAGGAAAGTTTCGGGCAAGAAAGACTACCTGTGCTAGGATCTGCTGTCATGACCTCCACCACCGGGGGATCGTTGGCGCTGTCCCTCGCCAGAGACTCCCTCCTTGCCGGAGACTCCTCCCTTGCCGGGGATCGCTTCCTTGCCGGAGAACGCTCCCTTGCCGGGGAGTCCGCCCTTGGCGGCGTAGTCGAAGCAGACGACGAGTCGGAGGAGATCACCACGTCCTCCTGATGAAGCTGTTCTGCTCCTGCACAAGCAAACCAGTGATCAGATGTCAACAAAGGAAAAGAGCAACCACGCGCGCCCAGAAGCAGACGGTAAACCATATGCTTACGCTGGGGGCTGCGCTGGGGCTGCTCTGCAAAGTGATGGCCGGATCCGGCAAGGTGGTCTCGGGCGCGCCTCCTGTCGTCGCAGTGGGGTCGTCCTCGATGACCACCACCTGAGCCTTGGCCCTCTTCGCCGCCCTCTGGGCCAGAGTCCTGAACAGGGAGAGTCCAGGGTGGATCAGATCCGATGCAAGACAAGATCAGCAAGTTGAAGAAATACAAGGACGAGCAAGGGAATCTTACTCTTCTTCTTCTTCCTCCTCGTCGGAACTGAGCGCGGAGAGGTCGAAGTTCGGCCCACTTCCAGCGCGACGAGGTGGAGGGGTGGGATCCCTTGACCGCTTGGCGGGGGCTGCGGCGCCAGCCTGAGACGGCCCCGCTTCAGTTGTCGCTGCGGCGGGAGGCGCTCCCGCGGCAACCGTACTTGCCGCGGTAGAGCGCGTTGCGCGACGCTGCGGCTGTTGGCCCGCTTGCCGCCCTGCTGCGTCACCAACCCTGCGGAGGCGCCTTCTTGGCTGCGCAGGGAGCTGCGCTGCGGGCCCTGCTCGCGGCGAGCTCCTCGGAGATGGCGGGCCACTCGCACCCTCGGCGGGGTCGTTCGACTCGGTGTCGGGCGCGGCGAGCTCTTCTTCCTCTTCGGGCGGCTCCCGTTCGGCAAGACTCATCGCCAACGCCGCGTCCGCTTCCTCCACGGTGAACCCGAATTCACCCGCGGCCGCGGCTGCCGCCTCCTCTTCCGCCCTGGTGGCGATGCGCTCCATCTCTTGATCAGTGGTATCGCGGGTGAGGAGCTTCTTCTCGTCAGCATTGACCGCCACCTCCACCAGGCTGCCGAAGAACTGTTGCACGACGTCGCCGGTGGGCTCTTGCCAAGTTGGAGCAATCCCGTGCGAGTCACACAACGGCATCATTGCACAGATGCGGTCGCACGAGGAGTTGTTACACAGAGGCACAACGCCTGCCGGCAACCTGAACCACTCGAGATGCTGCGGGTCATGCTTGAATATCTCCTTAAGTATCTCGTCCAATTCTATGACGGTGAAATTGAAGTTGAGGCCTGGGCACAACCTCATGATGTCTGCCGGGCCTCCAAATTCCCAGGCGGGTCTCCCCTTCGCCTGCAGAGGGGCGATGCGGCGGCGGAGGAAATCTGCGCCGACAGCTCCTACAGTCAACCCGGCAAGCCTGAGGCGCAAGATCCGGGTGGTGGCGATCTTCAACTTGTCATCGTCCGTGGACAGAGCGCTCCAATCACTGCCTCGCACTGCTGGGGCTTGGCGCAGGGCGGTGAACGGCTGCGGGCTCTCTTCTACAACCCAGCACCAATCTGCTCTCCACTCGTCCCACTTGCTGCGGAGCTCCCCCTCCAGATAAGTCTCCTTCTTGCCGGCTCGCGAGATCCAGGCGATCCCCCCGGCGAGGGTTTCCCCTCTCTCGACACGGGGCATGAAGAAATGGCGGAAGAGAGCTACGTTGGGGTGGACTCCGACAAAGTTTTCGCATAGATGGGCGAAAACTGCCATGGTCAAGACGGCATTGGGGGTAAAATCGAGGAGGTGGAGCCCGTAGGTGTTCATGATATCACAGAAGAAATCGGAGAACGGCGGGCAGAGCCCGCAGTAGGAGAACACGACAAAGAAAGGGTACCCGCCAACTGGAGATTCTTGCGAGGTGATGGCGGAGAGTACCTTTGTGCGCGGATGCGCCCGTGTCTCCGTCGACCAGAAGAGATAGTACCACTCCCTCAGATCCTTTGCGGAAAGCTCGGGGAGGAAGGTGGCTCGCTCTTTCCGCAGCGCCTCAAGCTGCTGCGCCTCGGTCGACTTCACAGGTTTCGCGGCCTTCCCCTTTCTGGGCTTCGGAGCCATGGCGGAGGCGGTGGGGGAGATCGACGGCGCTGGTAGTGGCGGCGGCGACGGGAGCGGAGCGCTGCTCTCTTTCGACTTTGGAAGCGGAGGAGGGCGGCCGAGGTTTCTGAGATTGCAGCAGCAAACGGCGAAGATAGGGGAAATACCCCTGTTTCCCCTGCTTATAAGGAGGAGGAGGCGGACGTTGTGCTCTACCCGCGTAAAGAACCACCCACGATCTCCCCCACGACGCCGTGATTGACGCATGCCGCTGCGGGGGGTGCGGTGGATACGGAGTGAGATTTGGTGTGGACCCAGGCCGCGCGTGCCCGTGCACTATTTTGGGCCTGACCCAACAGCGCTCAGCACCGTGTATGGCCCAGGCTCGGGGGCTCCTGTCGGTGTACTAAAGTAGGGGTACCTTAGTATCCCGAACTTGTGCACGGGCAGTCGCAGCACCCCGCAGCAAGGGCTTGCCGGGCAAACGCCAAAGACCCTCCAAAGTTCCTTTGGAGCCATTCAAGAACAAAGTGTTTTTGACCAAGGCCCTAGCAAGAGGAGCTTGTCGGGAAGGCCAACCAAGGCCCCGGCAAAAGGAGCTTGCCGGGAAGACCAACCCAGGCCCCAGCGAGAGGATCTTGCCGGGAAGAGACAAGACCCCGGCAAGAGGAGCTTGCCGGGAAGGCTAACCAAGGCACCACAAGAAACTTGCGGCGATGCACCACACGTCCCGACAAGATCCGGCGAGCGACAAGCTCCCGAACACGACAAGACGACGACTGCGGCAAGGAGCTTGCCGCGGGAAACCCCCGCTTCGTGCCCGCGCTCCAGCACACCTGCTAACGTGTCGCTCTAGGACTCTCCCAAGCACACGTGGCAGGAGGCCGTGCAGCTAGGGGTGCAAGGTGGCAAGCAGGCGCTGACAAGATAACCATCGTGGCAAACGGTGGCGCCCCTAACGGTTACTTTTCTGCACTATTGGGCGACTCAGACGGGCATTTAATGCCCTCGTCCCCTGCCGTCAGAATTAGGTAGGGTGCACTATAGAGGCAGTTGTACCAACCCCGCTTTTTACATTTTACCCTCCTCTGCGTTGCCACCTGTCGGTGACCCCTTGAGAGTATAAAAGGAGGCCCCAGCGCAACGTAGAAGGGGTTCGGCTCATTCGAAACACCAGAGACACTCCCACGCTCAGTCTGATAGCGTACATCGCTCCTGAGCGAGGATTGAATACACACAAACAAGCAGCAGTAGGGTTTTACGCATCCGTGCGGCCCGAAGCTGGGTAAAACCGCTCGTGCGTACCGCCTCGATCCGCTCTTTGCTCGACCTCCGCCCTCACCGAATCGAAAGGGGCTCGGTCCGCCGGTCCCCATAGGTGTTTGTGGGATCAGCTACCCCGACACTATGTGTGCTTCTCTGGCTGCCAAACGGATTTACTCCATCGGTGCTCGCGCCCAGCATGATGTTCCTGGGATCGTTCCCAAATTCTGGGTGTTCGAAGTTCAACGCTTGCGACTGTCTCCCATCCTTAGGGTGACTAAGAATCTTGTCTTTTTTACTTATCTCCGGATCATTTGCGTCATCTTCTCGCTTCTTCTCCTCCCTATCCGCGTGCCAACGCAGGAGCTTTGCTACCTTAGGGTCCGCGAAATACCATTGCAGAGGAGGAGTGATCGGAAAGTACCACACCACTTTTTGAGGAGGTTTTTTCCTCTTCTTGTATCGAGTGACGCCGCACACTGGACATATGGTAGACTCCGCGTGCTCGTCCCGATAAATGATGCAATTGTTCATGCACACATGGTATTTCACGTGCGGTAAATCCAGAGGACACACAATTTCTTTGCCTCCTTGAAACTGGTCGGGCAGTTGTTCTCGTCGGGAAGACGTTCCTGCCAGAGTGACATGTTCTCGTCGAAGCATGCGCCGGTCATTTTGTGTTTTACCTTCATCTCCAGAGCCATGAGAGTTACTTTCAGGCGGGTATCCATGGGCCTGCATCCTTCATACAATCGAGTAACTGCGTCTATCTCTAGTTGATCCATCTTGTCTTTCTCTCGGGCGGCAGCTCTTGTGTTATCCGTCTGCTTGAGAAGCATCTCTTGAATATCAGGGTCCTACACCCAGCCCGTCGATGGTCCATTGTCGTCTGCTCCGGCATCTTCATCTTCATGGTGATGCCCTTCGTCTTGATCTTCCTCATCATCATGTCCGACATCTTCTACATGATGACTGTGTACAGCATTAGCGTCATGACCATGTCCTGGAGATTCTTCGTCTTCTCGCCCACCCTCGCCGTGGTGGTTGTCTTGCTGCCCTTCCTCATTTCTTGCCCGGCCCCCATGGACGACTTCATAGTCATCTTCATCACCATGCCACCGATAGCCATCCATGAAACCACGCAAGAGCAGGTGGTCCAGCACCTGCCCAGAATCCGGGTCCACATTAAGGCTCTTCAGCTTGCACCTTCGACAAAGACAACTTATCTTTGTCTCATTCTTTTGAAGCATCTCGGCCTTTGCGGAGCTCAAAAACCTATTCATGTTGCCTTCGGTCATCATGCGGACCATGGTCGCCTGCGGGGTAGAGCAAAACGATATTTTAGAACCAAGAAAAAATTTGGCATGACTTTCCCCAAAAATTGGATAAAAAAGAATGCATAGTGCCAAAATTCTCGCCGAAACGGAAATGAATCAACATTCCGGCAAAATATTGGCAACTATCGCATTTCAAATACCGGTACCTACAAACACAAACATATATGCAACACCACAAACATACATAGATCTAGCTAGGCCATAAAAAGTGCATGTGCACGTTGTTGGAGGGAGAAAAAAGTAGATCTACAACATAAAGAAAGCTTTCCCCTTACTTACCTATCAAAAAAAGATAATTTACCCACTTAATTTGGATGAATCTATGGTGCAAATGAGGTGAGGAGGAGGAGGCGGCCAAGACAAGCTTGGAGGAGGAGGTGGAGAGAATGAAGTGGGGAAAGTGAGTGTGTAGGTGGCTGTCCAAAATATCTAGCTGGTCCCAGGTTACTAATGGCGCACCACCTAAAAATGCACCATTAGTAACCCTGGTTACTAATGGCGCACCATTTGGTGGTGCGCCATTAGTAGTTTTGCAAAAAAAAATGATAGTAGTGGCGCACGGGGTGAGCGGTGCGCCATTACTAGTTAAAACTAGTAATGGCACACTATGCCATGGTGCGCCATTAGTATTTTTGGAAAAAAATGTTAGTAGTGGCGCACCATGGGTGTGGTGCGCCATTAGTATTTTTGGAAAAAATGTTAGTAGTGGCGCACCATGGGTGTGGTGCGCCATTAGTATTTTTGGAAAAATGTTAGTAGTGGCGCACCATGGGTGTGGTGCGCCATTAGTGTCTATCACACTAATGGCGCACCAACACATGGTGCACCACTTCTATATAAAAGTGGCGCACCACATGTCTGGTGCGCCATTAGTGTCCATATATTCTATAGCCCTTTTCCTAGTAGTGCATGTTTACTCATATCAATGACATAATCAACTAGCGAGCAATAATAATAAATCTCGGATGACAACACTTTCTCAAAATAATGATGATATGATATGACAAGATGGTATCTCGCTAGCCCTTTCTGAGACCGCAAACCATAAATGCAGAGCACCTTTAAAGATCATGGACTGACTACACATTGTAATTCATGGTAAAAGAGATCCAGTCATAGTCACACTCAATGTAAACTAACAGTAATGGATGCAAATGACAGAGGTGGTCTCCAACTGGTGCTTTTAATAAGAGGATGATGACTCAACATAAAAGTAAATAGATAGGCCCTTCGCAGAGGGAAGTAGGAATTTGTCGAGGTGCCAGAGCTCAGTTTTGAAATAGATATGAATAATGTTTTGAGCGGTATACTTTCATTGTCAACATAACAACCAAGAGATCTCGATATCTTCCATGCTACACACATTATAAGCGGTTCGCAAACAGAATGGTAAAGTTTATACTCCCCCTCCACCAACAAGCATCAATCCATGGCTTTCGCAAAACAACGAGTGGGTCCAACTAACAAGAGTCCCGGTGGAGTTTTGTTTGCAGTTATTTTGATTTGATTTGCATAAAGCATGGGACTGGGCATCCCGGTGACCAGCCATTTTCTCGTGAGTGAGTAGCGGAGTCCACTCCACTTGAGAATAACCCGCCTAGCATGGAAGATACAGATAGCCCTAGTTGATACATGAGCTATTCAAGCATACAAAATAGAATGTTTATTTGAAGGTTTAGAGTTTGACACATACAAATTTAGTTAGAACGGCAGGTAGATACCGTATATAGGTAGGTATGGTGGACTCATATGGAACAACTTTGGGGTTTATGGAATTGGATGCACAAGTAGTATTCCCGCTTAGTACAAGTGAAGGCTAGAAAAAGACTGGGAAGCGACCAGCTAGAGAGCGACAACAGTCATGAACATGCATTAAAATAAATCAACACCGAATGCAAGCATAAGTAAGATATAATGCACCATGAACATAAATATCGTAGAGGCTATGTTGATTTTGTTTCAACTACTTGCGTGAACATGTGCGAAGTCAAGCCACTCAAATCGTTCAAAAGAGGATACCACCCTATCATACCACATCACAACCATTTTAATAGCATGTTGACATGCAAGGCAAACCATTATAATCTCCTAGCTAATTAAGCATGCCATAAGCAACTACAATCTCTAATTGTCATTGCAAATATGATCCAGGAACGATGAACTAATCATATTTACAAAAACAAGAGAGGTCGAATTCATACCAGCTTTTCTCATCTCAATAAGTTCATCATATAATCATCATTATTGCCTTTCACTTGCACGACCGAATAGTGTGGATAATGATAATAGTGCACGTGCATTGGACTAAGCTGGAATCTCCAAGCATTCAATTCAAGAGAGAAGACAAGGTAATATGGGATCTTTGTTAGATCAACAATAATGCAAATAAGATCCACTCAACATTTTCATTATGGTCTTCTCCTCTCGACCCCCAAAGAAAAGAAACAAAACTATTTACACGGGAAAGCTCCCAACAAGCAAAACAAGAACGAGAAATCTTTTTGGGTTTTCTTTTTAATTATTACTACTACAACATGAAAAGTAAACTAACTAAAAGCTACAACTAATTTTTTGTTTTTTCTAAGGTTTATTAAACACATAAGAAGAAAGCAAAAAAAAGGGAAATAAACTAATATGGATATTACAATGAAAAAGTATGAGCACCAACAACTAGCATGAGTGTGTGAACATGAATGTAATATCGGTGAGAAATATGTACTCCCCCAAGATTAGGCTTTTGGCCTAAGTTGGTCTATGGCCATGGCTGGCCTGGCGGATATCCAAAGTTATAGTCGGGGTCATATTGACAAGGACCCCCTGGTGCCACTGGTTGGCAATCTCTTCTGGATTCCACTGATAAACATACTGCCGGTGAGGATCAAATTCTGGTTTGGCTCTGGCTCTATAGCTGGTGTGGGGTTTCGGTAGGCGTGAATGGCTTCCGGCGGAACAAGGTACTTGCATGCAGATAAGTCAAACAAGGAAGGAGCACGCAAAGTAATAGTCTCACGGTGATTTTTATCAAATATCAGCTTGTACTTAAGCATCTTTTCCTTATTCTTAACGATAAAATCATGTGCTACCATACTCTTATAGTCTAGAAAATCAGGAGGCAGCAACTTTGCTTCTTTCTCATAATGCCTAATAGGTATGTTAAAATGTGCAACGAGGCGCGAGGTGAAGATACCTCCCAAGATGAGGCACTTAGTACGGTTAGGATTCAACCGCTTTGCAAGAATAGCGCCCATACTAAATGTGTCATCACGAAACAAGGCATGGCACAAAATAACAATATCAGCGGCACTAAGGTTGCCACAGTTTCCGCGACCAATTAAGCATCTACTAGCAAATATTGCAAAGTAACGTAAAATAGGAAAATGTATGCTAGTAATTCTTGCATCGGAAACCTTCCTCGTTTCCCCTACAGCAATTGTATCAATAAACCCTTCCACATCATCATGATGCGGTTCCTCTACACTGCCCTCAAAAGGGATCAAACAAACCCGACAAAAATCACGAAGTGACATCTCCTTATGCTCATCATAGAAATAAAATTCCACCGAAGGTGGTGAGCTCCTAGCATGGAAATGAAAGTTTTGCACAAAGATATTGGTGAGTAAGAGATTCTGTTCGTGTTGGTTGTGGAGGAAGGCGGTGAGGCCTGCATTCTCAGCCAACTCATAGAAATCATCATAAATCCCAGCTGCTCTCAAGAAATCATCACGAGGCCATTCACACGGCCGAACCTGCACCGTGCGAGGAAGATTATACTTGGGCTTCTTGTTCTCTTCACTTTGTTTATCCTTCGAGCTTTGGCTCGATGAGCTCCTCAAAAATCTCTTCATCTTTCTCTGAAAATTTCTGAAATTTGTAGTAACTTCAAAATAAAAGTGAAGCAATCTCAACAAAATTGATAGCAACTACTCCCACAAGTGCCTAGAGACTATATCATGCATTCAAACTACTTTTGACCATATAAATTTGACATCCAAGCTCAAGAATAGAGTCACCTAAGCAGCAAAAATTTGCAAAGAATAAAGCACTAGAACAAAAACTAATTGGACCATTGGAGGAGTCACATACCAAAGAACAATCCCCAGAGCAGATTTGTGAATAGAGCTTTGAGCTAGGAGATCGAAAATGGCAGCAAGATGAGTTAGAACTCGTGCTTGAGCTGGTTGATTTTTTTGGGAGGAAGAAGGGGTGTGTTGTAGCTGGAATAAGTGAAGGGGAGCCACCATGGGCCCACGAGGCAGGGGGCGCTCCCAGGGGGTGGGCGCACCCTGGACCCTTGTGGCCAGGTGCTTGCTCCCCCTGCTGTGTTCTAAGTGCCAGATATTCGCAAACATTCTAGAAAAAAATCATATTTAATATCTAGGGCATTTGGAGAACTTTTATTTTTGGGGTATTTTTATTGCATGGATAATTCAGAAAACTGACAGAAATTACTATTTTTGCTTTATTTAATATAAATAACAAAAAGTAAAAAGAGGGTACAGAGAGTTGCATTTTCTAACTTCATCCATCTCATGCTCATCAAAAGGAATCCACTAACAATGTTGATCAGGTCTTGTTAACAAACTCATTTTGAATAACATGAAACCGGAGAATTTTTGAATAACACTAGGTTACCTCAACGGGGATATGCACATCCCCAGCAATAAGAATATCATATTTCTTCTTGACAATAGGAAGAGGAAATTCAAAACCTCTAATAGTAATTGTTGAAAATTTTCCAATAGAATTGATATTGTGGACTTGAGGTTGTTTGCTCGGAAAGTGTACCGTATGCTCATTACCATTAACATGAAAAGTGACATTGCCTTTGGTGCAATCAATAACAGCCCCTGCAGTATTCAAAAAGGTCTTCCAAGAATAATAGACATACTATCATCCTCGGGAATATCAAGAATAAGAAAGTCTGTTAAAACAGTAATGTTTGCAACCACAACAGGCACATCCTCACAAATACCGACAGGTATAGGAGTGGATTTATCAGCCATTTGCAAAGATATTTCAGTAGGTGTGAACTTATTCAAATCAAGTCTATGATATAAAGAGAGAGGCATAACACTAACACCAGCTCCAAGATCACATAAAGTAGTTTTAACATAGTTTCTTTTAATGGAGCATGGTATAGTTGGTATTCCTGGATCTCCAAGTTTCTTTGGTATTCCACCCTTAAAAGTATAATTAGCAAGCATGGTGGAAATTTTAGCTTCCGGTATCTTTCTTTTATTATTAACAATTTCCTTCATATATTTAGCATAAGGATTCATTTTAAGAATGTCAGTCAAAGCATACGCAAAAAGATAGGTCTAATCATTTCAGCAAAGTGCTCAAATCCTCATCATCCTTTTTCTTGGATGGTTTAGGAGGAAAAGGCATGGCTTTCTGAACCCATGGTTCTCTTTCTTTACCGTGCTTCCTGGCAACAAAGTCTCCCTTATCATAATGTTGATTCTTTGATTGTGGGTTATCAAGATCAACAGCAGGTTCAATTTCTACATCATTATTATTGCTAGGTTGAGCATCAACATGAACATCGTCATTAACATTATCACTAGGTTCATGTTCATTACTAGATTGTGTTTCAGCATCAGAAATAGAAATATCATTGGGGTTCTCAGGTGTGTCAACAACAGGTTCACTAGAAGCATGCAAAGTCCTATCATTTTTCTTTCTCATCCTTTTAGCAGGACTAGGTGCATCTATAGTAGTTCTCTGAGAATCTTGCTCAATTCTCTTAGGGTGGCCCTCAGGATACAAAGGTTCCTGAGTCACTTTACCACTTCTAGTCATAACTCTAACAACATTATCATTCTTATTGTTTAATTCGTTGAGCAAATCATTATAAGCTTTAAGTACTTGTTCTACTTGAGTGGTAACCATAGAAGCATGTTTACTAATAAGTTTAAGTTTACCTTTAACACTAGCCATATGATCACTCAAGTGTTCAATCATGTAAGCATTATGTTTCAATTGTCTACCAACATAAGCATTAAAATCTTCTTGCTTAACCATAAAGTTATCAAATTCATCCAAACATTGGCTATCAAACTTAGCAGGAGGGATTTCAGCTTTATCATATCTATAGAGAGAATTTACCTTTACTACCTGTGTCGGGTTATCAAGACTGTGTGTTTCTTCAATAGGTGATGAATTAAGACCATGTATTTCTTCAACAGGAAGCAAATTCTTAACATCTTCAGCTTTTATACCTTTTTCTTTCATAGATTTCTTTGCCTCTTGCATAACTTCAGGACTGAGAAATAGAATACCCCTTTTCTTCAGAGTTGGCTTAGGAGTTGGTTCAGGAAGTGTCCAATTATTTTCATTGGTCAACATATTATTCAATTGAATTTAAGCTTCATCAACTGTTCTTTCCCTAAAAACACAACCAAACAACTATCCAGGTAATCTCTGGAAGCATCGGTTAGTCTATTATAAAAGATATCGTGTATTTCATATTTCCTGAGAGGATGACCAGGAAAAGCATTAAGTAATTGGAGAAGCCTCCCCCGAGCTTGTGGGAGACTCTCTTCTTCAATTTGCACAAAATTATATATTTCCCTTAAAGAAGGTTGTTTCTTATGAGCGGGGAAATATTTAGCGGAGAAGTGGTAAATCATATTGTCACATCCCTAGTTCTGGTATGATCCTAGGCTTGCTTTGTGCATCATGTTTAAGTTTCAAATGAAATTGAAATGGGGATGTTTCGAACCCTAGCACCAAAGCAAATTCAAATAGGTTCACATTAAAAATGGAATTTCAATGAACCCAAAATGCTTTTGAAAAATGTTCATGGTCTTTGGAAAATGTTGGAAACAACAACCAGGGGTGATGCACATTTTTGCTAAACATTCTGGATTTTTGAATGAACCCATATGTATTCGAATTGGAGATGTTTAAAATAATATAAATATTTTAGAGGCTCCAAAAATGTTGGAATTTGGTGGGGGCCTCTGGTATATTATAACTAGTGGTCACAAGGAAGCTCAACATTTTTATATTTGTGCTGGTATTTATCTTTAAGTAAAAAACAAATGTCACAATAGAAGAGAAAACAAAAAAGGGCAGAAACCTCACTTGGCCTCCCTGTAGCCTGGCCCAGCTTCTCTCGGCCCAGCCCACCAGCCCAACCACCAGGAGCTTCTTCAAGCTCCTGCCAGTAGGAGCTGCTGCGTGCCTGCCTCACAGCCGACCGCGGCCACGTCTCCCCGCCACCTCCTGCTTCCTTCCCCGTCCTTGACCGGGCGCCTGGAGACACCTGAGCCCCCTGGTCCTTCCCCTCTCTCGCAGCTCACTCTCCCTTCCCCTGCTCTCTCTCTGTAGCACACCTGAATGGGTCCGTCACCGCCGTTCGCTGCCACTATGACCACCGTAGTCTTCTCACCCCTTCCCCATGTCCAAAAGCTCCATGACGACGCACAGCTCCTCCACGTGGAAGAACCCAAGAGCACCGTGGTGACGGCTTCGAGCTCGTCTTCCACCTCGGGCGCTGCCGATCACTGCCGGCGATTCGCGACGTCTGGCGCGCCCCCGAGCCCGCTGACCTTCTCCTCCGACCCCAAGTGAGCCCCGCCGTCTTTCCCCTCTCTTCTCGCTGTCGAACGCGTCCCCTAATCATGCTCTTCACCGGAGCCGAAAGCTTCCGCCCACCGGCCATGTCACTGCCGTCGCCGCAGCAGCTCAGGCTCAAAACCGACCGTGTCACCGTGCTAAGCACAACTCCACGGGCCCAGAGCAACCAGCCGTTGCTCCTACCGTGCACCATAGCGACGTTTGCATCATCGCCCGAACTCCGGCCATCGTCGCGAGCTTGCCTCCGGCGAGCTCGGGCCACCTCAGCCCCTGCCGTTTGCACAAATGGATGCGGGAGAGTCCCAACTCCACCTAGATGCCCTCCGCCGGCCATTTGGTCACCGGAGGAGGAATTCCGAGCCCCTCCGCCGTCACTGGCCTTGCCGGCGACGAGCACCGGGTCAACTCCCGCGTGGGTTGACCCCCACAGCCCAGTTTGACCTCCCCCCTCTCTCTCACTGACTTGCCGGCCCCGCCCAACTAACTACTATAGTTAGCACTAATTAACTAACTAGGTTAGCTACTACAGTCACTGACTAGTGGGCCCTGCCCAGTTAGTTAGGACTAACTAACTTAGTTAGTTGACTGGGTCACTGACCAGTGGGACCCACTGGTCAGGTTTGACCTGGTCAGACCCGTTGACTCGCTTACGTCATGCTGACATAGTGCTGGCGCAGTTATTCTTTTTCTGGAATTATTTTAACTCAGGAAATTCCAGAATATTGCCTAAACTTCAAAAAATCATAATAATTCAACCGTAGCTCAGAATGAAATAATTTATATATGAAAAATTATCAGAAAAATGAAAGGAATCCATTTATGCCAGTTACATTCATGAAAAACCAAATTATACATGCTGTATAAGTGAAAACATAATATGGGCAATTTAAGTGCTTCATTTTGAATTGCATTTGAATCTTGGATTCAAATGGGCTTCAACCAAGTTGGTAGAATCTTGCATTAGCCCAAACACTAGCATTTGCACATGTCATGTTCATGCATCATTCTGTTGCATTTGTTTGTGTGTTGATCGCCGACACCGTTTCTTCTCGATAGGTTTCACTCCGGAAGGTGTTCCCGTGTACCTGTCAGAGGAGCCGTACCCCTTCGTCATTCTATCAGGCAAGCAACCCCCTTGAGCATTTCGATAAATCCCACTCTCTCGCTCCTGCTCCTTATACTGCATTAGGACAACAACGATTCAACTGCTACTTTTCTGCTGCGGTAGTTGAACCCATTCCTCTGCATGACCTGTCATTGCCACAGTAAATAGTTGAAACCCACTAGCATGAGTAGGAGTTGCTTGAGCCTTGATGTGCCTACTCATCCATGCTTGATTTTTTTATGCCAGCTATGTTTAGAGTTGTGTCAGGTCTGATTCATCGGGAATGAATCGGAGTGGTGAACATGTCCTACCGATAAAGGCTAAGTGTGTGAACACGTTTTGCTAAAGGTAGCGATGAGAGGCCATGTAGGAGTACATGGTGGGTTGTCTCATTGGAACCGTCCCTAAGCATTGAGTTCTGTGTATGTTGTCCAAGTCCAGTTACTACCACACATTGGGTTCCGGTCATCCGGCCCCTCTCGGCTTATTAATCCACTTGATCTCTGTCTAGGAGTTGCAACTAGTTTCTGGCGTTTGTAGATAGTGCTACTTGTCTACCAGGTGGTGTCCGATGGGACGGGCTTGAAATAGACTAGGCACCGTGGCACGGTGTACCAAGTGGCACCCGGATGGTGGGCTTGGGAACCCTGCACACATCGTTTGTGTCCGTACTGGAGACTTCGGCCGGAACTCCTTGCGGATGGAACTCGAGTAGGCGATAAACCTAGACGAGAGACTTGTGTGGTTAGTCAGGTCGTGGCCAACACCCTCGCCCGGCTTCCGCTTGAAGGTTGCCGAGGTACATGACGTGTACAGGGCTATAAGTGGCGAGAGCGTGTGTGAAGAAGTACATCCCTGCAGGGTCAACATTATCTATTCAAATAGCCGTTTTCCTCGGATATGGAAACTTGGAGGACTTATGTAGTACATAGACAACTTGAAGTGGATGCTCTAAAATCCGCAAGATAAGCGTGAGTGCTATGGATGGCCTTCTCGTAGGGAGACGGGAATGGATCCGTAGTGGACTATTGATATGGTGAATATGTGGACTCATGTGCGTCTTCTCACCTCAAAGAAGTTTCTGATACTCGTAGTATAGGTTAGCCACTGAGTCAAAGCTGGCTTGCTGCTGTTAAAACTCCACCACCCCCTTTGTTGATAATGTTGCATATGTAGATAGTTCTGATGTAAGACTTGCTGAGTACCTTCGTACTCACGTTTGCTTATTTCTGTTTTGTAGTTGGTTACACTAGTGACTTCGACGGGTAGCTTGTATCCCAGCTACGATCTTGTACCCTTGGGAGGGTCGTGTTTAGTCAGGCTTCTTAGTCTTTTCCTTTTGTAGTTGTCTGTACTCAGACATGTAATGCTTCCGTTGCTTGTATGCTCTGAATGATGTGTCATCAGACCCCTGTTTGTATTGAATGCTATGCGGCTCTTCTGGGCCTTTATCTATATGAGTTTGAGTTATGTTGTGATGCCATGTTGTACAGCACATACCTGCATGTTATGCGTACATGTAACGTGTATTGCTATGTGTGGGATCCGACAACCTAGTTGTTTACCTCTGGTAGCCTCTCTTATGGGGAAATGTAGTCTTGTGCTTCCATGAGCCATAGTAGTCCGCTACAGCCCGGTTCACCGGAGTCCTGCTAGCCCAGCACTACTGTTCCGGAACACTTGACTGGCCAGAATGTGATTCACTTCGTTCCTGTGCCTGTCCCTTCGGGGAAATGTCACGCAGTGACATCCGGAGTCCTGTTAGCCCAGTGCTACAGCCCGGATTTATACGCTGTTGACCGACATGCTCGAGGTTGATTCATCTATGCCTGTCCCTGTAAGTTAGTGCTACTTTGGGTTCACGACTAGTCATGTCGGCCCGGGTTCTTTGTCATATGGATCCTAGCGACACTATCATATACGTGAGCCAAAAGGTGCAAACGGTCCCGGGCAAGGTAAGGTGGCACCCGTGGGAATACCGTGCGTGAGGTCGCAAAGTGATATGAAGTGTTACATGCTAGATCGGTGTGACTTAGGGTCGGGGTCCCAACACATATCCTGGGGACTACGCACACAACCAGGATCAAGAGAATTAAACCATATCTTAGCATCACCGTTTAATGAGAATGGAAATAATTTAAGGATATAATAATAGCGAGTTTTCTCATCATTAGTGAATAGGGTGGCTATATCATTTAATTTAGTAAGATGTGCCACAACAGTTTCAGATTCATAGCCATAGAAAGGACCAGATTCAACCAAAGTAATTAACTCGGGATCAACTAAGAAATCATAATCCTATCAGTAATAAAGATAGGTGAAGTAGCATAAGAAGGATCATATTTCATTCAAGAATTGAGAGATTTTTCTTTCAGCTTAGCTAATAACTTCTTAAGATCGATTCTATCATTGCAAGCAAGAAAGTCTCTAGCAATTTCTTCATCCATAACGTAACCATCAGGAACAACAGACAATTCATACCTAGGGACAGAATCTTCATCATCACTTTCATCAATATTATCAGTTTCAATAATTTCATTCTCTCTAGCCCTAGAAAGTTGTTCATAAAGAAGTTCACCTAGTGGCATAGTAGTATCAAGCATAGAAGTAGTTTCATCATAAGTATCATGCAAAGCCGAAGTGGCATTATCAATAATATGCGACATATCAGAATGAGTAGCAGGTGTAGGTGTCGCATGTTTACCCAAAACAGAAGGTGAATCAAGTGCAGAGCTAGATGGTAGTTCCTTACCTCCCCTTGTAGTTGAGGGAAAAATCTTGGGTCTTTGATCTTTCAAGTTCTTCATAATGATAAGAAGATATAAATCCCAAATGACTCAAAGAATAGAGCTATGCTCCCCGGCAACGGCGCCAGAAAATGTTCTTGATAACCCACAAGTATAGGGGATCGCAACAGTTTTCGAGGGTAGAGTATTCAACCCAAATTTATTGTTTCGACACAAGGGGAGCCAAATAATATTCTCAAGTATTAGCAGCTGAGTTGTCAATTCAACCACACCTGGAAAATATCTGTAGCAAAGTATTTAGTAGCAAAGTAATATGATAGTAGTGGTAACAGTGGCAAAAGGTAACGATAGAAAAAGTAATATTTTTGGGTTTTGTAGTGATTGTGACAGTAGCAGCGGAAAAGTAAATAAGCGAAGAACAATATAGGAAAAGCTCGTAGGCATTGGATCGGTGATGGAAAATTATGCCGGATGTGATCGATCATGTAATAGTCATAACCTAGGGTGACACAGAACTAGCTCCCGTTCATCAATGTAATGTAGGCATGTATTCCGAATATAGTCATACGTGCTTATGGAAAAGAACTTGCATGACATCTTTTGTCCTACCCTCCCGTGCCAGCGGGGTCCTATTGGAAACTAAGGGATATTAAGGCCTCCTTTTAATAGAGTACCAGACCAAAGCATTAACACATAGTGGAAGATGAACTCCTCAAACTACGTCGTCACCGGTACGTATCCCAATTATTGTCAGTTCGGGCTTAACGGATCATAACACATAATAGGTGACTATTGACTTGCAAGATAGGATCAAGAACACTCATATATTGATGAAAACATAATAGGTTTAGATCTGAAATCATGGCACTCGGGCCCTAGTGACAAGCATTAAGCATAGCAAAGTCATAGCAGCATCAATCTCAGAACATAGTGGATACTAGGGATCAAACCCTAACAAAACTAACTCGATTACATGATAAATCTCATCCAACTCATCACCGTCCAGCAAGCCTATGACGGAATTACTCATGCACGGCGGTGAGCATCATGAAATTGGTGATGGGGGAAAGTTGATGATGACGATGGTGACGGATTCCCCTCTCCGGAACCCCGAACGGACTCCAGATCAGCCCTCCCGAGAGAGTTTAAGGCTTGGCGGCGGCTTCGTATCGTAAAACGCGATGAATCCTTCTCTCTGATTTTTTCTCCCCAAAAGTGAATATATGGAGTCAAGGTTGAGGTCGGTGGAGCGTTAGGGTGCCCACGAGGAAGGGGGGCACGCCCAGGGGGTAGGGCGCGCCCCCCACCCTCGTGGACATGGTGTGGGCCCCCTGACGTGGATCTTCCTTCCAGTATTTTTTATATATTCTAAAAATAATTTCCGTTTATTTTCAGGTCATTCTGAGAACTTTTATTTCTACACAAAAATAACATCATGGCAATTCTGCTGAAAACAGCGCCAGTCCGGGTTAGTTCCATTCAAATCATGCAAGTTAGAGTCCAAAACAAGGGCAAAAGTGTTTGGAAAAGTAGATACATCGGAGACGTATCACCCCCCTGCGTCCACTCTTGGGGAAAGTTCGGCGCCGGCGACAAGGAGGGGAACCACGATGACAGGGTTCTCGCGGGACCCCTCTAGGCCAACCAGACACATCCCTCATTCGTCAAAGAGGGGCATATGCCCCGCGAACTCCACCATGTTCAAGCAGCAATACAAGAGACAGCCCATCGGTGGCATATCGGCTGGCGAGGGGTCGCCCGCCAGGACCTCGAGCACCATTCTTCGTGCCTTGAGCGGAAGCTCTGATTCCTAAAGCCTCATACGATCCGGCCCAACAGAAAGGGCCCACATCGGCTGGGAATGGCGCTGGAGTGGGGCGACGCGGCATCAGAGGAACTCCTTCATCACCATAGGTGCGGTCAAGCCAAAGGTCTTTCGACCTCCTCAGCCAGTACCAGACGAAGGCGAGGCGGGGGCTCGTAAGCTTCTCGTGAGCCCAGCCGCAGCAGGGGACGGCGGGCGCAGACGGAGGCAAGAGCAAAGGGCTGAGCACTCCGACATCCACATACACCCAATGCATCCGGAACCCGCTTGTGGACGGTGGGAGTTCAAAGTCAATCCCCGAGTCGGCCGTCGCCGCCACGGCCTAGAAGCTCAGGCACCCTGAGCACTTTCGGGGGTCGGTCAGGTGCAGCGAGAAGAAATGGCGTAGAAGGGCCATGGAGCGGGCGATGCCCATCGTGGCCTCGTAGAAAAAGGCAAAGATGACAAGAAGAGCAACATATTGGGGATCTAAGTGCAGCAGATGAATCTGGTAATGGGAAAGCATGGCGTTGAAGAAGGTGGAGAAGGGGGGATCAGACCGGCTCATAAGGCGTCGACGAAGAACTGGACCTCGGTGGCTGCTCGATCAACAGAAGCTCAAGACGCCGGCAAGGCCGTCGTCCCTCCCCATTCGTTGAAGCTGGTGGCGAGTGCAAGGAGGACCTTGTCCATGGCTTCCTCATTGAGCACCCGCGATCGGCCGACGGCGTGGTCGACGACAGGAGGCGGGTTGGCTGAGGACAGGGGCTTCTTCCCTTTCTCCGTCCGGTTCGGCGCCATGACGATGGGGAGGACTGAGCTCAGGTTGGATTGGGAGAGGAAGCTGAGGTTCGGGGAAGTGAAGGAGTTGGGGGTGCGTTGCCAGCAAGGGGGAAATAACTGTGTGGGATGCCGTGGCCGCCTAGCCAGGCGAATACCAAGGCTGCATGGGGAAGAGGGGCCGCCCACGTCCAATCAATCGCCATGCGTCAGCTGGGCCGCAGGCTATTGGGGCCCGCGGTGCTCCGCACTTGCCCTTTGGCTTCACCTCGAAGCCCAGGCCGAGCGCGCCTTGGGCCCGCGGGCTACTATCGGCCTTCTGGGAACGGAGGTCCCCAGACTTTCCTACCTGCGGCCCGCGGCACGGCTCCACCAGCGGCCCTGTATGACCCATCTTCACCAGCAAACACTCAAGACCCTCGCGAGGGGCCAAGACTCACGAGGCGGACGATGCAAGACCTCCTTAGGGACGGCCTCACCAGGATGGCTCTCGAGGGGCGGAGAGATCAAGGCAAGGGACACCTCGCCAGGTTTGCGTGACGCAAGCCATGATGACTGGAGCCAGGCGGGCGCCATCGCGCGCAGTGTCCTCGTTTCCTCTTTGGTGCTAAGGGGGCAAGCGCAGGCGAGGAGTCCTGAGGCATCAGGCAAAGGTTTCCATATCGGTGCAACAAGACCAAGACAGCAGGACGAAGTTCACAGTGGAGCCCAAGACGGCGTCACCGTCGGAGCCTTGGGTAGGCGAAGGCTACTTTTGTCATGATAGCTTGTACTAGTTGTCTCCCTTCGAATTTGGCCGTTGTGGGATCCCTTCCATCTCAATATTTGGGAAGAGGACCAGGGCCTCTATAAATAAGACTAGCCACCACCATAGGGAGGGCGGCGAATCAGAATCAGAGAGAGAGAGAAAGAGAGCATCAACTCACCAAGCACAAGAACACCTCACCTCGCGAGGATGTTCTTCCCTTGTAGTTGTTCATCCTCAGCCCAAGAGGCAATCCACCACACCACACTGGAGTAGGGTATTACACCACAATGGTGGCCCGAACCAGTATAAATCTTGTGTCTCGTGTTCTTTGGGTTCGTCGAGCTAGGCCGTGAGATCATAGAGTGTGCGAGCTACAGAGTGGGAGAGATCTTTGTGCGCACCCCAGTGTTTGAACCTCAAGGGTTTTACCGGAAACTGAAATCCGATAGTATCAACAATAAATACCATGAAAGAACACATCAATAACATGACCAAATAAATACTTAACCAACTAACAACAAAGGAACAATGCATATTAACGGTACTCGGTGACCGATGTTATTCATGCAACGAAGAGCATGACCAACCCAACATGTACAACTATCAAGCATGACCAATATGAAAGTAATACTAGTAGGAAGAACATGATGACAGAGTGCAAGAAAACATAGCATGACGCTAATCACCGATCCATAAGCATAACCGAAATAATGAGAGCAGTAGCAAAACAAACATATAGTTATTAAAGATTCATGTTGAAAACCAAAGCTACTACACGGCTATAATGCAAATGGTGGTTGTGGCTTTCCTGGGGATGAAGGGTACACTAGGGAGAAGTGCGGAACGATTGCGGAAGGATTCACCGGAAACACTTCTCTCTCGAAAGGGGCTGGTTAATGGAAAGGGAAAAATGGTCATTTTCAGTATAGCAAAACATAATGAAAGTGAAACCAACAGAACAGGCTCGATGAGACGAAGAAGTAGGCTTTGGAATCACCTCAAACGGAGTTACGGTTGCGGAGTTATGAGGTGTGGAAGATCAGGGACCAATCTGTGAATATTTTTATCGCCAACGGGTGCCTGGGAGGAAAAACTAAAAGCGCCTTCGGGCCAAACACATTTTCTATAAGGGAAAGCGCATTTAGAGCCGCAGTAGAGGAAAATACGTTTTCCGGAAGAGAGAACGCATTTTTGGCAAAGAAGGAAAGGAATATGTTTTCATCAAACGAAAACGCACTCACCAGAAACTGTTTCCACTTGCCACGTGGGATGAGGCGCCTGGGCCACTAGCGCATGGGGCCCAAGGGTAGGGGGTCGGCTGCATGAGAGCTCATCTCCTTCCTCCCGCTCCGGTGCTCCCGTGAAACAGAGAGGGAGTAGGGGAGGCGGCTAGGGGCCGACCGTCTCTGGCCGAGCAGAGACCACTGGCGGGACCAGCGCGGCGAGGGGGTTCCATCTAGAGGGAGCATGGCCACTGGGGAGGTGCGGGGAGGGGGGAGGGGTGGCGCCATGGGGATCATGAGGGCGGCAGTGGTGGTGGTGGTTTCGGTGTGGCGACTATCTCCGACAAGGGGCAAGTGGGTGGGGCGGCTCAGCAGGACAGGGGGGAGTCGGTGGACATGGTAGGAGGAAGAGAGGAGGCTCGGTTTGGTCGGAACCAAGCCGAGGCCGAGGCGGCCATGGAGGACAGAGGCGAACTCCGCTGAGATGTGGCGATCCTGGTGACCAAATGAGGCGAGGGAGAGATGGGTGAGGTGCGGGAGGACTCGGGCTCGCCTTATATAGGCACGGAGGATGGCTCTAGAGCCTCACGGGTGAGCTCATGCCAAGCTCTAATGGAGGACAGAGGCTGGACGCGGCACGGGCATGGCGCTAGCGGCACATTTATAGCGAACAATGGCGAGGCATCGACACAGGGCGACATAGGGCCCAATTATTTCAAGATATGAAGATGCTCAAAAAGTTTCATGTCATTTGGACGTGCCAAAGTAGCACTTGCTTCATATAGCTTTGCTCTATACAGAAACTTGGAAAACATGCACGGGGCAAATGATGTAATGGATTGAGCCAAATTTTGGTGGAGAGTGTTTATATAGGTAGGAGCAGGCCCTGGAAAATTTTCAGCAATAATGGATCAATATAAAATGTACTTGCTTCACTAACTGAAAATTTGGACAGAAGCAAAGATTTGAAGTTGTGCTCACATGGGTGCATTGCATGAGCTCAAATCTTGAGGAGGGTGATGATTTGATTATATGAAGGACCATGCAAAATTTCCACTCAATAGGATTAACCTAACTAGTACTTCCTTCACAACCAATTCCCTCGGACAGGAACTATGAAAAATTTCTCAAGAATATTCACTGGGCAAATTAAGTTGACTTTTGGCATGAGGCAATTATATGGACATTAAAAGGTGTCCAATAAGTTTGAGGTCAATTAGGCAAAGGTAAATGCCACTTGCTTCACAAACTGCCATTCAGGACAAAATAGGAAAGGAATTAATTGAGCATGATGGGAAACATGGCTAATGAAATATTTTTCCATATTTGAGGAAGATATTACCCAAAAAAATTATGAGAATTATTTGGGAATTTTTGGAGTGATAGAAATATAGGTTGCTTCACAACCTAAGGAAAATTGGGTTATTCCTTTAGTATAAAAGGAATATTCCCAAGGAAAAGAATATTGGGGTTTGGTCCAAGATGGAAATGGCAAGGTCTTGGGAAGGGTTTAAGGATGACAAGCCACTCTGGAAAGAAAGAAGAGGTCATATTCTTCAGTTTCCAGACCACATAGCCACGGAAAAAGAAAACTCAAGCAAAAAACCTCAGAAAAACAAAAGAAAAAGAAAGGGCCAAAAATCAGGCTGTGACATCAGGTTTTGGTCATAACGATATATAATTTTTATCAGACCCTACAAGTGTTCAATGAAGACGGCATGGATTGTTTCAAACCATTCCAACCTCGTCATCACGACCAATGTTTGTGTTGCCTTTTTTATTTGACAAAAATTCAGTTTATGCCGCGAAAATAGCAAACTAACTCCAACAGTTGTCAAATTGTAGCACGGGGCTTCTGATGGCATATATTACACATGGAAAAAAATTCAAGCCCAAAATATGTGTAAAAACTGAAAAGTGCAATGTCGTATTTCTACGCAACGAATATTTATGAAAGACATATTTTACATGTGTAGGCTTTGGGCTGGCGGGTGGCCCTGCGTGCCCGCCGTTGCTGTTTTTGCAGTGGCGGGTACCACGTGCTACTCGCCGTGTGTTAACCGAAAACATGCGCCCACTACCGCCCCCTCCCCGTGCATAGTTTCAAAACATACCTAATATGTTCCCATGTTCTCTCCCACCTCTCGTGTGCTCGTCCACTGCAACCGCCGCTGGCCGCCGCGCACCTCTCTCTACTCTCACGCGCTCCGGTCCGCCTCCATGCACCTCTCTTGTCACGCCCAATATGCGATCCTATCCAAGAGGACCTCGAGGGTCCCACCAAGGATAGAGCCGCATATTGAAACGCTTTGCAAGGTGAATATCATTACATCGTACCATTACATAATAGATGGGAATACATACAAAGGCATACAAAATGACACATGAATACATCAAACACCATACATGAGAATAACATCCGACTATGGATGAAACAAAAACAGAAACTCAAACGACATCCAGCCTGCTAGCCCAAGCTGCCGACCAGGAACCTATCCCAAGACCGACGACGAAGAAGAAGAACTACAAAACAAGTAAACATCGCTCTCGCGTCATGATCATCGCGTTATCTATACCTGCAACTATTGTTGTAGTAATCTGTGAGCCACGAGGACTCAGCAATCCCATTACCATGGGTATCAAGACTAGCAAAGCTTAATGGGTATGGAAAGGATAAGTGGTGGGGTTGCAGCAAGTGACTAAGCATTGTATGATGGCTAACTTACAAATACAATAATAAGATGAGAAACTACGCAAACGGCCGCAAACTAGTACTGATCAAGAAGTGATCCTGAACTACTTACGTTCAAACATGACCCCACCATGTTCTCTTCTCGACTCACTCGAAAAGAGACGGTCACGGTTACACACGTGGTTGGTGTCTTCTATTTCGGGTCTGATGTCAAGTTCTCTACAACTGGATATTAAAAATTCCCATCTGCCACATAACCGTGGGCATGGCTCTCGAAAGTTTAAACCTTGTAGGGGTGTCCCAACTTAGCCCATGACAAGCTCAAGATCCACGGAGACAATCCTCCATCTTGGGACATCCGATCAAACTTGGGATCCCGGTGCACAAGACATTTCGACAATGGTAAAACAAAACCAGCAAGACCGCCCGATGTGCCGACAAATCTCGATAGGAGCCGCACGTATCTTGTTCTCATGGCACACCGGGTGTGCCAGACGTGAGGTTGGTTGAGACCCTGGTTGCCCAAGGGGCGCCGGACATCGCCCGGTTTGGACCAACACTCGGAGGAGCACTGGCCTGGGGGTTGATTAATTATCCTCGGGTGCTAGCGGGTCCCTATGCAAGTCTTAGTTGTTATTAGGCAAATGGTAAAACCAATGTTGGGCCTTGCTGGAAGAGTTTTATTCAAAGTGAACTATCAAGAGGGGCCCATAAACCCTCATCGTGTTTGGGACGCAAAATCAAGGAACATAACACTGAAACGACAGAAACTAAGGCGGCAAGAGTGGAACAAAACACCAGGTAAAAGGCCGAGCCTTCCACCATTCACCAAGTATATTGATGCATTAATTAAATAAGAGATATTGTGATATCCCATGATATCCATGGCCCAACATGGAACAACCTACAACTAGCAACGCTATAAAAGGGGCTGAGCAAAGCGGTAACATAGCCAAACAATGGTTTGATAGGATGGTGGAAAAGGTTAGATGCTATCATGGCAATTTGGGAGGCTTGATAAACAAGTGGTAGGTCGTGCGACATATAGATAGCATCGAGACAACTAGCACAGCAAAGATAGTAGTGAGATCTAAGGTGATGGTCATGTTGCCTGAAATCCTGCTAGGAATAAGACCGAATCCACGAGGAAGACGAACCAACGTAGTCGAATGAATCCTCATATCGCAACAAAATAGGAACTATCGAGACGAAGCACAACCGGAAAGAAGCAAATAACACGGTAAATATAACACGTAACATGACATGATTCTCATCCAAGTATGATGCATGACAAGGCTACATGATG
The DNA here is from genome assembly GCF_018294505.1 of Triticum aestivum. NCBI lineage: Eukaryota > Viridiplantae > Streptophyta > Magnoliopsida > Poales > Poaceae > Triticum > Triticum aestivum. Next base: position 189,945,574 of record NC_057806.1, read on the forward strand.
CTACTCATGGCAAGAGATGATGCATACAAGAATCACACATCAAAGCAAGTTTAAATGAGGTCATAATCAACATACAACAATTTCGGAAACTCCCCATATGCAAATTTCAAAATTGGTACTGATCTGAACAAAACATTAAGTTAAAGTTGTTAAATAGCAAGTTAAAGTGCACCAAGATGATCTACACGTCTTTCTAGTCAAAGTTACATATAAAGTTCATTTAATTCGGAGCTACGGCCTAGAAGATATGAGCAAAACAAGTTAAACATGGCATCGATGCAAAATGCATTCAAACATCAAGCACACATACTCAAGTGAAGGATGCAACGTGACATGATGAATCTACATACAAAACCAAGAAATTTCATATAGGACATGATCAAAACAAAGCAACGGTTCAACACATACACCCGAAACAAGTTTCAAACACAAACTGACCCAAACAGCAACTTGGCACTTTGCAATCAAGGAAACAACATGCTACAGGAAACATATGGGCATAAACTTGATATGCACTTCAAGTACAGATTACATGCTTAAAAAACATCAAGTTTCAGATTCATAGGCATTAGGATTAATCCATTATGATCAATGCAAAAAGCAACTTTATAACACAGATTATGACTAAAAATAGGGCATACGTGTGAGCAGGAATAACATGTTGACATGTTGGAGGCATGAAACAATGATGCTACAGTACAAGAACATAACAAGAAAAAGCATGTCATTTAAGTACATGTTAAGCATGGAAAAACATGATTACTAAGCATCTCCATATAACCTCGAGATGAATGGCATTCATCCAGACAAGATTGCAAATAATAACAGATTCTCAGACTTAGTGAAAAACAGAGTAAGGCTGAAAACAGATTCATGATGCATAATTTTAGACAACAAAAGTATATACTACAAGAACATTTCATGGCATCAAATGGCATGGCAAGCATGTACAGGTAGAGCACTACAAAACATAATCACTGAGTTACTGCTAGAAACCACTAGAACATGCTCAAAACATCATGCCAAGATGGCAAATGATAACAGATTCACAGACTGAAATAAACTGAACATGCCAGCAACAGGGAGAAGTAGACATGTTTGCAAACTTTTTTAACTCAACATAAAGCATATCATGGCATGTGAATACAACCAACAGCAAGAAGGCATATTTGTGCAGCTACTCATGACAAGAACATGGTCATAGGAGGCATAGAACACTAGCTATTCACATGGCAAAACTGAACTTACTGATAATAGACTGACAGAAACATTATTTAGCAATTTTAGAGCATGGTAATGACAATATACACCAGGCCGTAATTGCAAACAAGGGCATGGATGGATATAGCATAACAAGATCTACAAAACATCCTTACTTAGCATCTCCATATTATGCATGGATTCACTAGTAGCATCAAGTTAACATGGCAACATAATATAGCAGGTTCAGACTTAGCAGAAAACACTAAGCTACTGAAATCAGCAATAGCAAGTAGCCTACTTTGCATGCTTGTGCTAGTCACCATGGGGCATATCAAAATAAATGGATTGCACCGCAGCACAGATGGCATGAAGATGCTCCTACAACATGTTGACATGATGCTGAAAACAAATCACACAAAATACTATGAAAAAGATAAATAGGAAATTTATGATAACTTCTAGCATATAACATCATTTAGCACTTTTGCAGTGAGGATTAAGGCATCAAGATCAGCAATAACATGCAAGAAAACTACACCATCATGTAGAGAATATAGAGATGAACATTTTGACATATTATGCACGCAAACCAGAGCAACAAGCATGGAGTTATAGCATGATGAAGGTGCACACATAACATTGAAAATATGGGACTTGGAAGAAATCAACCTCGCTGAAAATGTGGACGGCGTGGACCCGGGATGGAGTTGTACGGCAAGGTGGAGGCGTTTGGTTCATCGAACTGGTGGATCTGGTCCACCTCCATATTCGGCGATGGGGTGGACTCCGGCGACGGTGTGACGATGGGGAGGCATGGGGCGACGGCAGTGAGGAGGCGGCGACGCAGAGGTGGTGTGGGGTGTCGGTGCATCGAGCGATGCGGTGGCATGAGCGAATCCCAAGGTGGCGCCGGCAGCGAGCTGCGAGGCAGTGGTGGCGAGGGCTGGCGGTGGCATGGGGGTGTGGCGGTGGCCGGCGACAGTGAAGCCAGGTGGCTGCGCGGGTGGCAAGCTACGGGCGGCGGCTCCCGTCGGGCGGCGGAGACGAGGTGGCGGCGAGGTGCGGCGCGCCGGTGAGGAGGAGGCGGCGGCAAGCGGCGCGGTGGCCCGGGCGGCTGCGTTGGGCTCGGTGGGCCGGCGCGATGGAGGGCGGCACGGGCGACGTGGCGCGTTGTGATTCGCTGCGGGGCGGCGGCTGGACGCGTTTGGCCAGCGGCGGACGTGTCCGGCGCGGAGAAGTGTTGTATCTTGGGTTTGCCTGAAATTTCAGAGGGGGTGTTTATATAGATTCTGGGAGCTAGGAGAGGGCTATTGAGGTTCGGTTTTCGCCCACACGATCGTGATCCAATGGCGAAGAGCAAGGAGGTGGTTTAGATGGGCTAGTGGGCTATTGTGGAGGGTGCAATGATACAAAGAGAAAGGGGTCTGGTGGTTAACGCGGTTCACCGTTGGGGCATCAAACGACCTCCAAATGGAACGAAATTTGACAGGCGGTCTGTCGGTGGTATACCAAGGCCACTCGAAAAATCATGGCCCATTCCGAGAATGTTTTTCTCCCACTCACGAAACAAGATCTGAGAGGTGCAATGGGTGCATGTGAGAGTCTCGGATGATGAAATGGACAACAGAGAAAACTGGGAAACCCGCACGGATGCAAGGTTTGAAAAACATGCAGATGAAAGGCACATGATGACATGGAAAAGTGCAACATGAAAGCAGATGACATGGCAACGACGGGGAATAACTGGAAGACATCTGGCACATCGGTCTTTGGGCGTTACATCTCTCTACTATCGTGTCATCCAGTCCGAGCACCGTCGCTGCAGCTGTTGTCGGTGCTCATACTCAGCTGCCACCACAGTTGTAGTTTTTCCCCATGGGATCTCGTGGGATGGCATCTTGACAACCTCGCGTCCATCGCTAAGAACCCAGCCGTCTCGTCAAAACCATCGCCAGCATCGCAAATTCTAATTCACATATGTTTCAAGGTATAATTTCACTACATTTTACATTTATATGTTGCACTATTATAGATGATTGTAACGTGTTTGATGAAATGCCGCACAAAGGATATAGATCTTAGAGGTTCTTAGATGTATCTATACAAACATGTGGATGAGGTGGTGTCATTCGATGTAGAATCAGATGGTTGTGTTTGATTTGTAGGACTTAATATGTGTGCCAATGTTTTGATGAAACATTGTTGATTCGTTTCCATTTCGTCAAATTTCTGGTACTCAATATGCCCTACTTTTAGCAAAGGTCATGCCGAATTTTTCAGTCGCCATTCTCTTTCTATGTTCAGTCATACCTTTTTGGTTATGTTATTGCAGTTGGACAAATGGATCCCGGCGCCGGGACATCATCTGACAAGGAACCTCAGTACACCTGACGTGGATGATTCATCCATCCCTGATGTTGAGATGGGCAGCGACAAATAGGTAGAACCAACCACTGGGGCAGAGGACATGAGCCACACTAACGGGACTTCACCCAGCATGGCCGCCACAAAGAAGAGCTACCAAAAGGCAAGGGATCCAAACAAGATTCACAAAGGTATAATTGCAATCACTGAAGTTGGCCCGAGGGGCGAGCGCGTCACCCAGAGGATGCAACAAAAAGGTATAGCAAAATGCTATGTTGCATCTTCTGAAAAACCATCCCGATCGGTAGTAAGGATTTGGTTGGACACAAGGAGAATCTACTACTGGCGTTAAACCGTAGTTATGAATTACCACCTGATGTCAAGAAGTTAGCCAAAGATTATGCAATGTCAAAATAGCCAAAGATATTAAGGGATTGGAAGAGCAGTGCCCGTTGCAATCTAGTTGGTAAGGACTTCGAGACCGTTAAGCGGCTCAATCCAACTATAGATCATGAATAATGGATGATGTTTTGTGAATCCTATGGTAGTGAGTCAAGCAAGGAGATAAGCAATCATTTCCGTAATTTACGGAAAAATCTGCCAGGTAACCACCGTCTGGGCCCGGTGGTTACAAAGCTGCAGAACCCAAGTGGGAGAAGGAGGTAGCGGAATTTATAGCTACGAGTAAGCAACATCCATTCTGGGAACATTGAGATCGTGCTTGGGACTTCTGTTTTCTCAGGTCCCATGCAGTGTAAACCCAGATAGTAAGGAGTTGGTCCTCCCGACATAGGAACTTGGCTCATACTAATTGCTTACCAAAACACATGTATTTTTTGTAACATCAAACAACACTAATAATTTAGTCCCCGCAACTTATTTCTTACGTACCATACTAATTGCTTACCAAAACACATGTATTTTTTGTAGAGAAAAATAAAGAAGGAATTTGGTCCGGGTCCTCATGAATCTCCTCACGAACATATAGGTATGACAACCCTCTTACCCATGTAGTGAACGTGGGTTTTGGGGTTAATAGGAAGCCCAAGACTAGGCACGCGTTGGGAGGGGGTTGTGAACGACGCCTACCCCAAAACCAAAGAACAAAAAAAAATCAGCAGGAAGTACATAAGCAAAACTAAGTTAGATGTAGTAGTAGATGCGGCAGCCGAGAAAAGGTTAGCAGAAATGTTTCTGCATGGCATGGAAAGTCCTACCTAGCAGCATACACCTATCATCACCCATCAGCCACATGCATCTCCCTTTATTCCATGTGGCGCAAGCCAACGTGTAGGAGGTGAAGACAAGGTTTGCCAAGGGTCCAATCATCTCATGTACCGATGGTAGCAGAATGATGCTTGAGGTCGTCCTGTCGTTTGGCATGACGAGGGTATAGGTGCAGGAGGTAGTGAAGAGCTTCAAATATTGGTCGTTGCCTCACCCCCTGAAGACGGCGTCACTATGTTATGGCAGGTGACCCAGAGCCACCTGCTTAAGAGGCTACTACTTCATGAGCTTGTGTTGGTTTTTCCCTTGAAAAGGAAAGGGTGATGCAGCAAAGTAGAGTAAGTATTTCCCTTAGTTTTGAGAACCAACGTATCAATCCAGTAGGAGACAATGAACAAGTCACCAAATACCTGCACAAACAAACACCAACTTGCACCCAATGCAATGAAGGGGTTGTCAATACCTTCATGGCTATTTGCAAAGTGATATCTGATAGAGATGGATAAATGGTAAAGTAATATTTTTGGTATTTTTTGGTTTATAGATCGGAAAGTAAAGGATTGCAAAGGAAGTAAAATAGGAAACTAAAATTGTAGATCAGAAAGCTATATGATGGAAAGTAGACCCGAGGGCTATAGGTTTCATTAGAGGCTTCTCTCAAGATAGAAAATATTACGATGGGTGAACAAATTACAACGAGTAATTGATAGAAAAGCACAAAGTTATGACGATATCTAAGGCAATGATCTTGAATATAGGCATCACGTCTGTGTCAAGTAGACCGGCTGCTGCCTGCATCTACTACTATTACTCCACACATCGACCAACTCCTGTCTGCATCTAGAGTATTAAGTTCATAAGAACAGAGTAACACTTTAAGTAAGATGACATGATGTAGCGGGATAAACTCAAGCAATATGATGAAAACCCCATCTTGTTACCCTCGATGGCAACAATACAATATGTGTCGGTTCCCCTTCTGTCACTAGGATTGAGCACAGCAAGATTGAACCCAAAGCTAAGCACTTCTCGCATTGCAAGAAAAACCAATCTAGTTGGCCAAACCAAATCGATAGTTTAAAGAGACTTGCAAAGATATCAAATCATGCATATAAGAATTCAGAGGAGAATCAAATAATATTTATAGATAAGCTGATCATAAATCCACAATTCATCAGATATCGGCAAACACACCGCAAAAAGGTATTACATCGAATAGATCTCCAAGAACATAGGGGAGAACATGGTATTGAGAATCAAAGAGAGAAAAGAAGCCATCTAGCTACTAGCTATGGACCCATAGATCTGAGGTAAACTACTCACACTTCATTGGAGAGGCAATGGTGTTGATGTAGAAGCCCTTCGTGATCGAATCCCCCTCCTGCAGGACGCCGGAAAAGGCCCCTAGATGGGATCTCATGGGTACAGAAGTTTGTGGCGGTGAGAAAGTGTTTTCGTGGCTCCCCTGGTAGGTTTTGGAATATTTGAGAATATATAGGCGGAAGAAATAGGTTGGTGGAGTCACGAGGGGCCCACAAGGGTGGGGGCGCGCCCTACCCCCCTAGGAGTGCCCTCCGTCCTTGTGGGTGCCTCGTGACTTTCCTAACGTCTACTCCAAGTCCTCTGGATGTCTTCTGGTACAAGAAAAATCATCGCGAAAGTTTCATTCCGTTCGGTATTCCTTTTCTGTGAAACTCTAAAACAAGAAAAAATAGGAAATGGCATTGGGCTCTAGGTTAATAGGTTAGTCACAAAAACAATATAAAATAACATAATAATGCATATAAAACATCCAAAACAGATAATATAATAGCATGGAACAATTAAAATTATAGATACGTTGGAGACGTATCAAGCATCCCCAAGCTTAATTCCTGCTCGTCCTCGAGTAGGTAAATGATAAAAACAGAATTTTTGATGTGGAATGCTACCTAACATATTTACCCATGTAATTTTCCTTATTGTGGCATAAATGTTCAGATCCGTATGATTCAAAACAGAAGTTTTATTTTGGCATAAAAACAATAATACTTCAAGCATACTAATAAGATAATTATGTCTTCTCAAAGTAACATGGCCAAAGAAAGCTTGTCCCTACAAAATCATATAGTTTGGCTATGCTACATCTTCATCAAATAAATATTGAAATCATGCACAACCCCAATGACAAGCCAAGCAATTGTTTCATACTTTTGATGTTCTCAAACCTTTTCAACTTTCACACAATACATGAGCGTAAGCCATGGACATAGCACTATAGGTGGAACAGACAGTGGTTGTGGAGAAGACAAAAAGAAGGAGATAGTCTCACATCAACTAGGCGTATCAACATGCTCATGCAATGGATAGGCGGAACAGACGGTGGTTGTAGGGATTGCCATGCAACGGATGCACTAGAGATATAAGTTTATGCAAGCTCAAAAAGAAACTAAGTGGTTGTGCATCCAACTTGCTTGCTCACAAAGACCTAGGGTAATTTGAGGAAGCACATCATTAGAATATACAATCCAAGTTCTATAATGAAAAATTCTCAATAGTATATGAAAGTGACAATATAGGAGACTATCTTATCATGAAGATCATGGTGCCAATTTGAAGCACAAGTGTAGTAAAAGGATAGTAGCATTGCTCCTTCTCTCTTTTCTCTCATTTATTTATTTATTGATTTATTTTGGGCCTTCTCTCATTTTTTTGGCCTCTCTTTTTCGTCCGGAGTCTCATCCCAACTAGTGGGTGAATGGTAGTATCCATCGTCCTTCCCTCACATGGGACAATGCTCTAATAATGATGATCATCACACTTTTATTTACTTACAACTCAAGAATTACAACTCAATACTTAGAACAAAATATGACTAAATGTGAATGCCTCCGGTGGTGTACCGGGATGTGCAATGTATCAAGAGTGACAAGTATGAAAGAATTATGAACGGAGGCTTTGCCACAAATACAATGTCAACTACATGTTTGATACGTCTCCATCGTATCTACGTTTCCAAACACTTTTGATCTTGTTTTGGACTCTAATGTCTGGACCCTGATTCCAAGTCACATCGATCTTGCCGGTAACACCTCATATCACTTTGCGACATCACGCACGGTATTCCCATGGTTGTCGCCTTACCATGGCCTGGGACCGTTTGCGCCTTTTGGCTGACGTATATGACAGTGTCGCTAGCATCCATATGACAGAGAACCTGGGCCGACATGACTAGTCGTGAACCCAAAGTGGCACTAACTTACAGGGACAGGCATACATGAATCAACATCGAGCATGTCGGTCAACAGCGTGCGAATCCGGGCTGTAACACTGGGCTAACAGGACACCGGTGAACCAGGCTGTAGCAGGCTAGGCAGGACTCCGGATGTCCCCGCGTGACATTTAACCGAAGGGACAGACACGGGAATGAAGTGAATCATATGACGGCCAATCAAGTGTTCCGGAGTAGTAGTGTTGGGCTAGGAGGACTCCGGTGAACCGGGCTGTAGAGGACTACTATGGCTTATGGAAGCACAAAACTACATTTCCCCATAAGAGAGGCTACCAAGGATAAACAACTAGGTTGTCGGATCCCACACATACCAAGCATTTCAACCATACACACAATATGCTCGATATGTGTAAATACAACATGGCATCACAACAAAACTCTACGACTCAAAGTATTTATTCAATAGTGCATACAAGTAAAAGCACATGCGGAAGCTTAACATGTTTGTACATCTACAAATGAAAAAGGCTGAGAAGCCTAACTATGTACCGGATCCTGCCGAGGGCACAAGATCGTAGCTGAGGTATCATGCTAAACGCCGAAGTCCACACAGAACTACTAGCGAGACTGACGTCTCTCTGCAAATCATAAAATAGGCAAACGTGAGTACAAATGTACCCAACAAGACTTACATCAGAACTAGCTACATATGCATCAGTATAAACAAAGGGGGTGGTGGAGTTTGACTGCATCAAGATAGCTTTGACTCAATGGCTATCCTAAACTATGACTGCAAGTAACTCTTTTAAGGTGGCGCACACGAGTCCACATATTCACCATATCAATACACCACTATGGATCCCCTCCCGTCTCCCTACGAGAAGGCCATCCATAGCACTTAGGCTTATCTTGCGAGTTTTAGAGTATCCAATTTCACTTGTCTATGAACTGTACAGGCAACCCAGAAGTCCTTTACCACTGGCACGACTATTCGAATAGATCATTTATAACCCTGCAGGGGTGTACTTCTTCACGCACGCTCTTGCCACTTACCACCATGTACACGTCGTGTATCATGGCAACCTTCAAGCAGAAGCCTGGCAAGAGAGTCGGCCACGACTTGACTAACCACACAAGTCTCTAGTCCAGGTTTATCGCCTATTTGGGTTCCATCCCCGAGGAGATCTGGCCGGGGTTTCACTCACAGCACCAAACGATGTGTGCAAGGTTCCTGAGACACCAACGGGCACCTGGTACACCGTGTCACGGTGTATCTACCGCATCATAGCCCACCCCTAGGGTCAACGCTATGCACGGCATCCAACACATATCCTACAAACACCAGAAACTAGTTGCAACTCCTGGACAGAGGGCAAGGGCAGTTAATAAGTCGAGAGGGTCCATTGGTTTCGGGCCTAATGCATGGTAGTAGTTGTTCATGGATCACAAACACAGAACTCAGTTTCTGAGGATAGTTTCAATGTGACAACCCACCATGTACTCCTACATGGCCTCTCACCGCTACCTTTACCAAATCATGTTCACACACTTAGCTCACAGACAGTAGGACATGTTCAGAACTTTCCAATTCATTCCCGATGAATTAGACCTAACACAACTCTAAACAATAGCAGGCATGACAAACAAGCATGAATGAGTAGGCAAATCGGTGCTCAAACAACTCCTACTCATGCTAGTGGGTTTCATCTATTTACTGTGGCAATGACAGGTCATGCAGAGGAAAGGGGTTCAACTACCGCAGCATGTAACAGTTGAATCGTTGTTGTCCTAATGCAATAAGAGAGAGCAGGAGCGAGAGAGTGGGATTGTATCAAAATGAACAAGGGGGTTTTGCTTGCCTAACAGAGTGGTAGTGGGATACTTCCCTTCAGTTGGATACTCGTGAATATCCTCGAAGACAGAACCTACCACGAACAACACATCGAATCACAATCATCACATGGCAATATGCAACAATATGATGCATGCAATGATATGGCAAAATGGGTGTGTTTTGGCTAATGCAACTTAGAACAGATTGGTTTGAGTTCATTTGAATCAAGGATTCAAATGCAGACCCAAAATAAGAGGTCATATTAGTGCATTAACTTGTTTCACCTAAACAGCAAGGTTAAAGTGTTCTAACATGCATGAAACTAGTATAGATGGAAAGATTTGATTTTTTGATCAAATTCGATATATAAATCTTTGCATTTGGAGTTACAGTTTAATTTCTATGAATTTTTGAACTTTGTAGCATTTTCTAGAATTTCCTATATAAGAATAAATCCAGTAAATGCTTTATTGCGTTAGTAGTGCGTCAGGGTGACGTCACCAGTTAACGGGGATGGTCCAGGTCAAACCTGACCAGTGGGTCCCGCCTGTCAGTGTCATTAGTCTAACTAATTTTTAGTTAGTCCTAATCCTAACTTAATTAGCAGGCGGTCCCACTTGTCATTTACCCAGGAGGGGTCAAACTGGGTCCACCCGGGGTCAACTCGGTCTATGTGGTCAAACTCGCCAGCGTTTAGCCGCCGGCGAGGTCAAACGCAGCGGGGCAGTGCAGGATTCATGCTCCGGCGACCAAATCGATGGCGGAGCACATCGACGTGATGCAGGGAGTGAGCCGCGTCGAGTGGTGGCAGTGGGTGGAGCTGGGTGGCTAGAAACATCGCCGGCAACGACCTTAGCGGTCGCCGGAGTTCGGGCGAGGTCGAAGCCTTCGCTATGAGGCACGGCGAGGTGCGTGGGGAGGTGCTATGGGCTTCTGCGAGTGCGGTGAAGACAATGGCGTGCCCGGAATCAAGCCAACATGGTTGTGGCCACGAAGGCGACATGCGGTGGCAGCGTCGGGTGCGGCCGAGCTCGGTGTAGTCGCTGTGGTGCTCGAGAGCGAGAATGGGAAGGGGAGGAGGTAGCTAGGCTCACGGCGATCTCAACGAGGCAGACGGCGAGGTCGGGGACGAGCTGGTGCGGCGGTGACGGTGAAGGGGATCTCCGCCAGCGTTCGGTCAAGACGAGGTCGAAGAAGACGAATTAGAGCGTGCGAGCACTCGGGGCTCGGCTAGCTCCACAAAGCAGACGATGGCGGAGCTCGTGGACATGGTAGCGCGGCGCGGGGACAACGGTGGATGTGAGTTTCACGGTGGCACGGGCGCGGCAGCGTCGACCATGGTGGGAGAGGGCGAGGGAGAGAGGTAGAGGAGTGAGCGAGGTGTCTGCGGGGTCGGGGCGGCGACGTGGAGCTCGCCCAGGTGTCCAGGGGCGAGGGCGGCAAGCAGCTGACGCGGTGGCGAGCTCACGCACACCGGCGTCACCTTCCTGCCTGTCTAGCGGGGACGAAGCAGCTGGCTGGCATGGGCCAGCACAGTGCTGGACCGGCAGGTGGGCCGGCTGGTGGCTTTGCCAGGTAAGTTTGTTTTCCTTTTATTTTTTCTGTTTTCTTTATTTCTGCAAGTTGGTGGCTTTTCTAAAAATACTAAGGCATTTCCAAAAATCACCAAACTGCACATGCCCACTGTTTAGAACATTTCAGTTTGGGATTACTTGGACATTTAAAATATTTAGTAGCATTTAAATGTCCAAAGGCAAATAGCATATGATTTAATCCAGTGACCTTATGATGTCCTAGAAAAGTGTTTACCATTTTTGTGAAAGGTTCTAGACTAAGGCAAAGATGATGAACATTTTCGAAGGGCATTTTAGGTTCATTGAAAAATATTTTAGTAAATCGTAGTTGGTTTGAGGGGGTGTTGGGGGTTTCTGTCATCCCCATTTCAACTTTCTGAGTAAAGTAGACATGATGCAACACCAGATGCTAGCACTAGGCATTACTAGAACTAGGGATGTGACAACTCACCCCCACTAAACAAGAATCTCGTCCTGAGATTCAAGAGGTGAGGTAAGAAGACAGATGGGATACAAGCTAACATGATCTTCGTGATCCATTGCTTCAAATCGATCTTGGCGTCCTTCCTTTTGAAATTTTCATCCAACACGATGACGACAGAACTCTATAGGAATCGATCTTCTCGAAGATCAGGCAACTCAAGATCAACTCTTGGGGTGAGATATAAAACATCTCTTGAGTTGTGACATGAAACATACATTCAGGGGGATGGGGTGTAACAGATGACGAAGGTCCACTAGGTAGGCAACAAATCCACGCTTGATCACAACGTAGCGAGGAGTTAACTGCCATGATTCCACAACAAGGCACCTTGAGGGAGCTGACTCATAGAGTTATTCCCCTAAATGGCAAAAAGAATTACTTTTGATATCTAGATCATTGAAACTCTTTATACCAGCCTAAGGCAATCATCGTCGATCGTTTGGTGGAGTTCAAAGGAATTCCATACCTGGACTAGAATGGAAGATGTGGACTACCTTGTTGAAGACAACGCAAAGGATGACTTTTGCTATCATTGGAAATGGATGGGACCCATGGTAGGACCACTTTTGAAGGTGATCCTGACCAGAAATTACCGAGAAGGGTAGTCCATGGTTGAATGGCACAATGGCGGTGCAAGCTAGGAACAAAATGCTAATGCTGGGAATGATTCTAGTAACTGGGAGAAACTCAACAGTAGAGAGTGATTCCACTGTTTGAAAGGTTATGGCATAATCGAAGAAACTAAGAGCGGATCCCAATTAATGTCGACGATCAATCCTAGTGCTTGCGCGTGCTCTCAAGAACTTGAGAATTTCCATATTCATCAAGGTTTTACAAATACCCGTGTCAAGGATCCTGGGAACATAACATACTACCATGATGAATAGTGATGGATGATGCAGATGCAAAGGGAGATAACACCTTCTCAGATTTCTCCTTAGCGAGGCCAAGGAGACAAAATCTGACGATCGACCGAGAGACATTTAGCACTCTGCTTCTAATGTTCTCCTTGATGTGCTAGCATAACCCATTTATTGATATGGTTTGGTATCTAGAACATCAGGTAGAAGGTCGGACTTCGGGAGCGCAAGAATCCATAAGGAATAACTATGAAAGTTAATCCTACAGAATCCTTGGGAAGGTGGCCAATTTAATCAATCAAGATAGTACAATAATTAGTCTTTTGGCTGGGTGTGTTGGCCACGACATCCACTTTACCGGGTTACAGAGAGACCAATATTATAGTTCTTGGGAAACATTCCAACCATCACACCTGCCTGAGATTCAGATCTGGTTGGTGTCAGGATAATACAGACTCATCCAGTCTATGGAGAAAAATGGAAGTTTGCAACACAAATCGATGAGATGACATTGCGAGATTCTCGGGTGATGAACTACGATAGCAAGCTCCAAAACATGAGCTGGTTCTGCTACACACCTGTGAACACACTGTCCTAGACAAGCATGACCACATGGTAGTCTTATAATAAAACAGTACCGAGTTCTGGTTGGGAACCATCATCGGGGATAAGGAAGTCCTTGCATAAGTCATATGATTAGCTCTTATCAAGGAACTTCTTCTCCTTGAACAAATCAGTTAGTGGCTTGGTGTGCCAGGGATACATATAGAATGAAGGTTGCAAGTCTCCAATCCAAAGAATACTTCGCACGTATGCATGACTGACTTGGGATGATTACAGAGGAAGCAAAACAAACTTTCTCGAGTTCACGACGGCAACTTGCATCGATTGCATGTGAACTTAGAGGAAGTCACTACTTTCATCCAAACATATGCTTCATGAACGGAACATGAAGGCATTTTTTACAAAGTTTCCAACACTAGCTTAATGTTTAGCACGAATCATGGGGGAGACAAGATGCTGCTGATGGGCTCAATAGCAACTCATCGAAATTTCCATATCACTGGACATCCACCATTATGTGAACAATGTGATAGTATTGGTCAGACCAAAAGATGTTATGGTGTATGCTCGAGGAATCAACCACGAGTAAGACAACATTATGAATATCGTTGGTTCTAACTTGATTTGATGATAGCCTATACTCAAATCAAAGATTGGATAAGATGATAGGTCCATTAACTGATCACGAGGGTCAATCGATGAAAATACCATCTTTCTTCACCACACACAAAAGGTAGCCCTTAGAGATGAGCTAAGCTAGGCAAGCTTTTAACTTCCAACTCTCCAAGTTGTTGTTTAGCTTAACCAACTACAGGGATATCCAACACAGATTCTTGGAGAAAGAGTGGTTTAGAGGAAAACCAACTTGATCATGAACTCAACATAGCGGTCAGGTGACAACCTGGTGATACTTCCATGAAGATATCCGGAAAATCATGAACCATCGATATGTATCTAAGCTCGAGAACAATCTTGCTTTTGAGGGAAAGATGATATAGCTAAATAAGAAAGGGATTGATACAATCCTAACTCTTGATCAAAGAGTGCACCAGAAATAAGGACTAGGTAGCACGATCTATCTTAGAATGATGATTCAATAACCGACATGCTAAGAATGATATTATTGTCCTTTAACTACCAAGCAATGGGGTTGCTAGCAGTACTGATGTCACACATCACAATTCGCTTGTCAGTATTCCGGATACAAAAACACGGAAAACCAAGGAATGAATGATAATGGCAAGAAATATCACTGCGTCAAGAATTCGTAAGAGTTGGTGCAAATCCTATGATATTCTTGACATAAATAGGGTAATACTCCAAGGTAGAATAGAACAAAAGCTGGATTGGCATTTGATCTACGAAGTACAATTGCTTTGACCCAATCCTAGACATGGATGAGGTACTGGAGTTTGTTTCTCCTAGTCATTCCGGATAGAATGGCTTGACAGACCACAAGAATAATAGGCATCGACAGCGAATGCACGCATACTCTTGACTATCAAATGATAGACGGGGGTCAGAATACAACTAAAGAGAACAACTCAAGGAACATATAACTTTCTGAGTTGTGGATTCATGGGTTAGTATGTCAAACGAGTTCAACATATTTCTTCTGGATAACCCATGCAGAATGATAGAACTGGCAGAGTCACAATATGAATGGAGTACTCCTCAAGAGCACCCTGGTTGTGATATTTTGGTTGAATAGAACTTCTGCCATGATGGTTCATGGTATTTGAAGAATGAGATACCATGGACCTCGAGGACTATCGCAAAGGTTACTAATATCCTAAAGGAACTAGCAAACACTATCAATATGAAGTAAGTGGGGTGAATCTTGGGTTTAAGAACCCATGCAAAGGATACCTAATAACTAATAACATCACAAGATGCTTTCGAGAATGGTGGCCATAATCATGACACTAGGGATACAAAGCATTGCTAGATTACTAGGTGACTCCCTAAGACACCTAGGGTCATAATAATAGCTCCAACATATATGTCGAGGCAATAGAGTACCTCAACTCACCGATTAGTGTGGTTGAACTGGCCCAAAGGGACATCGGGAACGGAAAGAAGGGATTTGCAAATGCATCAGACTACTTAGAAACCTGGAATGACTCGGACAGCATAACGGTTGTAAATGCTCAAAAAGATTTGAGACATCCTGCAAAATGGTGGCATAACCACTCAACATCACAATATCAAAGTTCTGAGATCAACTGTCAACACATAGAAGTAGTAGGAACTGAACTCGGGCTTGAAACCAACAATCAAATAAGTCTATAGATTAGTAACACGTGATCCTGATAGAAGATGAGAAAGCCTAGTTCTTAATCCCCGTAGAAAAGAAGAGGATGACTCAGATCAGAGGGACATAAGGTAAATGAGTAAAAAGAGCCTTTCGTTCCCTTCCCCAATCAATTCCCTTACATAACTAAAGCATTTCTAGACACAACTTCGACCAGTTTGGCTTGGTAATCCTACAGGCAGTTAGGCTCTGATACCAAAGCTGTCAGGACCACAATTCCAAGTCACATCGATCTAGCTGGTAACACCTTATATCAATTTGCGGCCTCACGCATGGTATTCCCACGGGTGTCGCCTTACCATGGCCCATGACCGTTTGCGCCTTTTGGCTCACATACATGATAGTGTTGCTAGCATCCATATGACAGAGAACCCGGGCCGACATGACTAGTCATGAACCCAAACTGGCACTAACTTACGGGGACAGGCATACATGAATCAACATCGAGCATGTCGGTCAGCAGCGTGCGAATCCGGGCTGTAGCACTGGGCTAACAGGACTACGGTGAACCGGGCTATAGCAGGCTAGGCAGGACTCCGGATGTCACCGCATGACATTTCCCTGAAGGGACAGACACATGAATGAAGTGAATCACATGCCGGCTAGTGAAGTGTTTCGGAGCAGTAGTGCTGGGCTAGCAGGACTCCGGTGAACCGGGCTGTAATGGACTACTATGGCTCATGGAAGCACAAGACTACATTTTTCCATAAGAGAGGCTACCAGGGATAAACAACTAGGTTGTCGGATTCCACACATACCTATCATTTCAATCATACACACAATATGCTCGATATGTGTAAATACAACATGGCACCACAACAAAACTCTATGACTCAAAGTATTTATTCAATAGGCTCCGAGGAGTGAGATATTAGAAACATGGGTCTCATGACCCAACATTCAGAGCATACAAGTCAAAGCACATGTGGAAGCTTAACATGTTTGAGTACATACATCTACAAAGGAAAAAGGATGAGAAGCCTGACTATCTACCAGATTGTTCCGAGGGCACAAGATCGTAGCTAAGGTATCAAGCTAAACGACTAAGTCCACACCGAACTACTAGAGAGACTGACGTCTATCTGCAAAACATAAAATAGGCAAATGTGAGTACAAATGTACCTAGCAAGACTTACATCAAAACTAGCTACATATGCATCAGTATCAACAAAGGGGGTGGTGGAGTTTGACTGCAGCAAGCCAGCTTTGACTCAGTGGCTATCCTAAACTATGACTGCAAGTAACTCTTTTGAGGTGGCGCACACGAGTCCACATTTTCACCACATCAATACACAACTATGGATCTACTCCTGTCTCCCTATGAGAAGGCCATCCATAGCACTCAGGCTTATCTTGCGAGTTTTAGAGTATCCACTTTCACTTGTCTATGAACTATACAGGTAACCCAGAAGTCCTTTACCGCAGACACGACTATTCGAATAGATCATTTATAACCCTGCAGGGGTGTACTTCTTCACACACGCTCTCGCCACTTACCACCATGTACACGTCGTGTATCTTAGCAACCTTCAAGTGGAAGCCTAGCGAGGGAGTCGGCCATGACCTGACTAACCACAAAGTCTCTAGTCCAGGTTTATCGCCTATTCGGTTTCCATCCGCGAGGAGATCCGGCCGGGGTTTCGCTCACAGCCCCAAACGATGTGTGCAGGGTTCCTGAGACACCAACGGGCACCTGGTACACCGTGTCACGGTGTATCTACCGCATCATAGCCCACCCCTAGGGTCAACGCTACGCACGGCATCCAACACATATCCTACAAACAGCAGAAACTAGTTGCAACTCCTGGACAGAGGGCAAGGGGAGTTAATAAGTCGAGAGGGTCCATTGGTTTCGGGATCACAAACACAGAACTCAGTTCCTGAGGATGCTTTCAATGAGACAACCCACCATGTACTCCTACATGTCCTCTCACCACTACCTTTACCAAATCGTGTTCACACACTTAGCTCACGCACAGTAGGACATGTTCAGAACTTTCCAATTCATTCCCGATGAATGAGACCTGACACAACTCTAAGCAATAGCAGGCATGACAAACAAGCATGAATGAGTAGGCACATCAGTGCTCAAACAACTCCTACTCATGCTAGTGGGTTTCATCTATTTACTGTGGCAATGACAGGTCATGCAGAGGAAAGGGGTTCAACTACCGCAGCATGTAACAGTTGAATCGTTGTTGTCCTAATGCAATAAAAGAGAGCAGCAGTGAGAGAGTGGGATTGTATCAAAATGGACAATGGGGTTTTGCTTTCTTGACAGAGTGGTAGTGGGATACTGCCCTTCAGTTGGATACTCGTGAATATCCTCGGAGACAGAAACTACCACGAAGAACACATCGAAACACAATCATCACATGGCAATATGCAACAATATGATGCATGCAATGATATGGCAAATGGGTGTGTTTTGGCTAATGCAACTTAGAAAAGATTGGTTTGAGTTCATCTGAATCAAGGATTCAAATGCAAACCCAAAATAAGAGGTCATATTAGTGCATTAACTTGTTTCACCTAAACAACAAGGTTAAAGTGTTCTAACATGCATGAAAATAGTATAGATGGAAAGATTGGATTTTTCTGATCAAATTCCATATATAAATCTTTGCATTTGGAGTTACAGATTAATTTCTATGAATTTTTGAAGTTCGTAGCATTTTCTGGAATTTCCTATATAAGAATAAATCCAGTAAATGCTTTATTGCGTCAGCAGTGCATCAAGGTGACGTCAGCAGTCAATGTGGATGGTCCAGGTCAAACCTGACCAATGGGTCCCGCATGTCAGTGTCATTAGTCTAACTAATTTTTAGTTAGTCCTAATCCTAACTTAATTAGTAGGCGGTCCCACTTGTCATAGACCCAGGGGGTCAAAATGGGTCCACCCGGGGTCAACTCGGTCAGCGGGGTCAAACTCACCGGCGTTTAGCCGCCGGCGAGGCCAAACGAGGCGGGGCAGTGTGGGATTCGTGCTCCGGCGACCAAAACGACGGCGGAGCACATCTACGTGATGCGGGGAGTGAGCCGCGTTGAGTGGTGGCAGTGGGTGGAGCTGAGGTGGCCGGAAACGTCGCCGGCGACGATCTTGGCAGTCGCCGGTGTTCGGGCGAGGTCGAAGTCATCGCTATGAGGCACGGCGAGGCGCGTGGGAAGGTGCTATGGGCTTCTGTGAGTGTGGTGAAGACGATGGAGTGCTCGGAATCAAGCCAACATGGCTGTGGCCACGACGGCGACGTGTGTTGGTGGCGGCGGGTGCGGCCGAGCTTGGTGTAGTCGCCGTGGTGCTCGAGAGCGAGACGGGAAGGGGGAGGATGTAGTTGGGCTCACGGCGATCACAATGAGGTAGACGGCGAGGTCAGCGACGAGCTGGTGCGGCGGTGACGGCGAAGGGCATCTCCGGTGGCGTTCGGTGAACACGAGGTCGATGAAGACGAATTAGAGCGTGCGAGCGCTTGGGGCTCGGCTAGCTCCACGAAGCAGACGACGGCCGAGCTCGTGGACACGGCAGCGCGGCACGGGGGTGATGGTGGACGCGAGTTTCACAGTGGCGCAGGCGCGGCAGCGTCGGCCATGGTGGGAGAGGGCGAGGAAGAGAGGCAGAGGACTGAGCGAGGTGTCTGCAGGGTCGGAGCGGCGACATGGAGCTTGCCAGGTGTCCATGGGTGCAGGCGGCAAGCAGCTGACGTGATCGCGAGCTCGCGCACGCCGGCGCCACCTCCCTGCCTGCCTGACAGGGACGAAGCAGCTGGCTGGCACGGGCCAGCACAGTGCTGGGCCCCCAGGTGGGCCAGCTGGTGGCTTTGCCAGGTAAGTTTGTTTTCCTTTTATTTTTTCTGTTTTCTTTATTTCTGCAAGTTTGTGGCTTTTCTAAAAATACTTAGGCATTTCCAAAAATCACCAAACTGCACATGCCCACTATTTAGAACATATCCAACATGGAACATTTCAGTTTGGGATTATTTGGACATTTAAAATATTTAGTAGCATTTAAATGTCCAAATGCAAATAGCATATGATTTAATCGAGTGACCTTATGATGTCCTAGAAAAGTGTGCTCCATTTTTGTTAGAGGTTCTAGACCAAGGCAAAGATGATGAACATTTTAGAAGGGCATTTCAGGTTCATTGAAAAAGATTTTAGTAAACCCTAGTTGGTTTGAGGGGGTGCTGGGGGTTTCTCTCATCCCCATTTCAACTTTCTGAGTAAATAGACATGATGCAACACCAGATGCTAGCACTAGGCATTACTAGAACTAGTGATGTAACATCTAACTTGCATGATTTGAATGGAACTAACTCAGACTGGCGCTGTTTTCAGTAGAATTGCCATGGTGTTATTTTTGTGCAGAAATAAAATGTCTCGGAATGACCTGGAAATTTCCAGAGACACGTTTTGGAATATATATGATACTGGCGAAAGAATCAACACCAAGGGGCCCACACCCTGTCCACGAGGGTGCAGGGCGCCCCCTGCCTCATGGGCCCCCTGAGGCTCCAACTCTATATATTCATGTTCGGGGAGAAAAAAATCAGAGAGAAGGATTCATCACATTTTACGATAGGAGCCGCCACCAAGCCCTAATCTCTCTCGGGAGGGCTGATCTGGAGTCCATTCGGGGCTCCGGAGAGGGGAATATGTCGCCATTGTCATCATCAACCTTGCTCCATCACCAATTTTATGATGCTCGCCGCCGTGTGTGAGTAATTCCATCGTAGGCTTGCTGGACGGTGATGGGTTGGATGAGATTTCTCATGTAATCGAGTTAGTCTTGTTAGGGTTTCATCCATAGTATCCATTATGTTCTAAGATTGATGTTGCTATGACTTTGCTATGCTTAATGTTTGTCACTAGGGCCCGAGTGTCATGATTTCAGATCTGAACCTATTATGTTTTCATGAATATATGTGAGTTCTTGATCCTATTTTGCAAGTCAATAGTCACCTACTATGTGTTATGATCCGGTAACCCCGAAGTGACAATAATCGGGACCACTCCCGATGTTGACCGTAGTTTGAGGAGTTCATGTATTCACTAAGGGTTAATGCTTTGGTCTGATACTCTATTAAAAGGAGGCCTTAATATCCCTTAGTTTCCAATAGGACCCTGCTGCCACGGGAGGGTAGGACAAAAGATGTCATGCAAGTACTTTTCCATAAGCATGTATGACTATATTCGAAATACATGCCTACATTACATTCATGAACTGGAGCTAGTTCTGTGTCACCCTATGTTACAACAGTTGCATGAGGAATCACATCCGAAATAATTATCCATCATTGATCCATTTCCTACGAGCTTTTCACATATTGATCTTTGCTTAGTTACTTTTCCGTTACCACTATTGCAATCACTACAAAAACTACTACTGTTACTTTTGCCACTGTTACCGCTACTTCCATATTACTTTGCTACTAAATACTTTGATGCAAATATTAAGTGTTTTAGGTGCGGTTGAATTGACAACTCAACTGTTCATACTTGAGAATATTCTTTGGCTCCCCTTGTGCCGAATCAATAAATTTGGGTTGAATACTCTACCCTCGAAAACTGTTGCGATCCCCTATACTTGTGGGTTATCAAGACTATTTTCCGGCGCCGTTGCTGGGGAACATAGTTCTATTCTATGAGTCACTTGGGATTTATATCTGTTGATCACAATGAGGAACTTTAAATATGATAGAACCAAGATTTTTCCATCAACTACGAGGGGAGGTAAGGAACTGCCATCTAGCTCTACACTTGATTCACCTTTCATTTTGAGTAAAGTTGAGACACCTACTCCTGCTATTTATTTTGATATGTCACACGATATTGATGATGCCACTTCTGGTATTCATGATGCTTATGATGAAACTACTTCTATGCTTGATAACATTGTGCCATTAGGTGAATTTCTTGATGAACAACTTGCTAGGGTTAGAGATAATGAAATTATTAAAACTAATAATATTGATGAAAGTGATGATTAAGATTATCCCCCTAGATATGAATTGCCTGATGTGCCTGAGGGTTATGTTATGGATGAAGAAACTGCTACAGATCTTTTAGCTTGCAATGATAGATATGATCCTAAGAAACTGTTAGCTAAGCTGAAAGAAAAGTATTTTAATGCTAGAATGAAATATGACCCTCCTTTTGCTACTTCACCTATTTGTATTTCTGATAAGGATTATGATTTCTCTGTTGATCCTGAGTTAATTACTTTGGTTGAATCTGATCCTTTTTATGGCTATGAATCTGAAACTGTTGTGGCACGTCTTACTAAATTGAATGATATAGCCATGATACGTCTCCAACGTATCTATAATTTTTGATTGCTCCAAGCTATTATATATTCTGTTTTGGATGTTTAATGGGCTTATTTATACACTTTTATATTATTTTTTGGACTAACCTATTAACTGGAGGCCCGGCCCAAATTGCTGTTTTTTGCCTATTTCAGTGTTTAGCAGAAAAAGAATATCAAACGGAGTCCAAACAGAATGAAACCTCCAGGAGCGTGATTTTTGGAACAAAAGTGATCTAGAGGACTTGGAGTGGACGTCAAGCAATCAAGGAGGAGGCCACGAGGCAGGGGGCGCACTCTCCACCCTCGTGGGCCCCTCATGGCTCCACCGACCTACTTCTTCCTCCTATATATACTGACATACCTCGAAAACATCCAGGTGCACCACGAAACCATATTTCCACCGCCACAACCTTCTGTACCCAAGAGATCCCATCTTGGGGCCTTTTCCAGAGCTCCGCCAAAGAGGGCATTGATCACGGAGGGCCTCTACATCAACTCCATGGCCCCTCCGAGGATGTTTGAGTAGTTTACCTCAGACCTTCGGGTCCATAGTTATTAACTAGATGGCTTCTTCTCTCTCTTTGGATCTCAATACAAAGTTCTCCTCGATTCTCTTGGAGATCTATTCGGTGTAATCTTCTTTTGTGGTGTGTCTGTCGAGATCCGATGAATTGTGGGTTTATGATCAAGTTTATCTATGAACAATATTTGAATCTTCTCTGAATTCTTTTATGTATGATTGGTTATATTTGCATGTCTCTTCGAATTATCAGTTTGGTTTGGCCTATTAGATTGATCTCTCATGCAATGGGAGAAGTGCTTAGCTTTGGGTTCAATCTTGTGGTGCTCGATCCCAGTGACAGAAAGGGAAACGACACATATTGTATTGTTGCCATCGAGGATAAAAAGATAGGGTTTATATCATATTGCATGACTTTATCCCTCTACATCATGTCATCTTGCTTAAGGCATTATTCTATTCTTAGGAACTTAATACTCTAGATGCATGCCGGATAGCGGTCGATGTGTGGAGTAATAGTAGTAGATGCAGGCAGGAGTCGGTCTATTTGTCACGGACATGATGCCTATATACATGATCATACCTAGATATTCTCATAATTATTCGCTTTTCTATCAATTGCTCGACAGTAATTTGTTCACCCACCGTAATGCTTATGCTATCTTGAGAGAAGCCACTAGTGAAACCTATGGCCCACGGGTCTATTTTCCATCGTACAAGTTTCCAATCTGTTTTATTTTGCAATCTTTACTTTCAATCTATATCATAAAAATACCAGAAATATTTATCTTATTATTATCATCTCTATCAGATCTATCTCTTGCAAGTGGCCGTGAAGGGATTGACAACCCCTTTATCGTGTTGGTTGTGAGGTTCTTATTTGTTTGTGTAGGTACGAGGTGACTCGCGCATGGTCTCCTACTGGATTGATACCTTGGTTCTCAAAAACTGAGGTAAATACTTGCGCTGCTTTGCTGCATCACCAATGCATGCTCAACTGGTAGCAAGCCACCCTATTCACTCATTAGGAAAAAAATTGTTACTACTATATCCTTAAGTTATTTCTGTTCTCATTAAAGGGTGATGCTAAAATATGGTTTAATTATTTTGCTCCTGGTTGTGTGCGTAGTCCCCAGGATATGATTTATTACTTCTCTGCTAAATATTTCCCCGCTCATAAGAAATAAGCCGCCTTAAGGGAAATATATAATTTTGTGCAAATTGAAGAAGAGAGTCTCCCACAAGATTGGGGGAGGCTTCTCCGATTACTTAATGTTTTGCCTGATCATCCTCTCAAGAAAAATGAAATACTTGATATCTTTTATAATGGACTAATCGATGCTTCCAGAGTCCACCTGGATAGTTGTGCTCATTGTGTTTTTAGGGAAAGAACTATTGATCAAGATGAATTGCTATTGAACAATATATTGAGTAATGATAATGATTGGACACTTCCTGAACCAACATCTAAGCCAACTCCGAAGAAAAGGGGTACGTATTCTATTTCTCAGTCCAGAAGATATGCAAGAGGAAAAGAAATCTATGAAAGAAAAGGGTATTAAAGCTGAAGATGTTAAGAATTTACCACCTATTGAAGAATTACATGGTCTTGATAACCCTACACAGGTAGTAAAGGTAAATTCTCTCTATAGATTTGATGAAGGTGATATTCCTCGTAATAAGTCTGCTAGCCAATGCTTGGATGAGTTTGATAATTTTATTGTTAAACAAGAAAACTTCAATGCTTATGTTGGTAGACAATTGAAACGTAATGCTTATATGATTGAACACTTGAGTTATTATATGTCTAGAGTTAAAGTGAACTTAAACTTATTAGTAAACATGCTTCTATGGTTACCACTCAAGTAGAACAAGTGCTTAAGGCACAAAATGATTTGCTCAATGAATTATATAATAAGAAAAATTATGATGCTGTTAGAATTGTGACTTGAGGGGGTAAAATGACTCAGGAACCTCTGTATCCTGAGTGCCATCCTAAGAGAGTTGAGCAAAATTCTCAAAGAACTAATGTTGATGCACCTAGTCCTTCTAAGAAGAAGAAAAATAAAAATGGTAGGAATTTGCATGCTTCTAGTGAACCTGTTGTTCATACATCTGAGAATCCCAATGATATTTCTATTTCTGATGCTGAAACACAATCTGGTAATGAACATGAACCTAGTGATAATGTTAATGATGATTTTCATATTGATGCTCAACCTAGCAATAACCATGATGTAGAAATTGAACCTGCTGTTGATCTTGTTAACCCACAATCAAAGAATCAACGTTATGATAAGAGAGACTTCGTTGCTAGGAAGCACGGTAAAGAAACAGAACCATGGGTTGAGAAACCCATGTCTTTTCCTCCTAAACCATCCAAGAAAAAGGATGATGAGTATTTTGAGCGCTTTGCGAAAATGATTAGACCTATCTTTTTGCGTATGCGTTTGACTGATATGGTTAAAATGAATTATTATGCTAAGTATATGAAAGATATTGTTACAAATAAAAGAAAGATACAAGAAGCTAAAATTTCCACCATGCTTGCCAATTATACTTTTAAAGGTGGAATACCTAAGAAACTAGGAGATCCAGGAGTACCAACTATACCATGCTCCATTAAAAGAAACTATGTTAAAACTACTTTATGTGATCTTGGAGCCGGTGTTTGTGTTATGCCTCTCTCTTTCTATCGTAGACTTGATTTGAATAAGTTGACACCTACTGAGATATCTTTGCAAATGGCCGATAAATCAACTACTATCACTACAAAAAAGACACATCTATGACATTTTGGGCCGAACGAATTTTTTTCCTGTCATACTTATGACACTTCTATGATGATAATTGTGACAAAACCTGATATCATCATAGATGTGGTGGGGTCCTACTTCTATGACAAAAAATCATGACAGAAAATGGGCTTTTCATCCTGGGCGGGTCGGAGACGCAGCTGCATGACATTCTTTGGGCCGTCCATGACGGAAAAAACCGTGGTAGAAGCGAGGGCGGGGAAAATATTGGGGTGCTGCCAGTTATGGTGGGTGGTCGAGGCCAAGTGATGCGCGTTTCTCTTGTACATGCACGCGCGTGGGTGCGAGGCGTTGGTGTCGGTGTCAAAACCGGCGGATCTCGGGTAGGGGCTCCCGAACTGTGCGTCTAGGTCGGGTGGTAACAAGAGGCAGGGAACACGATGTTTTACCCAGGTTCGGGCCCTCTTGATGGAGGTAAAACCCTACGTCCTACTTGATTAATATTGATGATATGGTTAGTACAAGAGTAGATCTACCACGAGATCAAGGAGGCTAAACCCTAGAAGCTAGCCTACGGTATGATTGTTGTATATGGAGTTGATTGCCTATGGACAACAACCCTCCGGTTTATATAGACACCGGATAGGGTTAGCGTTACACAGAGTCGGTTACAATGGTAGGAGATCTTGAATATCCGCATCGCCAAGCTTGCCTTCCACGCCAAGGAAAGTCCCATCCGGACACGGGAAGAGGTATTCAATCTTGTATCTTCATAGTCCAGGAGTCCGGCTGAAGGTATAGTCCGGCTACCCGAACACCCCCTAATCCAGGACTCCCTCAGTAGCCCCTGAACCAGGCTTCAATGACGACGAGTCCGGCGTGCAAATTGTCTTCGGCATTGCAAGGCGGGTTCCTCCTCCAAGTCATTCATAGAAGATTGTAAACACCAAGAGTAGTGTCCGGCTCTACAAAATAAGCTTCCACATATTGCCATAGAGAGAATAATATTAACACAAGTCAAATCTGCTGACATATTCCGCAGTGCGTCATCACAGTACAACCAAGTCCTTCGCTCGAATCGTTTTCACTTTTCCACCTCTGCATGTTTTGCGAGGCGGTTTCCTTGGCGCGTCTTGTCAAAGCAGAGATCGTGTACCCCCCTTTTACGGGATTCTCATCAACACGGACGTGGGTAACCCAACCGCGCCACTTATCTCGGCGCTTGGGAGGCAAGCGAGTTTTACTAGGCAGGTGGGGACGCACAACCGCATCCGCCCATATAAGGGGACAAGGATCCACCTTTTTACCTACGCCTTCTTCCTCCTTTGCCTATCCATCTCCTGCGCACCTGAGCTCCAGCGCCCAAGCACGCGCTTCCTACCTCAACCTCCTCCAGCAATGTCCGGAGTGGGAGGCAAGTGGATGGTCTCCTCCGTCACGGAGGGCCATGTCAAAAAGCTAAGGAAGGCCGGATACTTGTCCAAGGACATCGCTCACCGGCTTCCCGAGGAGGGGCAGCTTCTCCCCACCCCAAGGCCCCATGAGAGGGTAGTAATCCTTCCCCGCTTCCTCCACGGACTGGGTTTCCCACTCCACCCATTTGTCCGGGGGCTCATGTTCTACTATGGCCTGTATTTCCACGATCTGGCCCCGAACTTCATCCTCAACATCTCGGCGTTTATTGTCGTGTGCGAGGCTTTCCTCCGCATCCGCCCCCATTTCGGCCTCTAGCTCAAGACCTTTAACGTCAAGCCCAAGGTGGTGCGCGGCAGCCAGGCGGAGTGCTGAGGCGCCATGGCGGGCAAGATGGCCAACGTCCTATGGCTCAAGGGCTCCTTCGTGGAGACTCTGAAGGGGTGGCAATCATGGTGATTTTACATCACCGAGCCGCGCGATCCGAAATGGATCGCAGCCCCCGAGTTCCGATCCGGACCCCCCATGCGGCTTATGTCCTGGAAAGAGACGGGCCTATCATGGGGCGACGAAAAAGAGGTGACCGGATTGCAGACATGCATCCAGTCCCTGGTGAGCAAGCCGATCAATCTTGTCAATGTAGTCCAGGTTATGCTCGTCCGCTGGATCCTCCCGTGTCAACAACGGGGCTTTAATCTGTGGGGGTTCGACCCGGCGCAGCACCAAGCCCTTAACCGGCTGTTCGACACGACGTATGAAGACGTCTGGAAGGTGCTAACCAAAGGCGCCGAGGCTCCCATATCCGCTTCCGAGGACCGCGGATACAGCTCACGGCGTCACGCCAGCGAGGTAAGCTATTTTCACCTTTTACAGGATGTTAAGTTTCTTCATAGTTTGACTCTATGTGGGATCTAAACTCCCTAACCTTTGACAGGCTTGGCAGGCGCAGTCCGGATCGATTAAATGTCCGGCTCCCTTGCCCGAAGACCCAGCCCCTGCTCTCCTAGTGAACCTGCTGGTTCCGGCGCCTTATGTGGTGCCGGAGAAGAAGGCCAAGAAGAAGAAGGCCACGGGGACTCGAAAGAGTACCCGTAATGTGGTGGTGTCGGACTCGTCATCCGACGAGTTCGAGACGCCCTCCTCCCGTGAAAACGAGGAGGAGGAAGAAGAAACCTCTCCCCCTCCAGCGGAGGGAGGAAAGAAGAGGAAGGCCGCCCCAACGGGGGAGGCGGAGGGGTCTAGGAAGAGGAAGACCCCTCCGCTGGACTACTCCCCCGACGCCGAAGAGGACGAAGAGGAGTGGCCAGACAGGGCCAAGCATCCGGTGAAATCGTAAGTTCGGATATCAGAGTAACTCATGATGTTCCTTTGTCGCGCAACTTTCCCTAATGTCGATCATAATTATGCAGCCCGCCCCGGGCCGAACTCAACGAGTCGTCGAGCGGCTCCCTAGATTCATCAGACGTGAACTCCGTTCTGCCCGCTATCTCCCCCTGCACTGCCGAAGTGGCGTCGCGACAAGCTCCGGGGCAGGAGGAGGTGGTCCTGGAGGAGCCGCAAGGCAACCCCCCCGGACTCCAGGAGTAAAGGGGACAAGACCCCCAAGGGCTCCAAGTCCGGCTTTGATCCGGACACCGTGCCGGAATCTTCAACAATTCCGGACCGCGGCAGGCGAACTCCTTCCAAGAGGAGCAAGCCTTCTAAGCCGGCAGCCTCCGTCCAACCGGAGGCGCCGGACAATCTGCTGGAGGTGCTTGAAGGCGCCTCCATCGACGAGGAGCACCGTACTATTATGAGTACGGTGATCCAAAAGGTTCAGTCCGCCAAGAGCGGACTGACTGAAGCTTGCGCTAGCCTTCTAACAGGCTTCGAGATAAGTAAAAATATGTAAAAATATTACCGCATAGACAGTAGCCCCCGATGCTCTGTTTGGCGTTCAGAAAGAAAAGCCGAATAGAGGATCTATTAAATTTCGCAGGAGTCTAACAATAAAAAGTCAATATGCGTATGCAGGCTTCGCTGCTATCCACCGCCGCACTGACGGTGGAGGTGGGTCTCCTGAAACAGGACCTCGAGTGGACCGAGCAAGAGCTCGGCCTGGCCAAGCGGCAGCTCGAGGAAAAAGAAGGTAAGAAATACCTTACAGAAAAAGTGCCTATAGAGAGGTGTGATTGCAAAAAATAACAGGATTGTACTGCTTATTGTAGGGGCCACGACTGAGGTGGCGACCCTTAAGCAGGCGCTATCCGAGGCTGAAAGGAAAACGGCCGCGGAGTGCACCGAGCGAGAGAAACTTGGGGCTCAGGTCGGCGAGGTGCAGCAAGAGCTTCAGGCTCTCATGAAAAAACATGAGAGTTTGGAGCTTGAGTCAAAGACCCAAGGTTCGAGCTCGCGGCGGCCCTTGAGACTGCCAAGTCTGCCAAGGCCGAAGCCCAAAAGGCTCTCCAAGAGTTGGAGGAGATGAAGAAGATAGCAGCGGGTAAGGCATTCTTTATGCAAAGCAGAAATATAAAAGTAAACTACTTGTTACTTACCCGAATCCGGAGCTCTCTAGGGGCATTCGCAGATCTTCCCCGCAGCGTATCTGACGCTGCCGCATTTTACCGAGCCGAAGAGGGCAGCTCGACGGAGAAGGTGTTCTGATCTCAGTATGCTGAGGCTGGACACCCTGTGCCCCTGAGCGACCAGCAACAGCTGGTCGAGCTCCACAAGGCGACCGAACAGGCCATGAAGGGCTTCATAGTTCGGCTGTGGCCCGGAGAGGCCCTGCCTGGGAGCTACTTCGGGCTAGTGTGGCGGCTGGTGGAGGCCTGTCCAAGGCTCGAGGTCATCAAGCGGTCCGTCTGCATCGAAGGGACGGGCCGCCTCCGGGGAAGGAGCATCGCAAGCCCGAGAACTACTATAAGGATGTTGTTGCGGGTGCCCGCCTCGTGGCGGATGAATGTACCAAGGCTGTAATTTTTGAATGAACTCACTCGTGTTTATCCTGTGCGCTGAAAACTTGTTCATAGGCGCTAAGCAATGCTTGTTGAATTTAAAATATTATTTTCTGTGCGGCCGTTTATCAAAAATTGAGAGATGGCCAGTCGTCGGCTTCTGCCCCCATGCCACTAGTGCTGGGGTGTTCGGGATAAACCTGAGCGCTCTTTTTCCCATAGTTGGGTCCTTCGAGGGAGGCGCTGAGCACAACGAACTAGGCAATCGGACTATAATGCTTGGACACTCTCACTTAGCCATAGAAATTTATAATTTTAAATTTCAGCGAAGCCCCTAGTTCGGAAGACCGAGTTCGGGGCGCTATCCATGCCTTGGCCGGACAAATCCGGCTCCTTGCTCGAAGCGGCATAAGTCTTTAGGGACTCGAAAAACCTCTCGAACAGCGACCGGTCTCTCGCCTCATCATGACAGTCAGTTTTAGCTTTCTCCACTGAGGTGCTTAACCCAGCTCAACTGGGGCACAATCGTAGTGGTTCTCCTAGTGCTACCTTAGCCGATATAGCGGAACGTAAGGCACCAAAACATAGGAGCCGGGCAAAACCAACTATTGACCCAAATCATGATTCGGAGCCGATGCATATAGTGCTATAAGTTCGGGGTGCCGCACTTGTGAAAGTGTACGGACTTCTCACGCCATATTGAAGGGTACTGAAGCCCCTGGGGTATTTGCCGTACCACCGTGTACGGGTGCAACATGTCGTTAATGAACATATATAAAAGAGAGTAATGCAGAAAATAGATAAAGGCTATGCATTGTTTATAGAGAGGCTATTTATCAAAGCCGAATGATACAAATAGTGCGGTAAGCAAAAGATATTGGACTAGTTAGTATGTCCTGACCAGGGGCAGGCCGCGGAATTGTATTTAAAACAGATATACCGCTCGTAACAGAGACCACCTGGGAGTTCCATAATGCGGCATGGCTTGTCTGCCTCCCTGGAGCTTGCATCGTTTGTGCGGCAGTCGAATTGCCGAACAGGTCGTCCGAAGTATGGAGTCCTGAAAGTAAGAAAAAATTAAAAAAAGAATCTGGCAGCCCCTACTACGTTTTAAGCCGTGATTTGGGCATGCCGTTATTGTGCCCCTTCCCCTGTGCCCATGGTATTTCAAGGGCGTAGTTATGTATGCGAGGTATGGGTTTCGTTATGTCGCGAGAGCTGGGGTTGGGGCCGCATTGCTACGCTTGCTCAGAGTGTGCCAGGCAGTCCTGCTGTGGGTTACTCCGGGTGCGCTTGGCAGTGTCTGGCTTTTTGATGGCCGGACTGGAGAATTGCCTGAGAAGGCTACTTTGTACCTCCGCTGCGAGAGCCGCCGTGTGCTCCTCCGTACGGAAGGAGCGTTCGGTGTTTCCGTTGACTGTAATTACTCCTCGAGGGCTTGGCATCTTGAGCTTGAGATATGCGTAATGCGGCACCGCATTGAACTTTGCAAATGCGGTTCGTCCGAGCAGAGCGTGATAGCCACTGCGAAACGAGACTATATCGATGATTAACTCTTCGCTTCGGAAATTGTCCGGGGATCCGAAGACCACGTCAAGTGTTACTGAGCCTGTACAATTGGCTTCTACACCTGGTATAACGCCTTTAAAGGTCGTTTTTGCGGGCTTAATCCTTGAGGGATCTATGCCCATTTTCCGCACTGTATCCTGATAAAGCAGGTTCAGGCTACTGCCACCGTCCATGAGGACTCTTGTGAGATGAAATCCGTCGATGATTGGGTCGAGAACCAATGCGGCGAAGCCGCCATGACGGATGCTAGTGGGATGGTCCCTTCGATCAAAAGTGATCGGGCAGGAGGACCATGGGTTGAACTTTGGGGCGACTGGCTCTATTGCGTATACGTCCCGTAGCGCACGCTTCCGCTCCCTCTTGGGAATGTGGGTTGCGTATATCATGTTCACCGTCCGCCCTTGTGGGGGAAAGCCCTTTCTGTCCATTGTTGTTCAGCGGCTTGGGCTCCTCGGCGTCGCTGTGCAGCCCCTTGTCTCTGTTTTCGGCCCTTAACTTGCCTGCCTGCTTGAACACCCAACAATCCCTGTTAGTGTGATTGGCTGGTCTTTTGGGGGTGCCATGTATCTGGCACAAGCGATCGAGTATTCGGTCCAAACTGGACGGGCCCTGAGTATTCTTTTTGAATGGCTTTTTCCACTGACCGGATTTATAGCCTTTGAATCCGGCATTGACTGCCGTGTCTTCATTGCTGTCGCTGTTAATGCGGCGTTTTTGCTTATTCCGACGTGTCCTGCCACTTTTGTCCTTGGTATCCGAATTACCAGGGTTCTTTGATAAGTTGTTACTGTGAGCTAGCCAGCTATCTTCTCCCGCGCAAAAGCGGGTCATGAGTGTCGTGAGGGCTGCCATGGATTTCGGCTTTTCCTGTCCCAGGTGCCGGGCAAGCCACTCGTCGCGGATGTTATGCTTGAAGGCTGCTAGGGCCTCTGCGTCCGGACAGTCGACTATCTGGTTTTTCTTTGTTAGGAACCGTGTCCAGAATTGTCTGGCCGATTCCTCTGGCTGCTGAATTATGTGGCTTAAGTCGTCGGCATCCGGCGGTCGCACGTAAGTGCCCTGGAAGTTGTCGAGGAATGCGGCTTCCAGGTCCTCCCAAGAACCGATTGAGTCTGCTGGCAACCTGTTAAGCCAATGCCAGGCCAGTCCTTTAAGTTTGAGCGGGAGGTATTTGATGGCGTGTAGATCATCGCTGCGTGCCATGTGGATGTGGAGGAGATAATCCTCAATCCATACCGCCGGATCTGTTGTGCCATCATATGATTCGATGTTTACGGGTTTGAAACCCTCTGGGATTTTATGATCCGTTACTTCATTCGTGAAGCATAGCGGGTGTGCAGCGCCTCTGTACTGGGCTATATCACGACGCAGCTCGGAAGAGCTATGTCTGTTGTGTTCGGCCCGGCCGGATTTGTTGTATCCGGAGTGAAGATCATTGTCACATGCCGTAGGGCGCCTGCGCGATCCGTAGATTGATCTTGTTTGTCTTGCCTTATCCTCCAGTATGTCTCGTAGGTCGGGCGCATTTTCTCGTGCCTTAGTTGAGCGGCGTCGGGGCATGGCTTGGGTGGAGGGCCGAGAGGCCTCTCTGCCGCGGCCGCGAGGTGGCCGGTCTGCCATGTCATGCGCTGGTGATGTAGGTGCTTCCTCCTCTGATCGGGGTAGCGGCCTGCGCTTCGGGTAACTCTTGGAGGGGCGTTCGAGTTCATACTCTTCGGCCGCAAGGACTTCAGTCCATCTGTCAGCTAGCAAATCTTGGGCAGCTCTAAGCTGTTGCTGCTTTTTCTTGAGGCTGCTTGCCGTGGCTAAAAGCCTGCGTTTAAAACGCTCTTGTTCGGCGGGGTCTGATGGTATGACGAATTCGTCGTCATCGAGGCTTGCCTCGTCTTCGGAGGGAGGTGTATAGTTATCATCCTCGACCTCTCGGTCTGCCGCTCTCTCATGAGGGCTGGCTTCTCCATCTTCCTGTGCCGAATCTTGCTGAGGTGGGTGTTCTTCGGCGCTATCCGGGGTAGTATTATCTCCCGTGCCGGAATCACCCTTTTTGCTTTGGCGGGATTTAGAGCGGCGCCGCTGACGCCGGCGCTTTGGCTGTTTCTTTTGGGCGTCATCCCCCACTGTTCCATCGCCATCTCCATCTTTTGAAGTATCCACCATATATATGTCATATGACGAGGTGGCCTTCCAGCGCCCTACAGGTGCTGGTTCCTGTTCGTCTCCTACATCGTCGTCCATGCCGTCGATATCTTCGGAGCTGAAGTCAAGCATGTCGGTTAGATCGTCGACAGTGGCTACAAAGTGGGTGGTGGGTGGGGTTTGAATTTCCTCATCGTCCGTATTCCACCCTCGCTAACCGTAGTCCGGCCAGGAGGGCTCTCCTGATAAAGAGAGAGACTTAAGAGAATTCAGGATGTCGCCAAAAGGCGAATGCTGAAAGATGTCTGCGGCGGTGAACTCCATTATCGGCGCCCAATCGGATTCGATTGGCAGGGGCGCGGGAGGTTCGGAGTCCGGAGAGGAATCCGGCTCTTCGGAGTCACGGGCCATGCGGAGTGCGGGGCTGGAGTTCGGCTCGATCGCCTCTGAGATCGCAGCCCCTGAGGCAGCGTCCAACCGCTGATCCTCGATCGGCGCAGTAGGCTCCGAATCAATGGTCGGAACCGGTGCGTGTGCGGCCTCCACAGCGCTGTTCGGCGGCAGAGCTATATCATGCCCATCGAGACAGTGCGGCGCGCTTGGCTGTGGTTCGAATCCGTCGAAGACCAAATCCCCGCGGATGTCAGCCATGTAGTTTAGGCTTCCAAACCTCACCTGATGGCCAGGGGCATAGCTTTCGATCTACTCAAGGTGGGCAAGCGAATTGGCCCGCAGTGCGAAGCCGCCAAAGACGAAGATCTGTCCGGGGAGAAAATTCTCACCCTGGACTGCATCATTGTTGATGATCGAAGGAGCCATCGGGCCTAAAAGCGACGACACAGAGGAACTCTCAATGAAAGCACCAATGTCGGTGTCAAAACCGGCGGATCTCGGGTAGGGGGTCCTGAACTGTGCGTCTAGGCCGGATGGTAACAGGAGGTAGGGAACACGATGTTTTACCCAGGTTCGGGCCCTCTTGATGGAGGTAAAACCCTACGTCCTGCTTGATTAATATTGATGATATGGGTAGTACAAGAGTAGATCTACCACGAGATCAAGGAGGCTAAACCCTAGAAGCTAGCCTACGGTATGATTGTTGTATATGGAGTTGATTGCCTATGGACTACAACCCTCCGGTTTATATAGACACCGGATAGGGTTAGGGTTACATAGAGTCGGTTACAATGGTAGGAGATCTTGAATATCTGCATCGCCAAGCTTGCCTTCCACGCCAAGGAAAGTCCCATCCGGACACGGGAAGAGGTCTTCAATCTTGTATCTTCATAGTCCAGGAGTCCGGCTGAAGGTATAGTTCGGCTACCCGAACACCCCCTAATCCAGGACTCCCTCAGTTGGGCTCTAACTGAACCCGAGCGAGGCGTTGGGCTCTAACCGAACCCGAGCGATTGCACTGTAGGCTATGCGTTACTAAACCCGAGCGATCGATCGATGGCTGTTAACTGAACCTGATCGAGCGATTCCTTCGCTACTGCTGCTAACTGAAGCCGATCGATGCTGCCTCTGGATGAACAGTGAGCGTTGCTGGGGGTTTTGGATGAATAGTTCCCGATGGGGGTGGATGAACAGGACCCCGTGGTGTTGCCTATGGATGAACAGGACCCCGATCGATCGAGCCGGTTGGGACTGGATGAAGAGGACCCCGTGGAGGGTTGGATGAACAGGACCACCCCGTGGAGGGCAGGATGAACAGTATACGGTGGAGGGCTGGATGAACAGTAGCCCGTGGAGGGGTGGTTGAACAGGAGCCCGTGGAGAGGGCTGGTTGAACAGTAGCCGGTGGAGTAGCGCGCGGTGGAGGCTGCATGAACAGGAGCCCGTGGATGAACAGTCGCAGGTGGAGGCTGGAGGAGGTCGATGGTGGATGAATAGTATCCCGTGGAGTCTGGAGGGTGTTGACGGTGGAGATGAACAGTATCCCGTGGAGTCCCGTTTTGCGGTACGCCACACCCCTCCTGATGAACAGGACCCCCGTTTCGACCGTAGCACTCCAACACAAGTCTGTTTCCTTCGTTTTGCGGTACGCCACACCCCTCCCGATCAACAGGACCCCCATTTTGACCGTAGGAGGTCCGTTTCCTCCATTTTGCGGTACGCCAGACCCCTCCCGATGAATAGCATCCCGTTTCGACCTTCGCTGGTCGAACACAAGGCCGTTTCCTCCATTTTGCGGTATGCCATGCCTCATTCTCTAATGAACAGGACCAGTTTCCTTGCAATGATAGCAAATGGTCTTTGAGTCCGGTCCAGACTTCGGCACAGTGGCAGAGGTTACCGTCTCCGTGCCCTTTGCCTTAGCCTTTTTCTTGGACCAACTCTTCTTGAACTTAGCTGATTTCTGCACCATCAACACTTGATGCGTGCCTTTCTTAATATCCTGCTCTGCCACTTTGAGCATCCCATGCAATTCAGTGAGCTTCTTATCGATGCCATGCATATGATAGTTCGATATGAACGTCCCATAGCTGGGCGGAAGAGAACCCACAACTGCATCAGTAGCCATCTCATCAAAGAGCGGGAAGCCCAACCGATCCAAAGCTTGCACATATCCGATCATCTTGATCACATGCGGGCTCAGTGGATCACCTTCCTTCATCTTACAATCCATCAACGATCACCACACGTTGAACCTTTCGGTCCTAGCCTACACCTGAAACATGCTCTTGAGATTCTCGATCATATTGAAATCCCCAACGTCTTCGAAATGCTGCTGCAAATCGGGCTCCATACAAGCCAGCATGAGGCAGCTGATCTCGTTTGATTCATCAACAAGTTTCTGGTAGGCATTCTTGGTTGTGGTACTAGCATTATCGGCAGGTTCCTATGGAAGCAGATCCTCAAGAACATGTTCCTATTTATCATGCTTGAGAACAATTCTCAAATTTCTATACCAGGTAGTAAAGTTTGTTCCATTCAGTTTCTCCTTTTCCAGAATTGATTTCAATGCAAAGTTGGGTTGAGCAGGTGGTTCCATTGATCTACAACAGAAAAATATGCAATAACTAAGAAATGTGTTTATGTAGAGTAATTCTAGCCTTAAACAGAAATACTCCCACTGAAGTCAGCATCCCTCCGCAAACTCTCAGTGATTCAGGATCCGACTAGCACATGTGACTAGTGAGCTTCAGAATCACTGCTAGACAAGATGCCTATCCGGTAAGCAACTCCTTACTAATCGTATCTCTATAAGACTCCTATCGGTCGGGTAGGTATCTCATACCCCAGCTCCCGACCTCTTTTGCCACAAGGCCCAAAACCGTTTTGATAGCCTTGTCAAGTTAACCTAATGCAGTGCATCTTCGTGTCCGACACGAACCCTTCAGTTCAAGGACACCTAGCAGCACCCCAATTTTATGAGCCCACTACTAGACGTACTTGACGTGCGAAGGTGCAACATCGGGAATGGAAATTTACTTGATATTCACGAGGGATCTTTCTACCATTCTAACATGCATAGAAACTAAGAAGCAAAACAATCACAAGTAAAGCATATATTGTGAAATAGTATGGCTCCTTCATGGATGTTCTTCCAGGTTGGCTCCAACTCCGATGACCATCTAGAAACTACATCTTGTTTGTCACGCCGGGCCGCCAAGCCGCCAACCTAATCTCTATTATCCAACTACTACAACTAGTAATGAATTTTACATAGAGTCATAAGTCGACAAGCAGGTCGTTATACAATATAATGACATCACTTTGGCTCCTGCCAGCTTACAAACATGACATGCAGGCCATGCATAATTTACACACATGCATCACATACACATGAGCCATACTATTCACATCAAACCCTGCAAAATAAATTTAAGCATAGAATCGCATTCTACCGGTTTCAGTGATCGTGTACGAAATACAAGGAGCTACGCACACGGCGGGGTTCGAAGGGGCAGCCCCCTCGTGGGTGCGGGCAGCGCCCAACATTTTTGGAAATCACAGATCACATCTGAACTCCGATGACGCCGAATTCTCTGATCTGACTGATCTTATCGATCATCGCGAGTCCGATTCGGATTTACGTTCCACTATGAACCCCGATGCCGGATACCGACTGGTAGGGGTAGGTTGTGTCACGGCCTCATCGCTCCGATCATCAGAAAACATAGCCTCAACGATCCCCATGTGCAGTTGATCACATCACCCGTGCACATAGCCGATCTCATCAACGACAACAGATCTCATCTATCGCCTCCACATATCTAATATGCATACGATCTGAATCCAAATTCTATAGCAATGGCTCTGATACCACTGTTGGGTTCTACGGTAGGGTGCGTCGACTGCAAATTAAAATTTTCCTACGCGCACAACAACGAAGAACATGCTACGGGAGATGGATCACAGTTCATTACCACTGGACGCGCAGTGCCGTGCAGCGGAAGAAGAGTTGGGGAAGCGCGTTCGTGTGGATCATCTGCTCCTCGTCCAATCTCCCTCGTACAACCGGTAGTCGGTTCCCACGTACAGGTTCGCCGGTGCGGCACAAGTGCACCGCCTCTAACGGTATCCGCGTGTGCAGGAGGAACGTCCTACGGCGGACTGCTAGGTCCGATCACACAACTGGCGGCGAGTGGAGGTGTCTATTCGCAACACATGCAAACCCTAGTGACAGCGCCGAAGCGATCAATCGCGTGAGTGTGCGGCACCTACACTTTATATAGGCGTCTGTCGCAGGCTCAACACTTGGGCCTTGCATGGACCCTAAAGCCCATAAGTCTACTCGGCCACAATTCGAATACAACTCGGATCACATCCAACCAGTGTCCTCGGATCCGACCTCGTAGGTTCCTTCCCTTAAGCGCGCGACCCCTTAGGTTCAAGCCAGCTTGGTCGTAGTTCGGATCACCTCCGAACTGCACAGTTGCTAGCGGCCTCTAGCAAGGCATGCCGAACACCAAACAGACTATGAAGCTGGTTAAGCGAACCTGTACATCATTCTTCCATTCCTTTTGCCACACGATATACGTTGTCGGGCTCAAGGCGAGTCTGTCATCCTTATGCTAGCCTGACCTCTTTCTCGTTCCAGTGATGCCGACCACAAACTAGATTATCTCATGATCCTTGTCACATGGCCATGCATATCCTCTTCAAACAGTCTCCCACTTGCACTAGAGTCAATCAAATAGACATCGAATGCCCATAGCTCTAACGTGCCCCTCATGCTTTGGTTGTGGAAGCGTCTTAGTCAATGGATCTGCAACATTTGCATCGGTGTGAATTTTGCATAACTATACATCACCACTCTTTACGATCTTTCGTATCAGGCGATATTTCCGATCTATGTGTCTGACCTTGTGGTGATTCCTCGGCTCCTTGGCTCGTGCGATGGCACTAGAATTATCACAATAAAGGTCCAACAGTTTTACCGAGGCTGGGAAAATACCAAGATCATCCAGAAAGTTCCGGATCCAAACACCTTCATTTGCAGCTTCACAAGCCGCAATGTATTCGGCTTCTATAGTAGAATCGGCCACCGCATCTTGCTTGGAACTCATCTGGCTCACTGCTCCTCCGTTCATGAAGTACACGAATCCGGACTATGATCGACAATCATCTTTGTCGGTTTGGAAACTAGCATTGGCGTAACCCCTTACAACGAGCTCTTCCTCACTGAGGGAGTCCTAGATTAGGGGCTCATCGGACATCCGGACTATATCCTTCGGCCGGACTGTTGGATTATGAAGATACAACATTGAAGACTTTGTCTGATGTCTGTGTGGGACTTTGCTTTGCATGGAAGGCAAGCTTGGCAATTTGGATACGTAGATCTCCTCCCTTGTAACGGACTCAGTGTAACCCTAGCCCCCTCAAGTGTCTATATAAACCGGAGGGTTTAGTCCGTAGGACAACAACAATCATAATCATAGGCTAGCTTCTAGGGTTTAGCCTCTACGATCTCGTGGTAGATCATCTCTTGTAATACACATATCATCAAGATCAGTCAAGTAGGAAGTAGGGTATTACCTCCATCGAGAGGGCCCGAACCTGGGTAAACATTGTGTCCCCCGCCTCCTGTTACCATCCACCTTAGATGCACAGTTCGGGACCCCCTACCCGAGATCCGCCGGTTTTGACACCGACATTGGTGCCTTCATTGAGAGTTCCACTGTGTCATCACCATAAGGCTTGATGGCTCCTTCGATCTTCATATTCGGCGGCTTCGCACTGCGGGCCAACTCGCTTGGCCATCAGGAGCAAATCGAGAGCTATGCCCTTGGCCTTCAGGTCAGGTTTGGAAACTTAAACTATACTGCTGACATCCGCAGAGACTTTATCATCGACGGATTTGAGCCCGTGTTAGGTGCGCTGCACAGCCACGACGAGCATGACTTAGCTCTGCCGCCGGACAGTGTTCGAGAAATTACACCTATGGCAACTCCGGCCCTTGATCCGGAATAGATCGCGCCGTCGGACGATGGGTGGATGGACCCCGCCACGGAGGCTGCACACTCAGCGGCGATAGAGCCGAATACTGACTTCACCTCCTACGAGACCTGTGTTGTCGGATCCTTGGATTTGTCCCCGGCTACGGGCTCTGAACTGCCTGCGGCCGTACCTATCGAATCTGATTGGGCGCCGATCATGGAGATTTCCTCTGCGTATATCTTTC
Organism: Triticum aestivum; assembly: GCF_018294505.1. Classification (NCBI taxonomy): domain Eukaryota; kingdom Viridiplantae; phylum Streptophyta; class Magnoliopsida; order Poales; family Poaceae; genus Triticum; species Triticum aestivum. The sequence goes on from NC_057806.1 coordinate 189,985,471, forward strand.
AACACTCGCTCTTGGGCGATGTGCTAAATTCATTAAGGTCTCTCTCCTTGTCAGGAGGCCCTTGGCCGAACTATGACCGGCTGGAGTGGGAAGCGAACGACGTAGAAATTCGTTCCCCACCCACCACCCACTTAATAGACACTGTCGACGACTCAACCGACATGCTTGATTTTGACTCCGCAGACATCAACGGTATGGACGACGATGCAATAGAGGAACAGGAACCAGCGCCCACAGGGCGCTGGACAGCCACTTCATCACACGATATATACATGGTGGATACACCCAAAGAAAACAATGACGAGGAACAAAAGGATGCAGCGAAGGATAATCCCCTCGAGAAGCAACCAAACTGACGACGTAGGCACCGCTCAAAATCCCGCCTCGGCAAAAACAACGATAACAGCGCAAGAAAGAATAATACCCCGATTGACTCCAAAGCAAACGGCGACCACATGGACCCAGCGACAGAGCAGGATGAACCAGCGGACGGCGAACATAGTACGGAGCCGCTGTCCCATCACGGCGACGCTGAGGGTAAAACTCATCAACCTATCTCCGGAGAGGAGAACAGTCCAGACGACGATGCACACATCATCCCGGAAAGGCACTTGGAGCAAGAGGACCTCCATAGGCTTATTGCCACCTCGAGGAGTCTGAAGAAGCAGAAGCAAAGGCTTAAGGCCGCGCAAAATACACTCAACAGTAGATGGAACAAAGTGCTCGACACTGAAGAAAAGTACGGTGGCAGCCGCCACACAAAGAGCTATCGAAAGCTCAAGCTGCTGCCCGAATCCGATGACGAGGCCTTAGAGCCTATACAGCTGAAAAATAAAACGGCCAATCAGCCGGATCGACCACCCCGTGGCCGCGATAGGGCGGCTAACGATGTCGCACATAAGTCAGCACATGATTTACGTGAGGACTTGCACCAAAAAGCCGGTATGACCAGGTCCATCTACGGATCTAGGAAGCGCACTCCGACACAGAATCAAAACCGAACACTCCAACCGTCAGAATGCCATGACACATCCAAATACAGGGGTGCCGCACACCCCCTATGCTTCACCAATGAGGTTCTGGATCACGAATTTCCAGAAGGATTCAAACGCATGAACATAGAGGCATACGATGGAATGACAGACCCTGGGGTCTGGATTGAGGACTTTATCCTTCATATCCATATGGCTCGCAGAGATGATCTCCACACCATCAAATACTTGCCCCTCAAGTTGAAAGGACCAGCTCGGCACTGGCTGAAGAGCCTCCCCGAAAACTCAATTGGAAGTTGGGAAGAGCTTGAAGATGCTTTTAGGGCTAATTTTCAAGGGACCTATGTCCGACCTCCGGACGCAGATGATTTAAGTCATATAATTCAACAACCCGGAGAGTCAAATTGTCGACTGCCCGGAAGCCGAATCCTTAGCGGCTTTCAAACACAGTGTCCGGGATGAATGGCTCGCCAGAGACCTCGGCCAGGAAAAACCAAGGACAATGGCAGCCGTAACAAGCCTTATGACCTGCTTTTGTGCGGGCGAAGATAGTTGGATGGCCCGTAGCAGCAACAGAAACCCAGGCACATCCGAAGTCAGGGATGGCAATGGAAAACCACGACGCAATAAAAGCAAGCATCGAAACAATGAAGACAGCCCAGACAACATTGCGGTAAACGCCGGATTCAGGAGCTCTCGATCCGGTCAACGGAAAAAGCCATTTAAAGGCAGCAGAGATGGACCGTCCAGCCTAAACAAGATTCTAGACAGATTATGTCAGATTCATGGCACCTCCGACACACCCGCAAATCACACCAACAGAGAATGCTGGGTCTTCAAGCAGGCTGGCAAGATAAACGCCAAACACAAGGGGAGGGTGACACCAAGCGAAGACGAGGATGAGCCTCGCCAGCCGAACACTGGGGGACAGAAAAAATTCCCACCGGAGGTCAAAACAGTGAAAGTGATTCATGTGACGAAGAGGAGGAGCAAGCACACACTCCGAGACGTATGCGCCCTGGAGCCCTCTACCCCCAAGTTCAACCCTTGGTCGGCTGCCCGATCACTTTTGATCACGGGAATTACCCGACTAGTATCTGGCAGGGAGGATCGGCTGCCTTGGTACTAGACCCAATAATTGACAGATACCATCTCACCCGAGTCCTTATAGATGGTGGCAGTAGTCTTAATATTATATATCAGGACACAATCCGCAAAATGGGGATAGAACTGACAAGAATCAGCCAAAGCAATACTACCTTTAAAGGAGTAATACCAGGCCCAGAGGCCCGCTGCACGGGCTCTCTAGTACTTGAGGTTGTATTCGGTTCTCCCGACAACTTCCGAAGTGAAAAGTTAACCTTCGACATTGCTCCATTCCGAAGCGGCTATCAAGCACTACTCGGAAGAACGGCCTTCGCTCGTTTTAATGCAATACCACATTACGCTTATCATAATCTTAAGATGCCCGGTCCACGTGGCATCATCATAGTTAACGGAAACACAGAGCATTCCTTACGTGCGAAAGAATGTGTGGCGGCTTTAGCAGCCGAGCACTGAACGGCCTCTTCAACCAGAATAAATGATCGGTCGTCAAGACCACGGACACGACTAGACGAGTCTGGCGCACCACTAGCTGTAACAACTCAAATAAACCTAAGACTGGATAGATGGATATACCCCTATAGGCGGTGCTAGGGGCTTCCCGCATGAAAAAAGGACTACATTTCGGCGACCTTATTTAGATTGAATTTTAATGGTTTACTAAGAATAACCAATTTTTTGCACGAAAACTTTCACCTCGGCTTTTCTCTCTTACAGATGATCATCGTGCTACACCCTTCCAGGATACGGCACAATGGAGACACAGGCATAGACGTGCAGCAGGGCCCCGTTCAAAGGTTTCTTTTTAGATTAAGACCCTGTGTAAACCTTTTTTACCATCTGTTGTTGCTTTACACCCTCCGGATACTCAACATAACCAAGAGGGATGCTGGCGTTATTGGAATTTCGTCACGTCAGACTAATGCATGTACCTGGAAATTCAGGGCTTATTATCGAGGGCGTTACTCAGCCCAGTATACATTGTAAAGACCGAATACCTTAGGGAGTGTTCGGCGTCGCGAGTTTGGCCTTATATGCATCAGCTCCGAATCATGTCTTTGGTTAATAGTTGGATTTGCCCGGCTCCCGTGTTTTGCTACCTTACATTCCGCTCTATCGGCTAAGGTGGCACCGGGAGAACTACTGCGATTGTGCCCTGGTTCATCTGGATGAGCACCTCAGTAGAAAAAGCCGAAAATTGACTGTCATGATAAAGCGCGAGACTGGTCAACCACTCGAGGACTCGGCAGAATCTTCGCGATTTCTCCGCATTAACGAAGGACCGGTTTCCCGGTCATGTATGCACGCACACCGTATTTGGATAAGCGCGGAAGTACCAGGGGCTATATCGTAGCCACACTGTCAAACTCCTATGGCTAAGTGAAAGTGTTAAAGCAATATAGTCCGATTGCCTTGTTCGCCGTGCTATCACCTCCTTAATGGACCAAGACATTGGATCAAGTGTGAATACGTGCTTTTCCGAACAGCCCCGTATTATATGTGTGGGGGCTAAAGCCGACGACTGCAAACTTTCAGGTTATATACATACATAAACGGCCGCACAGGAGGTATCATAATACTTTCAGGCAAAAGTATAAACACAACCTTTATAAGACAAATATCATTGTTTTTACAATTGGGATACATGTCACTAGAACATGATACTCTTCGAGCACTGAGCCTCTATTACACGAGCGCCTTCTAGGACTTCTTCATAATAGTGCTCGGCCGAAACCTGGCCTACGGAAGGACCCCGGGTTGCAATAGCGGTCGCATCCATCTCTGCCCAGTATGTCTTAACACGGGCAAGAGCCATCCGCGCACCCTCTATGCATGTAGACCTCTTTACAGCGTCGATATGCGGCACAACACCAAGGAATCGTTGCACTAAACCAAAATAACTATTCGTCCTTGGCCCTTCTGGCCAAAGATGATCCACGACAGACCTCATGGCAAGCCCGGACAACCTATGGAGCTCAGCCCACTAGGACATTTGCTCATTTAACCACAGCGAACGCACTGGAGCACTGAACTGCGACCAGAACAACTTTTCCACTTTGTGATCTTTTTTATATTTGAAAAACTCAGTCGCATCAGCAGCACTCATTGCCAGGTCTGAAAACGCGTCTGCAGCACTCCATAATTGATCCAGAGGGTCATACTTCGGATCTCCGAACTTCGTCCGCAACAAAAAGGGCTTCCCAGCCGTGATATCTCCGGCCTGGCAGAGCTCCTCCTTCGCTGCTCTGATTTCAGAGCGGGTTTCCTTGGCTTCTACCATGGCTTTCCTCAGGTCCACCGCTCTCGCTTGGCTTTCCTTTTCAAGAAGCTCATACCGGTCAGCGGCATCCTTCAGCTCAAAAGCCATCTTGGCTATTTTATCTTCGCTCTGGCGATGAGCAGCCCATTCGGCTCGTAATTCTTCGGTAGCCTTTAGGGCGGCCGCATCACTTCTCCTGGCTTGTTCCTTGGCTCGGGCAAGCTCCGCCCGAAGGGTCTCCACGGCGGCAGCTCCGTCTGCAGTCACAACATGTTATAGATACTAGCATCATGCTCCTCTTAATATCTGTTGACCACCGGAGAATACATACCCTGTGCCTCGTCAAGCCGCTTGTTCACAAGCACGATGTCGGCATCTGCCGTATCAAGTTGTTGCCTCAGTCCGGCAAACTCAGCAGTCCGGTCAGCCACCAGACCGTCAGCTGCCTTCACATGGAAGCAGTGCGATCATTACTTGGGACTATGATCCTCTATTTGCCGCCTCGGGACAGCAACCAGACTCTCAGGGGCTACTATCTGTATAGAGAACACCAGGCGTGTGCGGTACCGTCAAAAAAAATTATATATTACTTTGCGTACCTCAATGCCTCTTAGCAGACTCATAAAAGCTTCATGCAACCCACTTTTGGCAGATGAAATCCTCTCAACCACCATACCCATTCAAGTATGATGCGCCTCTCAGATAGCCGCTTGCTCCAAAAGACCCATCAGTGCATCCGGTTGCACACCGGACAGTCCCAGACTGTTTCTATTGCTCTCCTTAGGAGACGAATGCTTTGGACTTCGGGTGGCCGAAGGGTTACCTTCTGGCCTCGGCGGATCAAGAGAAGTCCTCCGTGATGACACCTCAGGGTCATCCGCCCCAGGAGGCGGGGAGACAGGGGGAGGCATTTTTCTCTCCATCATCTCCGGAAGAAGATCCCCCGAAGACGAACTCTGTTGAGAAGGGCTACGAGCCGGACTGCACGATATATGTGTCGGCTATTGTCCTCGGAGATAAAGCGAGATATATTTACTAAAAGTACTCTGGTTCACTTACAGCTCGGTGGAGGGCTGACCCCCTTGTGGGCACTATGCGGTAAGGACACCCTTCAGGGCAGGGCCCCCTGGGAAGGTTTCTTCCCTTGTTTGGAAACCCTCGTTTCCAAGACTTTAGAGGCGGTCCTTTTCCTTCCTTGGGGAGAGTGGATTCTAGATTCTTCTCCCCGATTATCCTCCTTTGCGGAGACACTAATTCCCCCGGTATGGATGAGTAATGCGTGAGGCCCGCTCTCGGCTTCTTTATTCCTCCCTTTATCTTCCGTTGATGGCACTTGATAAGGTGCGTGCTCAAGCATCCTGACCAGTATAGGATCCGTGAGCCTTCGGGAAGGGGGGCCGAACACCTGATCATCTTCGCCTTTCTTATCTAGTCCTGGCCAAGAGCGAATTTTTCAGAATGATGTTGTGACAAATAAAAAGACATCATGTTCGGCCGCAGAATTACTTACATGGGTATCTGGACGATTGCAGTTTAGACCCTCATCCTCGGTGGTGTCCGGACACTTTATTCGTGATCCGAAGAACAATCCATACATCCCTTCGAGCGTCGTGCCGAAGAATTGCTGATTATTTCGTGGTCCTTCCGGGTTGAACTCCCACATACGAAGAGATCGATGTTGGCATGGAAGGACCCGAGGAACTAGCATAACTTGCATCACCTTGAGGATACTGACATCCCTCTTGAGGAGATCTCAGATGCGACTTTGCTATCTTGGCACGTCATTAACTGGCCCCCTATCCTGCCCCTTATTGACCCATGACGCCAGTTGTGGAGGGGGGGGGGCGAACGGAAGGTGGGGGCAGCTACCCACTTAGTAATTCGGTGAGCTGTGATCTAAAACCACTCCCGCTACCATAAGTTGGACACCTCCATGAAGGAACCCTTTGGCCATGGAGCTTCGGCGCATTTGCTTATTATGGCACCTCCGCATTCTGTGTGTCACCCATCGATCATCTTCGGCTTCACATTGAAGGTCTTGAGCCATAAGCTGAAGTGTGGGGTGATGCGGAGGAAGGCCTCACACACGATGATAAAAAATGAGATGTGAAGGATGGAATCTGGGGCTAGATCGTGGAAATCGAGCCCGTAATAGAACATAAGCCCTCTAACAAAGGGATCAAGACTAAAGCCTAGCCCTCGGAGGAAGTGGGAGAAAAATATGACACTCTCGTTGGGTTCGGGAGTGGGGATGACCTGCCCTTGAGCAGGCAGCCTGTGCGAGATTTCAGCGGTTAGATACCTGGCTTCCCTTAGCTTCTTGATGTCCCCCTCTGTGATAGAGGAGGCCATCCATCGGCATTGAAGGTTGGATCCAGACATGGTTGACGGTCCGAAGCACTTAGTCTGAGCCTTGGGTGTTGGAACTCGAGGTGGGGGAGGGGAAGGATCGAGCGCGAGAAGAAAAGGACAAGCCTTGGCCCCATTATAAAGAGGATGAATATCAAGCGTCCTCCGCGTGGCCGTTCGGAACTTGCCTAAAATCGAGGAGTCATACCAGCAGGCGCGGTTCGGTTACTCACACCCATATTGATGAGAATCCCGTGATAAGGGGACACGATCTCTGCTTCGACAAGACGTGCCAAGAAAACTGCCTCGCAATATGTGTAGTAGCTGGTTGAGAAAAACGGTTCAAATAATGACCAGGCCATGGCATGATGTCACGTTATGAAAAGTTGTTACCAGATTAGATTTTTGGAAATATTATACTCTCTGCGGTGGTATTTGGAATTTGTTTTTGCAGAGCCGGACACTATCCTTATGTTCGAAATCTTCTATGGAGTATCCCGCCTTGCAATGCCGAAGACAATTTGCACGCCGGACTCATCGTCATTGATGCCTGGTTTAGGGGATACTGAGGGAGTCCTGGATTAGGGGGTCCTTGGACAGCCGGACTATATCCTTCGGCCGGACTGTTGGATTATGAAGATACAAGATTGAACACTTCGTCCCGTGTCCGTGTGGGACTTTCATTTGCGTGGAAGGCAAGCTTGGCAATTCGGATACATAGATCTCCTCCCTTGTAACCGACTATGTGTAACCCTAGATCCCTCCGGTGTCTATATAAACCGGAGCGTTTAGTCCGTAGGATGACAACAATCATAATCATAGGCTAGCTTCTAGGGTTTAGCCTCTACAATCTCGTGGTAGATTAACTCTTGTAATACTCATGTCATCAAGATCAATCAAGCAGGAAGTAGGGTATTACCTCCATCGAGAGGGCCCGAACCTGGGTAAACATTGTGTCCCCCGCCTCCTATTACCATCCGCCTTAGATGCACAGTTTGGGAACCCCTACCCGAGATCCGCCGGTTTTGACACCGACACTCACCTCCATAAACTAGGTACATCTCTTTAGTCCTTTTCAGGTACTTCAAAATAGTCTTTACCACTGCCCAGTGACTCTCACCTGGGTTGGCCTGATATCTACTTGTGACGCTTATTGCAAAAGCAACATCGGGCCGCGTACATATCATGGCATACATGATGGATCCTATTGCCGAGGCATACGAAATCCTACTCATCCTGCTTCGCTCATCAGATGTTGAAGGACTCTGAGTCTCGCTTAGCCTTATACCATGTGAGAGTGGCAAGAACCCTTTCTTTGCCTCACTCATGTTGAACCGCTTCAACACTTTATCTATGTGCGTGCTTCTGGCTTAAGCCGAGCAGCCTCCTTGATCTATCTCTATAGACCTTAATGCCTAAAATGTACATTGCGTCACCGAGGTTCTTCATCGAAAACTTGCCATTCAATGATTCCTTGACCGAGTTCAGCATTGAAATATCATTTCCGATCAGTAGTATGTCATCCACATACAAGATCAAAAACACTATTGAGCTCCCACTTAACTTCTTGTATAAACAAGAGTCCTCTTCACTTTGGATGAAGCCGAAACCAGTAACGACCTCATCAAAATGAATGTTCTAGCTCCGAGATGCTTGCCTCAACCCATAAATGGATCTCTTGAGCTTGCATACCTTACTAGTGCTAGTAGGATCGACAAAACCCTCGGGCTGTATCATATACACGTCCTCTGTTAAATTTCCGTGAAGGAAAGCCGTCTTGACATCCATTTGCCATATCTCGTAATCGAAATATGCAGCTATAGCTAGTACGATCCTCATCGACTTCAGCATCGCTACCGGTGAGTAAGTATCATTCTAGTCAATTCCTTGAACTTGTCCATAACCCTTAGCAAAATCCGAGCTTTGTGGATCTGAACATTTGCAACCAATGGCTATTACGCCAGGCGGCGGATCAACCAAGTCCCAGACTTGATTGTCATCCATGGACTTTAACTTGGATCTCATGGCCTCCAGCCATGCCTCGGAATCTGGGCTCACCATCGCTTCCGCATACATGGCCGACTCGTCACTTTCTAGCAACAATACATCACACACTCTATGCAATCTTTCCGACCTCCATGGTTCCGGTGCCGCTTCCACTACGGGTTCCCGGACTGACTCTGGTATGATCTCATCACCAGCCGAGCCGTCCCTGAGTGGTCCTCGAATTTCTTCGAGACATACCCTCCTCGCACTAACCTCCCGACTGAGAAACTCTTTCTCAAGGAAAACCCTGTTCCAAGCAAAAAACACTTTGTTCTCTTCCCGGTTGTAGAAGCTATATCCCAGGGTTTCCCTCGGATATCCCACGAATATGCATTTATCCGACTTGGGTGTAAGCTTGTCTGACATAAGTTTCTTGACAAATGCTTCACAACCCCAAATCTTTAGAAAAGACAAACTGGGACTCTTCTCGGTCCACATCTCATGCGGTGTCTTGTATACGGATTTTGATGGTACCCTGTTAAGTGTGAAAGCTACAGTTTCTAAAGCATATCCCTAGAATAACAAGGGTAAATCTGACTTGCTCATCATAGATCGAACCATGTCCAACAAGGTAAGATTCCTCTGTTCCGATACACCATTTCTCTGTGGCGTACCCGGAGGTGTGAGCTGAGGTACTATACCTCTGCTTTTCAGATGATCATCAAACTCCTGGCTCATGTACTCACCTCCATGATTAGATCGTAGAAGTTTTAAAGTCTTGCCGAGCTGACTCTCAACCTCGTTTTGAAATTCTTTGAACTTTCCAAAAGTCTCTAACTTGTGCCTCATCAAATAGATATATCCATATCTACTCAATTCATCGGTAAAAGTCACGAAGTACTGATAGCCACCTCTGGCAGTTATGTTCATTGGTCCACACACAACATTGTGTATCAGTTCCAACAGCTCGGATGCCCTCTCACAACTCTTTGCGAAAGGAGACTTAGTCATCTTGCCGAGCAAGCATGATTCGCATGTCTCGAACGACCCAAAGTCGGTCGAAGTTAGAAGTCCATCATCATGGAGCTTCTTCATGCGTTTTAGACTAATGTGTCCAAGCCGGCAATGCCAGAAGTATGTCGGATTTATCTCATTAGGCTTATGCCTCTTGACATTCGTGTTATAGACCGGTTCTTGTTCTAGATTCAATATAAATAACCCATCAACAATGGGTGCATAGCCGTGGAACATACCATTCAAATAAATCAAACAACCATTGTCCATTAAATTGAATTCATAACCCTGACTCATCAAGCATGAGGCAGAAATAATGTTCCGACTAAGTGGAGGAATGTAATAACAATTATTCAATTCCAAAATAAATCCAGATGGAAGCTCTGCATCATGCCGACCTCCAACGCAGCAACTCTTGCTTTGTATCCGACCCTGATGTCAATCTCCCCTTGCGCCACACGCCTAGTTCTTACCAGCCCTTGCATCGAGTTGCAAATGTGAACAATCGATCTGGTATCAAATACCCAAGAGCTACTAGGTATGTCAGCAAGGTAAATGTCTATAACATATGCAACAAGTGTACCTTTGCTTGAAGCAGCATTCCCGGCCTTCTTGCCATGCTCTACAAGCCACTTGCTACAGTTCCTCTTCCAGTGACTAGTTTCCTTGCAATGATAGCAAATGGTCTCTGAGTCCGGTCCAGACTTTGGTGCAACGGCGGAGGTTACCGTCTCCATGCCCTTTGCCTTAGCCTTTTTCTTGGACCAACTCTTCTTGAACTTAGCCGATTTCTGCACCATCAACACTTGATGCGTGCCTTTCTTAATATCCGGCTCTGCCACTTTGAGCATCCCATGCAATTCAGTGAGCTTCTTATCCATGCCACGCATATGATAGTTCGTGATGAACGTCCCATAGCTGGGCGGAAGAGAACCCTGAACTGCATCAGTAGCCAGCTCATCCAAGAGCGGGAAGCCCAACCGATCCAAAGCTTGCACATATCCGATCATCTTGATCACATGCAGGCTCAGTGGATCGCCTTCCTTCAGCTTACAATCCATCAAGGATCGCCACACATTGAATCTTTCGATCCTAGAGTGCACCTGAAACATGCTCATGAGACACTCGATCATATCGAAAGCCCGAGCGTCTTCAAAATGCTACTGCAAATCAGGCTCCATACAAGCCAGCATGAGGCAGCTGATCTCTTTGATTCATTAGTGAGTTTTTGGTAGGCATTCTTGGTTGTGGTACTAGCATTATCGACAGGTTCCTCTGGAAGCGGATCCTCTAGAACATGGTCCTTTCTATCATGCTTGAGAACAATTCTCAAATTTCTATACTAGGTAGTAAAGTTTGTTCCATTTAGTTTATCCTTCTCCAGAGTTGAGTTCAATGCAAAGTTGGGTCAAGCACGTGGTGCCATTGATCTACAACAAAAAAATATGCAATCACTAAGCAATGTGTTTATGTAGAGTAATTCTAGCCTTAAACTGAAATACTCCCACTGAAGTAAGCATCCCTCCGCAAACTCTCAGTGATTCAGGATCCGACTAGCACATGTGACTAGTGAGATTTAGCATCACTGCTAGACAACATGCCTATCCGGTAAGCAACTCCTTACTAATTGTATCTCTATATGACTCCTGTCGGTCGGGTAGGTATCTCATACCCCGGCTCCCGACCTCTATTGCTACAAGGCCCAAAACCGTTTTGATAGCCTTGTCAAGTTAACCTACTGCAGTGCATGTCTGTGTCCGCCACAAACCCTTCAGTTCAAGGACACCCAGCAGCACCCCAATTTTATGAGCCCACTACTAGACGTACTTGACTTCGAAGGTGCAACATCAGGAATGGCAATTTACTTGATATTGATGAGGGATCTTTCTACCATTCTAACATGAATAGAAACAAAGAAGCATAACAATCACAAGTAAAACATATATTATGAAATAGTATGGCTCCTTCATGGATGTTCTTCCAAGTCGGCTCCAACTCTGATGACCATCTAGAAACTCCATCTTGTTTGTCATGCCGGGCCGCCAAGCCACCAACCTGATCTCCATTATCCGACTACTACAACTAATAATGAATTTTACATAGAGTCATAAGTTGACACGCAGGTCGTTATACAATATAATGATAGCACTTTGGCTCCTGCCGGCTAACAAACATGACATGCAGGCCATGTATAATTTACACACATGCATCACATACACATGAGCCATACTATTCACATCAAACCCTTCAAAATAAAGTTATCGTGTACGAAATACAAGGCGCTACACGCACGGTGGGGTTCAAAGGGGCAGCGCCCCTCGCGGGTGCGGGAAGCGCCCGACGTTTTCGGAAATCACAGATCACATCTGAACTCCGATCACGCCGAATTCTCTGATCTGACCGATCTTATCGATCATCGTGAGCCTAATTCGGATTTACGTTCCACTATTAACCCCGATGGCGGATACCGACCGGTAGGGGTAGGTTGTGTCACGACCTCATCGACTCCGATCATCAGAAAACATAGCCTCAACGATCCCCATGTGTAGTTGAGCACATCAACTGTGCACATAGCCAATCTCATCAACGACAACAGATCTCATCTATCGCCTCCACATACCTAATATGCATACGATCTAAATCCAAATCCTATAGCAGAGGCTCTGATACCACTATTGGGTTCTACGGTAGGGTGCGTCGACTGCAAATTAAAATTTTCCTACGCGCAGAACAACCAAGAACATGCTACGGGAGATGGATCACAGTACGTTACCACTAGACGCGCAGTGCCGTGTAGTGGAAAAAGGGTTGGGGCAGCGCGTCTGCGTGGATCATCTCCTCCCCGTCCGACCTCCCTCGTACAGCCGGTAGTCGGTTCCCATGCACAGGTTCGCCGGAGCGATGCAAGTGCACCGCCTCTAACGGTATCCACACGTGCAAGAGGAACGTCATGCGGTAGACTACTAGGACCAGTCACACAACCAGCAGCGAGTGGTGGTGTCTATTCGCAACACATGCAAACCCTAGTGATAGTGCTGAAGCGATCAATCACATGAGTGTGCGGCACCTCCACTTTATATAGGCATCCATCGCAGGCTCAACACTTGGGCCTTGCACAGACCCTAAAGCCCATAAGTCTACTCAGCCACAATCCAAATACAACTCGGATCACATCCGACCAGTGTCCTCGGATCCGACCTTGTAGGTTCCTTCCCTTAACCGCGCGACCCATTAGGTTCAAGCCGGCTTGGTCGCAGTTCGGATCACCTCCGAACTGCATAGTTGGTAGCGGCCTCTAGCAAGTCATGCCGAACACCACACAGACTATGAAGCTGGTTAGGCGAACCGGTACATCATACTTCCATTCCTTTTGCCACACAATATATGTTGTCGGCCTCAAGGCGAGTCTGTCATCCTTGTGCTAGCCCGACCTCTTTCTCGTTCCAGTGATGCCGACCACAAACCAGATTATCTCATCATCCTTGTCGCATGGCCATGCATATCCTGGTCGGATCACACGAGGGGCCCAGAGTATATCTCTCCTGATCGGAGGGGCAAATCCCATCTTGCTCGACCACATCTCGCAACATGGTGCTGGACAAACCCGAAACCTACCTTTATAACTACCCAGTGACGGAGTAGCGTTTGGTCCTCCCAAAACAAGTCTGTCACCATCCCGGGTACATGCGCTAGCTCAGGTCTTAGGACATAGAACATATGTTGTACTCAAGACTCACAGATGACATATCGCCGTGTCTCATAGTTGGGTATGTCCGACTCAGACCTTATCTCGACTCGGATCTGACTACGTCGAATTCGACTAGATCCTTCCAAGTCCATATTATCTGGTTAGCATCCAATGCTCCATGGCTAGTGAGACCAAGCCATCAACCATGTCATATGCTAGTCTAGTTGGCTGCACGTCCACACAGCCCTTTCGACTAGGGACCTTTTAGGAAAGTCATCATACAATGCATAGTCCCAAAAACAAGTCACGTACTTGCTGATACACATCATTGATAATGTCCAAGGACTATCTTTATTCATAAACACATAAGAAATATCATCATACATGATTGCCTCTAGGGCATATCTCCAACAAGCCGGCCATGGGAGGCAGGAGCAGGCGGCACGACCGGCGCTGCTTTGGGCGGCTGGAGCAAGAAGACCAGAGGTTGAAGAAGCATGATGGCCGTGGGATGGACATCGTACGGTCACTGCAGCTAGAATTGTTTATATTGATGAAGTCGACAAAGCCCTTGGTACGCGTCCACTTAGTAGGCCCACAGGTCAGCTTCCGAAATGGTGCGCCCCAGATGTCAAGCGGAGGAATCATTTTTTGGGGGGGTGAAGCTAGAATATCCGTGATAGAAGAAGAAGCACGGCATCCGTTGGATGGCCATCCAACGGCCACTGCTGTTAGAACCATGTGTTGACTATAAGTTGACAAAGCCTTGCATAAGCGTCAACTCTTTTTTTGAGGGACGCGTCAACTTCGTAAGGACACAAGTGTGTGGCGGAGAACTTATAGACCATTTGAGATTTGTAAGAATGTGTAGCCAATTTTTGAATTCTAATGGAATTTACTACAACCCATTTACAGTTTGTTAAAAGTATAGCCCATTTCAACCAACCATTCAAAACAGAATTCAATAAAATTTCCCACATTTTGATGGGATCCGAAATATTTTTATCCCGAAATTTCTAGTCAGATTAAATAAAATTTCTTTATAAATTTATATTACGTAAAAATCCAATGAAACATTGCGCACACAACAATTAATGAAATTAAAATTTTCAATATCCAAAACTAATATTTTACAAATTAATTACATGTTTGGTGCATTTTTTAGAGTTACTGCCTAGTTTTTATAATTACATCCTATTTATTATTTCTTAAAGAAAATTTTCTTGTTAAGCCTAATGCATCCCTCTTAGGAAAGATTTGCAGCCCAGCGGGGCGGAGAATAACAACTTGACCTTGCCTGGGCATTCCTAAAAAAGTATAGCTGGGGTAGCCATTTTTAGCTTGAAAAACATTAATATCTAGGCTGGATATCTGGCCTGCGCTAGACGGGCCACAACCTGCCCAGTTAATAGCTGCAGCGATGTTTTCATTGTTGTTCAGAGGAGAAAAATTAATATTTGGGCTAAACATCGCTCAAGAAAAACTCTACAGTGCTCACGCCTCAAAAACACAAATACTGCTCGAGCTGCTAGGTCCCAGCTATCGGGCGCTTCTTGTGCAATTCTTTCGTTTATTGACTATGTAGGTTGACAGTGGTGTGTGACCGTTATGTTAGGAAACCAAGACGAAGCAAAAAAAATTATAGTTTTATATAATAATAAGGAGGCACTTGCGTACATGCGGCTATGGCCCTGGTGGGTCCCCACTCTCATCCTCTCCAAGTAAAGTCATCTCCTCATCCTCATGTCCGTTGACCATGTTGACAACGTGAGATGGCAGCACCACGGTGGGCGCAACAACTCGAAGGACGACGGAGAGGGCCTCGCGGGCCCTACGGATGGTCTAATACAGCGCCCGCTACTCATTCGGGAAGTGAGGATCATAGGGCCACATGTCCGCGACGGCATTGTCGTTCGCTTGTTCATCGGTGCTTGTTGAAGAGACGGAGGTTGCAGCACTAGTAGCTCTTCTGCAATTAGGGCGTAGAAGTGCGGCTGCACCTCCTCTATGGTGAACACAGCATGAACTGGCTTGGACAGTGGCGCCGGCTCCTGGTCGGAAGCTACGTCCATCGCCTGATTGTCGTCGCTCAGCTCGACGAGGTAGCTGGCGAGCCAGCATGTCCGGTTGTTGGACTGACCCGCTGCCAAGCACGAGTCTAACTGCCCTAGCCCACCCAGACTGCCTCCCTCGTCCGCGCGCGCTTTTCGCCCGAAACGGTCAGCGCGGCCCGCCCCGCTTCCTGGTGCATGCGATTGCTCCGCCTTCAAACGGCACAAATGTCGTTCGTCCGTCCTTCCGCTGCCCACATTAATGATACGCGGTTTCCGAGGCGGCTACTCCGGCGCCACACGTCCATCCCTTTGCCGCCCACCATTGCTATATAAACTACTGCGCCGGCCATAGCCGCAGTCATCCGCATCCGTTCCTATTCTCCTGTCCACACCACTACTGCCCACCATGGCTTCCTCGCGCTCCAGCGCTCTTCTGGACGGGCGGACGATGGACCACAAGGAGATGGCAGCCATTGCGGCCAACTGGCTGGCCAACTGGCAGCCGGAGGACAACGACGTCCCAATGGAGAACATGGTAGTCGATGATCCAGCGCCAACCCCCTCATCCGCGCCATCCTCGCCGGTGCATTGCACCATGACCATCGGCGAGGCCCGTGCCCAATATATGGACACGGTGAGGCAGAAGCGTGAGGAGCAGTTCTGGGATGCGCAGGCCGACGCTACCTACAATGACCATCTCCCCCAGGAGCACCTACAGGCGGAGGGGCAGATCACCGCGGAGCGGGAGGCGCTGCTCGACTCATACCACTCCGCCCGCGAGGGCCGCCCCGAGCGCTGGTGGTACCGCATGCGGGTGGCAAAGGCTGCGACCGCCTACAAAGAGGGCGATGAAGCGAGCGAGGTGCTATTTGGCGAGACCGAGGACGAGGGAGAGGACAATGCCGGCTCCGACGAGTCCTCGCTTCGCTGGCATCAACGAGGCCCTGCTCCGCTGAGGCCCCGCGATGCCAACAACTAGGCAGAGGACACCGCCGGCTCCGGCAAGGGCCCACCCTTCCGGCAACGAGGGGGAGGATTTCCCCACTCCACCGAGGCGCCGCCCGCGGGCAACGAGATAGAGGACATCGCCGGCTCCGCCGATGCCCTGCCCCACTACCAACGCGGTCGCGCCACATAGAAAACGAGGAAGAGTAGAAGATGGTAGGTCGTTGCCGCTTGGGTCCAAGTAAGGCCACCGCTGCTACCCTCCGGTTGCTGGCACTGAGTTGTACATCATGGAGCAATTCTACGATTACAGGATGATTGAAGAGCGCTCCGTGGTTGAGCAAGCTCATGAGATATAGTCATTTGCTAGAGAACTTGAGCACTTTAGTTGTATGCTACCGGACAAGTTTGTTGCCGGAGGTATCTTCACTAAACTTCCTCCTTCGCGGATCTCATTGGCACTCTTGATGTGGAAGAAAAGGCGAGAGCAAAGGACACACGTGCTCGAGGAATTGAGGGAGGATCTAGTGCCAATCTGGTACAGAAGAAGAACTTCCAGACCCACAAGTTCAAGAACACGGGCAAGTTTGATGGTAAAGCAAAGTTTGATGGGAAGAACAAGGTTGTGCAACACACGAAATTCAAGAAGAAGAATGACAAGAAGAAAGGTGTTTGTCATCCGGGGATCCTGATCATTGGGCTCCTAGTTGTCCTAATCGCTATAATAAGCTAGGCAGGTTGACCAATGACGACCGGTTAGCTTCTTGGAGGCAACATGGAGTCGGAGATCTATGTTGGAGAAGGATGCTGCTTCTACTTGACTGCTGGTGAAGTTGGCTGACTGACACGTGTGCCCAATAGGCATCTGGGCCACATGTCAGTTACGCAACTGCAGCTACAGTTAAGTCACTAAAGCTTATGTTCGGCTCAGCCGGACATAGGTGGGTAGCTTCGGTTAATTAATTATACCTCCAGCGCACCCCTTTTTAGTTGAAGAATGTATGAAATGTAGTGAAATCCGGCATGTTTATATGAAATCCGACCATGTATGAATGAATTTATTTCGATTAGTTCGAATTCTTGTATCTCTGGCATTGGATGAACATGCAAAACAATACGTACGAGCATTATTCCCAGGGTGATCACCTTGTTTGCAGCAGTTTCACATGTACTCCCTCTGGTCCTTTCTAGTCTGAACATAGTTTTGTTTGCAGTCAAAGTATCTCTACTTTGACTAATCTTATAGAAAAAAGTATGCACTTTCACAATGTGCGATGTAAAAAGGAACAGAAGGAGTACAAAGAGTTTAAGCAGCTTTTTAGTGTTCCTGTACATTGCGATCAAACACACAGGCCTGGCAATCATAGAGAACATTCAAAACAATCGATGATTATGCATCTCAGCGATTCACATGTCAGAGCCTATATTTACTTCACAACTAAAGAATAAAGAAAAAATGGATCGATGCTGCTGACAGCAAAGGGCGTCCCATTCGAAAATATCAAATGCATCTATTCTTGCTAAAATCAATGAGAAAAATTTGACAAGGTTTTCCCATTCCAAAATATCAAATGACTACGATTATGGAATGGGCAGGGTTTGCCATCAGTTCGGACATTGACATGGCACCTCGTGCTAAATAAACTAGCTGATCTTTTTGTGCAACTCCACCATAATCAACCAAATTCGCGCGTAGCTTGTATGATTTTGTCCTTATATGTTGCAACGCCTTGAACTTATCGGCACCTCCTTTCTTGTGGTGGAAATGAATGATTCGATGTATTCACGAACATTTTGTGCAGTTCCCATTGAAATCAAGATGAGCACCCCTGTTTGCACAAATACAAAAAAGTGATTAGTATAAAGCAAACTGTACGATGAATTGACAGTTTAAACAGGCACCTACATGGTCCATGTAGAGCACACTTTTAGAACAATGGAAGTCAACGGAAAGAATCCTAGAACAACATTGTACTCACGCATCACAGCAAGAAAATGGAGATTTGCCAGTCCTTCTGAGCTGAAGTTAATTTGTTCTTCTGGGGGTAATGTAACCACCCTTCAACTGCTCCTTCTGATGAGAAGATAGAGAGGGCTTCTTCATCCTGGCACAATCGGAACTACTCACTTCACGTACTCCATATTCTTCTTCAGAGGAGGAGGATCCTGTTGTGCAAAGACAAGAGGATAACTAAATGCTAGCATCCCTGTTTGCTTGAAAAAAAGGAAAGGAAATATTTAAAACAACACAGATGAAGCAATTCTCAAGGACAATACCAATTTTTTATGACAGTATCTAAACAGTAGCACAACACCAGTAGAGATGACAAAGCTCAATCATATGGATGAAATCAATGGGCGAGTAGCAACCTTTTTCAGGAGGCTTATTGTGTAGAGCATACAGATGAAGAACTTCTCTGAAACCATTTGTTGCTATCTATTGTGGTGGCCATGCTTACTATATACTCCTCGATTTGATTAATGTTTCCAACATCTTGTGCAGTTCCACTAACATATATGGTATCTTCAAAGAAGATCCCTGTTTGCACAAGTAGAGATAATTACGTATTACATTAAGAGTGGCATCAAATCAGTGGAAAAACAATTGCTCGTTCCAGCCATAGCAATAAATTAAGATGCAAAACTATATCATTACTTGTGTCATCACAGTTCCAGTGCTTCATTACAACACCAGGAGTTGATTTTTGTTTTTCTTCCGCTTGTTCTTCCCCTTCATCACTTGGTTCAATAACAGACAAGCTTCGCCTTCAATGTAAGGTTTGGCATTTCAATTAGGTTGCACAAGTATAGCACTAAACAATGACATTAATTTTCTGATGAAAGTGGCAAAATACAGGCCAATAGTTGTGAAATATCCTTATCTTATCTCAATGGGATATTGCGGTGCACATACAGATTGGAAGTCTTGTCTCCATTTGTGCAGTTCACTAAAATCAAGCAACATTATCGTACAAGTAGCACAACATATGAAAGCACAATGCAGAATCATGTGAAAGAAGGCTAGTACTGACCTCTCATGACGCAGAATTCAAACAACTCACAAGAAGAAGATCTGAACCAAATTTGCCAACACGGATAGGAAGTAAGATCTCCTCTTGTGCAGTTCCACTAAGATCAAGCAATCAAGCAATGTTGTCGGTGTAACATTTTGGTTGAACTACACAAAACACTCTTAAAACAAAAGTGTTTTGTGCAGTGCAACAAAAGGTTACAATGGCAACGAGGTGAAGTAGATAACCCTGTTTACACAGAGGTGCAATGAAAACAACTAGTGGTCAATAACGGTGGATGAATGACACAGAAGCCAACAACAAGAAGCATCTACCTTATCTAAATCGGAAAGAAAGCAAGACAGTAGCATTTCTCAAATGGTGGCATTGATTAATATTAATAGAGAGATTATATTAACAATAAAATTCGTTTAACATGTAATTTGCTTTTAACTGTGGCATTGCATCAATTTTCCAGCGGCATTATTAGAGGGTGCTTGTTTACAGGGAAATTTTGGTGGAGGGACTAAAAAACTTCGTGTCAGTCCCATCTAAACCAAGCAGGAGGTACTTTTAGGGACTAAAAGTGGGCATTTGGGACTAAAGAAAGAAGACCCCGAGGGAGAGTCTTTTTGGGACTTTTTCCAACAGTTGCCCTTGCCACGCATTGCACCTTGTCTCTATTAGTTCATTACTAGGGGTAACATGGTCTTTTAGCATGTCATTTGATAACCTCTAGTCCATGTTTAGTCCCTGGAACCAAGAAGGTAGTGACTAGGAAGTTTTAACCAAACAGGGCCTTAGATTAACAACAGCTAAAGAGTTGCATGGGACAGTGGATGCACCAGCACCATGTGCATCTATCGATGTACTAGGGTGTTGCACAGTCTGTTGCAACAAAGAACAAACCAAGGAGCATATTTGTGTTGCTCCCAGTTTTGTTATCGTTAGACACCTTTCCCTATGTGAGCGCAGCAAATCTAGTCCTGCTCAAACTCTACAGCCTTGTCCCCCAAAACAAAAGATTAGTTCGTTACAGATGTGCGTACTGCGTTTGTCATTGTTTTCCCTTTTCGACCAACATAGGTGCTGGATAGCCAGTCTGTACTAGTACTTTCCCCACTTCCTTTGCTCTGTGAACCACGTCCTAGATTTATGCTATACAACATTCCCCACTACTTTCCCCCATTCCTGTCCTCTTTGAACCATGTCTTAGATTCATGCGATACAACTTTCCCCACTACTTTCCCCCTTCCTTTCCTTTTTGAACCACGTCCTAGATTCATGCTATACAACTTTTCCCACTACCTTCCCCCATTCCTTTCCTCTTTGAACCACGTCCTAGAATCATGGTATACAACTTTCCTCACTACTTTCCTGTTTGATCCAACACCTAGATTCGAGTGCAGAAGCGGAAAAAGCCCACATACAGCTAGAGCAATGCATGTGGAATAAGTAAATTATACCTTAAGGCTCATGGGGTGTGGTTCGGTGGGCGACTGGAGGCCGTTCGACCCACACTATGTACGGCGGCGAAGAAGAAGGGGTCGAAGGCCCTCCGCCGCCGCCGCTGGGTGAAAGCGAACAGCCGCGCCGGTAGTGGATTCCCTCCCTCACCGATGGTGATAGTGTTAAGTCTCCTTCCCTTCCCGATGGACGGATCCTGCCGGCTCTTTGACTAGCAGTGAGGGGAGAGAGAGAGAGAGAGGCCAACGAAGTATTGTTTAGACCTGGAGAGGGTGAGAGAGTGTGAAGAGAGCAACTACAAGCAGACCAGCGGTGAGGGGAGAGAGAGAGGCCAACGAAGTCTTGTTTAGATCTGGAGAGGGTGAGAGAGAGTGGAGAGAGCAACTACAAGCGCTGAGGCTCCAGCGTGTATATATATATACTGGAGAGAGTGTGAAGAGTGCAAACCCTAGAAAACAAGCGCCGAGGCTGCAGCTTATACGTGATGAGGTGATTATACGGTCACTATGAGATCGTATAGCTCCGTATCCATCCATTTTGACCAGTCAAAGAATCCTCCTGGCACGAATTATGCTCAAGTGTAGTTATCGAACCCGAGACCTCATGTTTGATGAGAGAACAGGCTAACTAGCTACACAACCCTCCCATTATGATCAACAAGAGGAAAATAACCTTCTATACATTCCTGCATTCGTGTGAGAAGCATGCCGTGTTTTTTTGTGTGTGGGAGTCATTGGGATTTAAATCATAATCGTGTCATGTGGCTTTGGTGGTAAGACTATCCAAAGTGTTGCAGAAATAATGCAGCCTTAGTCACCTTACCTCTCTCCATGTAGTACGTTGGGTCCCACCAGTCAGAGGGTGAAACAAACAAATTAATAAGAAAAATTAAAAGCGGCAGTGGTGTATCTTACCTCACACATCTCGCTACTGCTTGGGAACACGGTCCAATTGATCCCTCTATTTTCTCACGTACAATTTTAAGTGAATCCTTATTATAACATGCAAACAATTTTGGGCACCTGTATTCAACCTAAGTCAGTGTGCCACCGTATCTCGTACGACTCCCTCTGTCTAGGTGTAATAAGTCACATTAGAAGGTGCAGCGGGACCAAGGTGCAAGCAGATTGGAGGAGAAGGAGAAACTTGACCGGTCATTCCTCCAATCAAAGCCCTGATTTCTGTCTCTAAACGCAAGAATTTATCCAAACAACTAAGAGATGCCGTTTTAGCTACCATGCAGGGCCACGTATTAACTCGCATGCAAGCCGACTTTGATTTCTTGACTGATCAACGCGTAGTTGCGCTCCATGCATTGAGTTTCCGGGGGAGATAACAAGGTAGAGTAAGGAGCGTTTGGTTACATTGCTTAGGCTGGTCATAGTGGTGAGTACCTTGGACTAGTACACCATGCATATGTTACTAGTCTATGTTACTACTATGCGAAGTTTGCCGTTGGAAGCAAGCCGATCTGGCTCTCCTGAGCTAGCAAGGTTTTTCTAGCCCACCCAAGCTAGCTGGCCCACAAAAGCTAACATATTTTAACAGTTCCGAACGCCTAAACTTGCCCGGCTATGCTATAAGTTGTTCTTGCTAAGGATCCAAATGCTCCCTAAGTAACAACGCTCGCTAGAAACGAGGCCTGGAGGGGATTGAGATGCGAAGTTAGTGGACGATGCCTAAACATTTTGGGAATATCTAATTTCCGTAGGATGACTTAACACCTAGACGGAGGGAGTACTACTCCTCAGTCCAGGTTTGATGGAATATTCGTCACCTCTTCTTTTCTTCTACGTACTCCATTTGTATCTCACTTCCTGTGGCTTGGCACTCGCACGATTTTCCTATTCTATGAACCTGTGTGTGCGTGTGCGTGTGCATGTGTGTGTTTCACAGCATGTGTGTGTTAGAGAGAGTGACAGATCGACCTACACCTACAGAGAGATGGTGTGTAGTGTATGATTTTAGCCGCAAGAGTCGGTGCATCCTCTTGTTTCCGGGCATCCAGTAGGGACAGGTGGACAGCTGCCACGCCCGCTCCTGACCAGCCTGGCCCAACCAAAGCCCCTCCATCGCCCGCGCGCACTTCTCGCCCGAAATGGTCAACGCCTCTCCAAAGAATCGGTGCCGCATTGATGCTCGGGCAGAGCGGATGCGACCTCTCACTGGCGCCTACGTTGAAGGGAGAAGGGGATTCAAGAGTGATGGTTGCTTTGTCCGTCCAACTTACTTCTCGGTCTATGTGATTTGACGGCTCATTGGTCATTATTACTGAGGTGGTAGGACTGCTGGATGTCCCACGCTTTCAGCGAAGGGAGGTACTACTAGATTACATTTTTCTCCATTCTTACGGCGGAGGAGTGCAAGAGCAGTGAAAAGACACAAGCTCAGTGATTACATGGCCCACCTCACACTATCACCATATTTTCTAGACACCGTACGACACCTAACTCTTTACATAGTACTCCCTCACACTATCACCATATTTTCCAGCTTTTGTTACATGTATCTTGCGTCCAAGGTTGACCGTTGCAACATTTCATCAAATACAAAGGAGACTAACAAGCATGCTATTGCATCTCAATGATTGACAGATCATAGCAAATATGTACTCCCTCTGTTCCAAAATAAGTGTCTCAACTTTATGCTACATACGGAGCAAAATGAGTGAATCTACACTCTAAAATACATCTATATACATTAGTGTTTGGAGTATGTAGTAGTAGTTCATATTGAAATCTACTGAAGGACATATATATTCCAAAGAATATGATAATCTCTCTAACCAAGGTAGTAGGGACGAGGAGTAAATAGAGGGAGTAGTAAAATTTTCTCCTCGTCCTGCGAGCCACCGCGCGCGTGGGCGAGGGACCGGGCGTAAGGCGTACAATACTACTACTACTCATGCAGTCCCTAGCCATCAAAACAGAGACAGCTAAAGAAAAAACGATACATGCAATCCCTAGCCCTTGAACCATAAACCCTAACCAGGATTTCATTTGCTGGCAACGTCGGCTCTTCCTAAGAAATGAAGTTTGCAACCCTTTGACCATTGAATCATTTTGTGCAGTTTCACCAAAATCGAGATGAGCATCCCTGTGGCACAGAAATTGAAGAAGCGTGATTAGAATAAGATTACTGGGACTAGTTGACGAGACATAAACTCATCACAAATATAGTACGTAGAAGCCAGTAGAGGTATGTGCGGGGTAAAGAAATAGAGAAATATCCACATGGAGTGATGTGGGCAGCTGGAGTAGTGGTGCAAGCCGGCTGTAAAGGGAGTTGTACCTGACGGATGTCATGACATAGCTCAACCTAGAGGAGGGCGGCGGGAGGAGGCAACTACCCACGTCGCGGCAGTGAGCAATGGACGAAGGCAACCTCACCGACTTTGTGAGAGAGAATGGCGGGGACCCTTGATCGGGACATGCCGACAGTGAGTTTTCGCCATCGGCGATGGCGACCGCATCTACACTAAGCATCCTCCCCTTCCCCCGGTGGACGTGATCCACTGGGATGTTAGAGATGTGGCCACAGTGGTTTTGTGCGAGAGAGTGTGAAAACTGAAGAGGGTAACCCCAGCAAGCAACCGTGTAGGCTCGTCCTGCCTATGTATATAGTGGAGCGGTTTCCTTTTCTCTCCATATGAACCTATTTATATTGCGTATGTGCCACTGAAGAAAAAAAATCTTTATTTATAAATGACGCGGCACCTACTACTCGTTCTCCTATAAACCTTGCTCTTGGCATCTCCAAACTATTAATCTTGCGATTGGCTCTTCGCCTCTTCGGGAAGTCGAGCAATAATGGTACTGCAGTATATATCGTTCTGGCTATATGAGACCGAATGAATTGCTGCACGTCCACCACGTGGCGAGGGTCGAGGGCCGAGGTAGAGTGCGTACTATTATGTCCGTTTCAATATGGAATACATACAGAGCAAAATGAGTGAAATGTACACTCTAAAATACGTCTATATACATCAATGTTTGGAGTATGTACTAGTAGTTCATATTGAAATCTACAAAAGGACATATATTCCAAACAATATGATAATCTCTCTAACCAAGGTAGTAGGGACGAGGAGTAAATGGAGGGAGTACTAGTAAAAATTTCTCCACGTCCTACGAGCCACCGCGCGCATGGGCGAGGGAGTGGGCATAAGGTGTAGTAAGCAAGCTTCACCTCATCCTGCGAGCCACCGCGCCCATGGGCGGGGGAGATAGCATACTGAGCAAGCTTCTCCTCGTTCTGCGAGATGACAGGAGAAATCAAAAGTACTCTAGTATATAGAGCCTTGCCTCTAAGGTAGGCCCCAAATGGTTTGCCTCTTTTTAACATAAAGCGTCAAGTTGCAATTTGTTTGTTCACCCGTGGTAGACGACCCTCCCTCCATCTAGTGGACAACTAGTACACGTGTCAAATTACCACGTGGGCTGCCTTTTCGTACAGAAATGAGCTCCACTGTGTACCCGCACAGGTGTGGTTGGGAAAGAGACGGGAGTATGTGCGCCGTGCGTGCACCTCTTCTCTTCGTGCACGTCCCCCACCTACGTGTGTGTGTGAGAGAGATACAAACCTAGACAAATGGCTTGTGCGTTCGTGAGTGTTTTTTGTTTTGGGGGGAGGTTGATTTCATGAATGTATTTGTGGGAATATGTGTTGATGACATCTCAAACAAAATTTTGCATGCAATGTCTATGAAATGGAGGCCTATCCATATCATATATAGAGGGTCGGGCGATCCACGAGAAGAGAGGGAGGGGTCATAGATATCGATAGAGTCGAAGAGAGGATCAAGTGGGTGGGTGAGAGATCGATGAAGAGAGCCATCGAAATTGTGTGTGTGTGCAAGTCAAAGATATAGGGCGACTGACCTAGCTACCGGAATGTCAGAGGGCACGGGTCAAGTTTATGTGTGGTAGGGAGACATGACTAGAGCACTTGATGTATCGGTGTGTGTGTGTGTGGGAGGGCGTGGGGGGAGGGGTAGGCAAAGGCCTAACTATAGAGGTAGAACGACTCGTATATGTGTTGAGAAGGAGAGACCCAGCTATGTCTTGAGGGAGATCGGTCGACATCCATACATAACTGAAGGACGGGAAATAGGATGGGACACAGAGAGAGAGAGAGAGGAGAGAGAGGGAGGGAGAGGGGTAGAGCGCTGGATGGGTGATGGATTTGCTTCTCGAAGATGGTGGGAGAGGCCTATTAGACAAACTAAGGGTGGAACTGCAATATTATCAATAAGAGTGGGGATGTGTTTCTGTGTGTGCCTGTGCGTGATAGATCTGTCGGGACACATCCATGGATGACGAAGGGGAACCATGTGTTTGGTAAGCAAACCTAACTAGATTGGTAGATCAATTGTTGTTTGTCGGAGGAAGGGAGAGACATAACTAATGAGGTAGATCAATCGACGCGTGGGGGAAAAACAAGTTATAAGGACCTAGCTAGCTATATGTATAGCGGGAGATCGGTCGGTGTACGTCCATTTGTTAGTGGCAAATAAGGCCCACGAGATGGAGACAGAGAGAATGGAGCTAGGATGTGGTGTGAGAGGCCCAGCTACTAGCTAGATAGGGGGAGGAGTGTGCGGTTATGAGATCAATGAAAAGAGGGGCGAGAGTTTACACGTGTGTGGGACCATATGAGAGACACGAGGCAAGGACACATAAAGGAGGAGATTGAAGGTGCGTGTGTATGTTGTAGGCAGACATCGCTGGATAGGTTTATCGATCGGTGTGTGTCGGTAAGGAGTTGTGGAGACTGTGGGAGAACGACCTAAAGATAAAAAATGAATGTGTGCGATGGACAGAATGCTGAGGGAGGGGGAGGGCGAGGAGGGCGTGTGCATGCACGAGAGAAAGTTAGTGGTAGCTACAAAGGTTAGAGGATTGTGTGGGTGTAAGAGACTAACAAAGATCATAATTTGATATGAAAGTGGATTCATATATTTGAATAGCAGATCATAGTGTTTTAAACATATGCATGCATGAATATAGCGGCGATACGAGTGTTGTGGTTTTGCACATGTTATACCATCATGTGATAATGCATGGCGTTTGCAACTCACAGGTAAATGTCGAACAATCTAAACCATAATATACATCGAACAATCTCACATTTTATTTGAATTTGTGATAATGTGTGGTGTTTGTAGCTTACAACTAAATATTGAACAATCTAAACAATACTATATATCGAACATTCTCACATTTTATTTGAATTTGTGGTAGTGTGTGGTGTTTGCAACTCACATCTAAATACTTGTAGGTGTAGGGGGCAGGGCACCATACATAATGTGATAATCACATTATACATATGAGACATGGTTTAGTTTGTGAAGATCTAGCTAGAGCTTGAAACGTACTACGATTTGAAATCAACATAAAGTGGATTCCAAAAATCGAGTTCGAGTTCATATAGTACACATAGTTCATACGTAACTCGAGACTAATCATGTGGTGTGATGTGAAGATAATACACAAACGATGGTTTAACTTGACAATAGTGACGATTGTAGATCTTATTAAAACAGAGAAATGAATTCAAATGATTTGACTTCACAACAATCATTATTGTAGATCTTATTCAAATAGAGAAACGAATTCAAATTTAGTTCATATTGAAGCGGTAGTATATACGTTTGGAATGCACTAAAA
This sequence comes from Triticum aestivum, assembly GCF_018294505.1. Classification (NCBI taxonomy): domain Eukaryota; kingdom Viridiplantae; phylum Streptophyta; class Magnoliopsida; order Poales; family Poaceae; genus Triticum; species Triticum aestivum. The sequence goes on from NC_057806.1 coordinate 190,013,009, forward strand.
CGTTCATTTGAGTACTAGGTTGCATGCATTATACATGTAGTGAAATATTTTAATTGAACATAACATGAATTCAAAGTTTTGAATGACATTTGTAGTGCGAATTGATTTGGTACAGTACACGTTAGGATTGTCCGGAAATTTGAACCCGCGCCTTGTTAGCCCGAAATATTTAAGATATATCTTTGTCTCGTTGTGCTCCGATAACTCCCTCCATCTCAACCCGTGCCTTGCTATTCCAAAATTACAATGCGCGCGAAAACTGCCACCTCCTGTGAAATCCTGACACAAGAAATGCCCATGATACCCCTGAACCGAAAGAACCGCCTCAAATCGGTGGGGGTACTTCCGTAACTTACCCCACATTTCAGACAAGCGTGTCCCTAAGCCATGGTTCCCCACTCCCATACCATCCGCCCACCCATTCGTACACCGAGGCCGGCAAAAGCCGCGAAGCCCCACACCCTCCTTCGTCCGCCACCCAGCCTGAGCCTCTTCCCCGATGACGTCGTCCACAACAACACCTCGACGTCCCTCATCCACTATACCGGATGAGGATCCGTCGTCGATCTGGTCGTCCCGCCGGTTCAGCCACCCCGTCCTCCACCTCCAAGGTGCTGCCCCGATGTTCCCCTCGTCTTTCGCGCCACCTCCATTCCCACACCGTCGTCTTCACCTGCACCACCGGAAGAGCATCATCATCATTGTTTCCTCGGATGAAGCTGCGGCCGATTCGGCTCCACCAAAGAGGTTGTACACCAATCGCCGCATTTTCTTCTTGATTCGATCTCACGGTGCTGCCGGTGCTCGGTCCCGAGCCGACACGGCGCGACTCCATCCACGGCGGCGTCGCCAGCCACTTCCTCCACGGCGTTGCTCCCTCGGCGGTGACGTCCACATTAGTAGGAGCTGCTGCTGCTTTAGCTCTCGCTCGCGCTGCTGCTCTGCTCTTGCTCTCGGTCCCCTGCCTGGTCTGCTCTTGCCCTTCCTCTTGCCCGCGCTGCTTCTCTCGCTTTTTCTTTTGCTTGTGATGCTCCTTCGATTTAGCTACACTTCATTCGACTGAATCGACTTTTGGGTCAGTCGATTTTCAGGGGGTGGGGGGCTCACGGAGTTAAGGAAGAACCAGCTGCAGCGGGGAGGGGGGCGCTCGCCGGAGAGGTACCCCTCTATCTATCTTAGGGTTCAGGGTGGGGGCGGTGGTTGCCGGCGGTGGTGGGGCGGTGGCGTGGGGATCGCCGGAGCAAAAGCTCGGCACGGGGGGGGGGGGGGCTTACAGGGATGGCCAGGGCGGCGGCGGACCGGCGGTGGGGAGTGTTTTCGGGGCGGGCGGGGCGGCGCACCACCGGCCGCAGGCGGCGGGGGCGGCTGTTTGGCCGGTGGTGGCTAGCGGCTCACAAGGGTGGGGGTTGAACTGCAGGCCCTTGATTTCGTATCCAACGGCTGCAAAATCGACTAACCATAGATGAAAAAGTCTGTCGACTAACTTGTAGCCTCGCCTCTAGTGTGTTTAGTTTCGATAGTAAAATTCAGTTTCGATAGCAAAATTCAGTTTCGAGAGTTAAGTTCAGTTTTGATAGTTAAATTCAGTTTCGACAATTAAGTTCAGAGATCGGCAGCTGATGTATACATGTAGCACTTTGTGGTTATGTATTTTACGTCATCTATTGGAGATGCTATTAGAATCCCACTCAGGTTAACGTTGTCTCTCTTGTCCTGCTTCAGCCTCAGCGTCGTACAACTCACCGGAGCTGTTCCAACGACAAAACCCTCCATCACAGCAAAGCAGTACCTCGAGCTCCATCTCCAGACACCTAAGATCTTCTTCCCCTCCTCCAACAGCCAAGTTAGCTGGAGCATCCTCACCGGCCAACCCAATCGCACTGAGATCGACATGGCTTCGCCAAAAAGGTTGTACACTACTTGTGGTTTGACTTAATCTCACCATGCTTCTTTGCATCCTGTGATCTTCCAATTCTTATGAACCAAACACCCAGATTGGCATAAATCCTGTGTTTTTAAATTCTCTATTTTGCACGTGCATTCCTATCCTATTCCTGTCTATTTCCTATCTGTATATTATTAGAATCCTCAAATTCAAAAAGCCCTTACACAATTACTTCTGTTACATATATGTGTCAAAGAAAACCTTGTGTGGTTTGTCGTGCTCCTGCGGTGTTGTGTTCCACCCCAGCTCAGCCACTCTAATGACGGAAGGGTTCACCATAGCAGGGATCCGCTCTCCAGACTGTCTTTCGCCGCCTCAGATCTTCTTCCCCGCCGCCGGCAGCCACGACAACTGCATTACCATTGTCAACTGAGCAGATGACCTTGAGGACTACACGGGTCCGCAAGAGAGGTCGCACTCTTCTGTGTCTGCTTAAGTTATGCATCGCTTAATATGATGACATGCTACTTTATCATCGTGTTCACCTATTAGACTCCGACTCAGGTCCAAACTTATGCTGAAACTTGAGTTTTTAAATGGTTGTGGGGTACATATTGCGGCAGCAATCAGTACTATCTGTCTACTATCTGGTTAATCTCGGGTGTCTACTATGAGTTTCATGTTGGGTGCAAACAAACATTAAAGGAGCCATTATCTGTATTTTTTTAGCTAAAGCTATTATCCGCCTCCTATCATTGGTTTTGGGTCTATCCATAGTTTGCTACCTTCACTCTGGATTTGTGCATGCACTCCTTACATAATCTCACTATGTTTTATTCCTATGCATGTCAGTTATTGTACACAATGGAAATGAACATGTAGAGCAAAAGAGACGAGCCTTGCGTGGCAATAAAATTTCATGCAGACGTCGCTCCATGGTAGGTGCAAAGGCAGCCCCCCTCCACCCATTTCAGATCGTAATCAAGAGGAAGATAACTGTTCTGAGGGGGATTCAGAAGCAGAAGACCACTCCTATTTACCCCATGAGGTCTTCGCTCTAACTTAGCATGCTGATGTTAGTAATATCATGCATATGGTGCCTTGCATTGCTTATTGTATACATCAAAGATGTCATCTACTTAGTTTAGACATGCTTTGTGTCAATGCCATCTGTTTAGTTTCTTTATCGTATATGTGAATCATGCAATGCCATCTTGTTTAGCCAGGCATCATATATGTGAATTTTGCAATGCCACCCTGGTTAGCCAATCATCTTATATGTGAATTATATCATGACATCATTTTTTTATTACCTGTTAAATTTGTCAACAATTTTAGTACATTCAATTACTCTTCCTGTGCATCAGCCATTGGACACGGTGATGGAAAAATCTGGAGTGGAAACAAGGTCTTCAAAGCATACAATGCTCTCTAACGAAGCACATGTCTTGCTGGTTACAGATAGCTCCTCAGAGGAGGATTCAGAGACAGATGACCAGTCATATCCCCCCCCCCCGATGTGCATGCTCTAACTTGGCAGGGCTATGTTGCTCATATCGTGCGTATGGTATCTTGCATTGCTATGTCATTTCTTTAGTTTAGACATGATTTGTGTGAATGCCACCTGTTTAGTGTCTAATTACCATTTATGTGAATTATGCAATGCCATCTTTTTGCAAGACATTGGCCCTATTTCTTCAGCTTCATTTGGATTTTAATCACCCGTGGATTCGCTTCAGTGCCGAAGCTGATTCTGGGAATCAGCTTCGCCACTGAAGTACACTTTGTGGTGGTTCGGGAAATTGCACTAAAAATGCCTCAAATCTAGATTCAGCTTCACTGGCAAAGCTGATTTCAAATAGCTGTTTGTTTCAGATTTCAGATTCAGCTTCACTGGCAAAGCTAAATCTGTTCCCAGAAACTGAAGCAAACAGGGCCATTATATATGTGAATTATGCAATGCTATCTTGTTGCAAGGCATTATATATGTGAATTATGCAATGCCATGCTGTTTAGCCAAGCGTCATATATGTGAATTATATCATGCCTTCCTTTTTTGTATTTCTCATTGCTTTTGTCGACAATGTTTGTATATTCAACTGCTCTTCTTGTGCATCAGCCATTTGAATTGATGATGGAGAAATCTGGAGTGAAAACAAGGTCTTTAGAGCAGACAATGCTACCTGGTGAAGTAGATAAGTTGCTTGTTACAGATAGCTCCTCAGAGGAGGATTCAGAGGCAGATGACCAGTCCTATTATCCCCTTGAGGTGTATGCTCAAACTTGGCAGGGTTATATTACTCATATCATGCATATGTTGTATTGCAATGCTTAGTATTTACATAATATACACGATATTGAATGCCATCTCCTTAGTTGACACATCATATATGTGATTGCCCTCTGCTCACTTCCTTAGTATATAAATCATATATTTGAATTATATCATGCCATGATGTTTACATAGACAGCATGTATCTGAATAATGGCATGCCAACCCATTTTCTAAAGACATAATATAGTTATATCATCTCATCCTGTTCACATAGTCATCATATTTTGAATTATGTCATTCTATCTGTGAATTATCTCATGCAATCATGTTTCCATCGATGGCATGTTTGTGATTTATGGCATGCCAACCACTTTAATAGACACATCGTATAGTTATACCGTGTCATCCTGTTTACATTGTCATCATATTTTGAAGTATGTCATTCTATCCTGTTTAGTTAGCCATCATACATGTGAAATTGTGTCATGCTATCTTGTTTAATTAGCCATCATATATTTGAAATTATGTCCGGCTATTCTGTTTGGTTAGACAACATAAATGTGAATTATTTCACGCCCTGTTTTCTTCCCTACTATCCATTGCACCTGTCTATCTTACAATGTATGTACATTCAATTACTTTTCTTGTTTATCAGCCATTTCAATTGGACGGGGTGATGGCAGTATCTGTGGGTGTAAAAACACGGTCTTCAATAAAGATCGTGCTACCTGTCGATGGAGATAGAACCACAGTTGTACTTGCCCAAGAACCAGCCCCACCACACATAACCCAGACTCACGCACATTGTACCCCTACACAGTTGGACAGAGAACCAGCTACACCCCTTCTAACCCCAACCCCGGAAGATAGTAACCCAGTTCCCGTTGACACATCACCGTCTCCACCATAGAGCACCCAAACAGGAGCAGTTAGTAAGGCAACTGTAGTGCCCAAAGCACGAGGACCACCACTCCGAACCCCAAGTCAACGCATAAAGCAGAAGAAGAATTGTTCTCAGGTCAGGTTTCGTAGCTATGGTTCATACTACTTGGCTCTTGCATCATTGTATTTACTCATACCAACTAATTTCAAATTTGAAGGATGCAATTGAAACTCCAATGGCGCAACAAGTATGTTTTGAACCTATTTCTTTAACGTGTTTGCTGTTGTAACTTGCACTATGTTGATTTCAATTTCAATTGAATAAACGGGTAGGTTCTCATGCCATGCACATTACAAGTGTTGTTATTTTTGTGTACTTTCCCACACTTATATTCTGCCTATGCTGCTTTGTCTTAAATAGATATGATTCAAACTATATCTATCTTGATTTGCCAACATAAACTAGAATGATATAGACCATACAGTGACAATACTACATAGATATATGTTTGTTTCATTCTGTTATCCCGTCCACCTTACTACTAAACTGGTTTACCAAAATGAGTTTCATATACTACATTGTAAACCAGTGATGTGTGTGTTTGTTTCTCCTTTAGAACGCGGGTAAAATATTGGAGAAGAGTACCCCATTATGCGATGGTAAAGAAAGTAATGCAGATCAGGTTCAAGATAGTGAGACATCCCTGTTGTTCTCCAAGAAAGCTGATAAAAACTATAGTGAAGACACTGAGACAACCCCAAAGTCAAGTCTTGATGTAGTGTTCGAGTTACAGGCTACTACTGCTGGCACCATCTCTTCGAACTCACTGCCTGAATCAGTTCGGCTTCTTGAGTCTCAACTTCAAGTTGAAAGACATCGATCAGACGTTATGCGACAGGAAGCCGACGGACTGAGGAAGTCCCTGCAGAATTCAGATGCATACTTTCTAGTGCAACAACAAGTGCTGGAGGATTTAAGCGCCAAACAACACAAAGTTAATAAGCTTGCTAAGCATCTTGCCAGCATTATGGGTTCCCAGGATATTGTTTCTTGAGCTCTTCTGAAGTGGTTTCAGTTCTGGACTTGTTTTGCTGCGGCGTTTATATGCTGCTTTGTTCCCTATATTTGCACTTGTGGCGAACTTTGATGCCCAATGGATGTAATATGTGTGTCAGTGTCAAAACCGGTGGATCTCGGATAGGGGGTCCCGAACTATGCGTCTAAGGCGGATGGTAATAGGAGGGAAGGGACACGATATTTTACCCAGGTTCAGGCCCTCTCGATGGAGGTAATACCCTACATCCTGGTTGATTGTTCTTGATGATATGAGTATTACAAGAGTTAATCTACCACGAGATCAGAGAGGCTAAAGCCTAGAAGCCAGCCTATGGTATGATTGTATGTTGTCCTACGGACTAAAACCCTCCGGTTTATATAGACACCGGAGAGGGCTAGGGTTACACAAGGTCGGTTACAAAGGAGGAGATATACATATCTGTATTGCCTAGCTTGTCTTTCATGCCAAGTAAAGTCCCATCCGGACACGAGATGAAGTCTTCAATCTTGTATCTTCATAGTCCAACAGTCCGGCAAAGGATATAGTTCAGCTGTTCGGAGACCCCCTAATCCAGGACTCCCTGAGTAGCCCCCGAACTAGGCTTCAATGACGTCATGTCCGGCACGCAGTATTTTCTTCGGCATTGCAAGGCGGGTTCTTCTCAAATTTTGAATGTTTGTCAAGTAGTGTGCGGACCCATAAATGTAGGACTTCTTGGCTTCAGCGCCCAATAAGGGATATCCTCCATGCGTCGAATGAATACGAGGAGCTAGGGCATTTTTACATTCACCCCCCTAGCCAGATAAATAAATCGTCTATTAAAGGGATGGGGATTCTTAGATCCAATCCATACCATCCTTCCACAGCGAGAATCCATCAGTGCGCGCTTCGAAAAAATCCATTCCAACATGGACGACCACCGCAACTCCTCCTCCCGCCCCGTATCCCTAAGCCCGGTTATTGGGAGATATGTTAGGTCCCACATAGTCGATTAGTCGAACTGCAGACTCAGGGATTCCTCCCTCCAGCGTATATGGTTCCTGTCCGAGCCGGGCTCGCCACCTTCAATGGCGGAGAGCAAGCGGAGAGCTTCCCCAGCCCCTCTATGGGGGAGCGGGTGTCCCTTGTTCCCTACTTATTAAGGGGACTCGGATTTCCAATTCACCCGTTGCTCCGCGGGCTCCTGGAGTTTTACAGCCTCCAACAACATAATTTCACCCCTACTTCCATATTACACATCGTCGGCTACGTTGCCCTTTGCGAGTTATTCCTGGGCTGTGAGGCTCATTTCGAGCTGTGGAAGAGGTTATTTTGCCTCGTCCCTCGCACACAGAAGGGGTCACTTTATCAAGTGGGCGGAGCCGAAATATGGCGCATCGCCGAAACCGAATACCTGTCTGGTACTCCGAAGAAGACGTCCGAAGACTGGCCTTCAGAATGGTTTTATATGGAGGACGTCCCTCTTCCGGACCCTGTTCGGCGGGGTCTTCCTGAGTTCAACAATGCTCCTCTGAAGAAACGCCGAAGCTAGCGCCCATGGAGGCCCCAGGAGGAAGACAACGGAGAAGTCCTTTACCTGATGAACTGGATTAAAGCGTCGGCACAATCAGGATTGACAGTAATCGAAGTTATGTCAATACGCATAATGCGGGGAGTGTAGCCGCTTCAATATCGAGGGCACCCCCTGTGGTGTTTTAACGGGGAAGATGATGCCACCCGTTGCAGGCGTAAGGGACCGGACTCCGCTGCTGCTTTAGCAAAAATTCTGTCTGAGTTGTTCAACAGAGAGGAAGAGGAGTTCATCTGCATCAAGCCACGGGATGGATTCTCCATGTACAACCCTCCAAGCTGGGGGAGTTATATGTCCTTACTCCCATTCTTCCCGCATTTTTTTCGTAGGTACTTACCTTGCCATTTTATGGCAGGAACTGTGAAAAGCTATAAGGGAGGTCAACAGCCCATCTCCACAACCAGAGGACCCTGACCGGGCCCTCGGTCCCGGACTCGAAGAAGATCCGGACATATTCGTGGAGCTGGTAGACAGGCAGTTCTATCAATTGAGCTATGATGACGCCATGGTAGCCATTACGGCCGACTATCCCGGACTACTCCCTGGATCGCACATAAGAAAAACCAAAATACCAACTCCAAAAACTAGGATCCCCTTTTAAACACTTCACCTACCATATACATATGGTGTTTTACATGGAAGGCATTCGGGACGCCGTGCCGAACCCACAGCAACTCGCCAACAAGAGGCACCGAGGCCGGGTAGGCCAAAGAGGAAGGCGGTCAGGACAGAGACGCCCGGGTAGAGGTATAAAAAAACCCACTCCATGGCTGTCGTCTTTCTCAAAATGTAATGACGTCCATGTTTCTTTAATACAAAAAAACGCTCGCCGGAATATGTCCGGAGAGGATGCCGATCATGCTTCCACCAGTCGGGCTCCAGGGCCGGACATAGAGGCGGAAGCCAACATGGGGCGGACGCTGGATACTCCTCCTACAGAGGATGTGGATAGACTGTCCGCTACAAATTCAGAAGTGGAGAGCGCCATGAATCATAGGCATCATCGTGCCGTACTCTGTGACACTTGCTTCTCACCAGAGGCATTTGATACCTACAATTCTGGAGACGCGTACCTCCGTGCTGCTCAAAATGGTCTAGCCAAAGCCACGGACCAGTATGTAAGGGATGTATGGGTAAGTAAATATGACGATTATATGTATCAGTAGCCCTTGAGACTTGAAACAGTTGATGCAACTGATTTAAGGATCAATATTTGTGCAGGTTCTTACTAACAAGAATTCCCAACTGTCTCAAGAGCTGGACTAGTGCAAGGCCCAACTGGAAGCCGTTGAGTGAAGGAGTCCACAAAGGGTCCCCCTGGTAACTCTATTGTTTATTGCAAAGAATATCAGTACCAGGCAGTACGGGGCGTACATGCACACCTAACAATAGATGTTGCAGGTGGTACCGGAGTGAATCCGGAGGCCGTGGAGGCAGATACCGCACGTGATGATCGACAGCGAAATGCTGGCCAGCACGTGCTGACGCATGTCAGGAGTAGAAAAATGATCTCCAAGATGCCAATATCCGGCTGGGCGTGGAACTGAAGGATGTCCGAGCCCAGCTTGCGGACTCCATGAAGGAGAATAAACGGCTTCAGCGCAGCATTTTTAGTAAGTGCTTGAACGAACTTTTTAAAGGAGTTCGGCGAAGAAGCCTGCTAACAGCGTTATATCTGCAGGTATGCTGACGGGTCATCCCGTGGAGGAGATGCCTGGGTCCACGGGTGATCTTATGCCAGAGCTCTCACAACTGCACGAACAAGTTCGGTAGGCGATGCAGAGTATTGCCCAAGCCTTGTGGTCGTCCGCGTCCCCGCCAGGAGGCATGGGGGAGCTTATAGAGAAGCTGAAGGGAGCACGGTGGCACTTCCGGTTATGGATTATATCGGCCTGTCAACAAGGCGCACGGGAAGCATAGGCTATGGTGAAGACACGATACACCAAGGCTGACCCAAACCACATGGCGGAGGTCGGACCTGTGGGGCCCGATGGGAAAGAAATCCCTGTCAGTTTAGTGTATGATCAAGTAGAGTTAGCCGCAAAGTATTCTCAACAGGATTGTAGGCTAGACAGCCTGTTGGATGGTATAGAAAAAGAATTTGATCAATCTTAGTGTCCGTGTACTTCAAGTGACATACGTAATGTCCCTAGCCGGATTGTAAATCATTTGTCATGGCAGACCTTTTCACTTCGACCTCTGGACTCGATAGTCCGGAGTGTATCCGAATACCCACTCTGTTATATAAAAACCGGGGTATGCATGGAAACCAGGCGTAGGGGTCATAAGTGCTTGAACAGACAAGTACCCAACTAGCTATGTTATATTACATGGGTAGTAAGAAACATATTCCAGGGAGAATAGTTCCGTTAAGGGTTCCTTTCCCTGGGTACGCATGCCTTAATGTGCATGTCCGGGCTGCGAGTCGCAGGTTAAAAACATCTGGGGGCATGTAGTAATTTAAATGAAAGTCATCTTTTATTCACCGACCGAATATTCCCTTAAGAACGCTAGCTTTCGGCTTCACCCAGTCTGAGGTACACATCCGACTGACCCGACAGTAACAATCGCAGAGGTGCTCCCCTTATGCCCTAGCCGAAATAACGGGAACATAGGGCATAAAGACAAGAGCCAGGCAACCCAGCTTGGCCAAAACTTAAGTCATATCGATGCATATAATGGCAAAAAAAGGTACATGCGGAAGGATGACACATGTGCGGGGCATGAAGCCCGGAAAAATAATTAGATTAAGCTTCTGTATAGGAAGCCCCCAAGTATATTGAGTGCGGTTAGCGTCAAGATTGTGTAACCAAGACACAGGTTTAGCCCTTTAGGGCTTTGAAAAGAAAAGAGAGAAAGAAAGAGGAAAAAACAGATGTGCAAAAAATTCATGGAGGTAAGGAGACGAACATAGAGTCCGACGCTAGGCGTAGAATCTTCGTAGTCTGGCTGCATTCCACTGGTTTGGCTCGAGTCGATTATTCGATGCATCCCGCAGACGGTACGCTCCACTGGTCAGAACCTGGTCGATAATGAACGGACCTTCCCATTTGGGCTTGAGCTTGTTCTTTTTCTTCTCCTGTAGGCGCAGAACTAGTTCACCAACGTTATAGGTTTTGGCCCACACTTGTCTGCTTTGATACCTTCGAGCCTGTTGTTGATAGAATGCGGAACGGGCTTTTGCCACATTGCGCTCCTCCTCTAGGGCATCCAAACTGTCCTGCCGATCGAGCTCGGCCTCTCTTTCTTTGTACATACGCACTCGAGGTGAGTCATGGATTATGTCACAAGGTAGTACCGCCTCAGCGCCGTACACCATAAAACGGTGTGTATCCGGTAGTGCGATTCGGCATGGTCCGCAGCCCCCATAGTACGGAGTCGAGCTCCTCTACCCAATGGGTGTCTGATTCCTTTAAGGACCGGAATAATCTGGGTTTAATACCTCTCATGATAAGACCATTCGCGCGTTTGACTTGACCGTTAGTTTGCGGATGATAGACAGAAGCATAATCGAGCTTGATGCCCATGTTGCTGCACCAAAGTTTCACCTCGTCGGCTGTAAAGTTTGTGCCGTTGTCAGTGATGATGCTGTGGGGAACGCTATAACGGTGTACAACCCCAGATATGAAGTCTATCACCGGTCCAGATTCAACCATTTTGACAGGTTTGGCCTCTATCCATTTGGTGAATTTGTCCACCATGACAAGTAAGTATTTTCTCTTATGGGTTCCCCCTTTGAGGGGTCCGACCATATCGAGCCCCCAGACCACGAAGGGCCAAGTAATGGGGATGGTTTGGAGGGCGGTAGGTGGCATGTGGCTTTGGTTTGCAAAAAGCTGGCAACCAACACAATGTTGAACCAGATGTTGTGCATCTACCCGGGCCGTCGGCCAATAAAAACATGTATGGAAGGCCTTACGTACAAGGGCCCGGGCTGCTGCGTGGTGGCCGCCGAGCCCGGCATGGATTTCTGCCAACAGCTTCCGCCCTTCCTCTTCGGAGATGCACCTTTGAAGGACTCCGGTTGTGCTTTTCTTATAAAGCTCTCCCTCATGGACTGTGTAGGCTTTAGATCGCTGCACTATGCAGTGAGACTCATTTTGGTCCTTGGGTAATTCCTATCTAGTTAGGTAGGCTAGGAATGGTTCTGTCCACGGGGCGATGACGGCCATTATCACATGGGCTGAAGGTGTTATTTCGGTGGCAGAGCCTCCGATTGTGTCAGAGTATTCGGTATCTGGGGTTGTGGCCGGATCCGGACTAATTTGGCCGGTGTCCCCTTCCCATACCACGGATGGTTTAAGCAGTCTTTCCAGGATGATGTTTGGTGGGACAGGGTCATGTTTAGTGCCGATACGAGCTAGGATGTCCGCTGCCTGGTTGTTTTCCCGAGCCACGTGGTGGAATTCCAGCCCCTCGAACCGAGCTGACATTCTGAGGACGGCATTGTGATATGCCGCCATTTTCGGATCCTTGGCATCGAAGTCTCCCTTTATTTGGGATATTGCGAGGTTCGAGTCCCCACACACCTCTAGGCGTTGGATGCCCATGGAGACCGCCATCCGAAGGCCATGTAGTAGGGCCTCGTATTCGGCTGTGTTATTGGAGTCCATATATAGTATTTGGAGCACGTATTGCACTGTGTCTCTGGTAGGGGACGTCAGGACGACGCCAGCCCCTAGACCAGCCAGCATTTTAGAGCCGTCGAAGTGCATGATCCAATTGGAGTATGCACCGTACTCTTTAGGGAGTTCGGCTTCTGTCCATTCGGCTACAAAGTCGGCCAGTACTTGTGACTTAATGGGTCGTCGTGGCTTATATGTTACGTCGAACGGGAGGAGCTCAATAGCCCATTTGGCAATCCGGCCCGTGGCATCACCACAGTTGTTTAGTATGTCATTGAGTGGTACTTTGGATGCCACCGTGATCGAACACTCTTGAAAGTAGTGTCGTAATTTCCGGGATGCCATAAACACCGCGTATGCTATATTTTGGTAATGTAGGTACCATGATTTGCATGGAGTGAGGACGGTGGATACATAATATACCGGCTTTTGAAGCGGGAATTTATGTCCGTCCGTCTCTCGTTCGACGACGAGCACTACTCTTACAACTTGGTGAGTTGCCTCTATATATAATAGCATTGGTTCACCAACAGTTGGCGCGACCAGGATTGGGTTGGCGGCCAGGATGGCTTTGATTTCTTCCAGTCCGGCCGTGGCTGCGTCCGTCCACTCGAAGTGTTCGGTGCGCCTAAGAAGGCGATAAAGGGGAAGTGCCTTTTCTCCTAATCGGGAGATAAAGCGGCTTTAAGTCGCCACGCATCCAGTCAATTTATGGATTTGCTTGAGGTCAGTTGGGGTAGACAACTTTGACAGAGCTTGGATTTTAGCCGGATTTGCTTCAATTCCTCTACTGGAGACGATGAAGCCTAGGAGCTTTCCGGCGGGAACGCCGAAGACGCATTTTTCCGGATTGAGCTTAATGTCGTATGTTCGGAGATTGGTGAACGTGAGCCTCAAGTCGTCTATTAAAGAGTCGACGTGTCTGGTTTTAATGACCACGTCGTCTACGTATGCCTCCACAGTCTTGCCGATCTGCTTTTCCAGACATGTCTGGATCATGCACTGTTATGTTGCGCCGGTGTTTTGAGTCCAATGGGCATTGTGCTAAAGCAGAAGGGGCCATATGGTATTATGAATGCTGTTGCGGCTTGATCAGACTCCGCCATCTTAATCTGGTGGTAACAGGTGTATGCGTCGAGGAAGCACAGTGATTCGTGTCCTGCGGTAGCGTCGATGATTTGATCGATGCGAGGGAGTGGGAAGGGATACTTTGGGCAAGCCTTGTTAAGGTCTTTGAAGTCGACACATAGGCGCCAGGATTTGTCCTTTTTTGGTACCATCACCAGGTTTGCTAGACAATCCGGATGTTTTATTTCTTTAATGAATCCGGCTTCCAGTGGCTTGGCCAGCTCCTCTCCCATGGCTTGTCGCTTAGGTTCAGAGAAACGCCGAAGAGTCTGCTTGACCAGCTTGAATCCTTTTAGAATATTAAGGCTCTGTGAGGGAGTCCTGGATTAGGGGGTATCCAGACAGCCGGATTATATCCTTTGTCCGGACTGACGGACTATGAAGATACGAGATTGAAGACTTCGTCCCATGTCCGGATGGGACTCTACTTGGCATGGAAGGCAAGCTAGGTAATACAGATATGTATATCTCCTCCTTTGTAACCGACCTTGTGTAACCCCAGCCCCCTCCGGTGTCTATATAAACCGAAGGGTTTTAGTCCGTAGGACAACAGACAATCATACCATAGGCTAGCTTCTACGAGTTAGACTCTCCGATCTCATGGTAGATCAACTCTTGTACTACTCATATCATCAAGAATAAATCAAGAAGGACGTAGGGTTTTACATCCATCAAGAGGGCCCGAACCTGGGTAAAACATCGTGTCCCCTGCCTCCCGTTACCATCCGCCTTAGACGCACAGTTCGGGACGCCCTACCCGAGATCCGCCGGTTTTGACACCCACATTGGTGCTTTCATTGAGAGTTCCTCTGTGTTTTCGCCATTAGGCTTGATGGCTCCTTCAATCATCGATAGTGATGCAGTCCAGGGTGAGACTTTTCTCCCCGGACAGATCTTTGTATTCGGCGGCTTCGCACTGCGGGCCAACTCGCTTGGCCATCTGGAGCAGATCGAAAGTTACGTCCCTGGCCACCAGGTCAGGTTTGGAAGCTTAAATTACACGGCCGATATCCGCGGAGACTCGATCTGCGACGGATTCGAGCCCCTGCCGAGTGCGCTACACGGTCTCGATGAGCATGATTTAGCTCTACCGTCGGACAGTGTCCAGGAGATCGCACGGGCAACTCCTCCGACCCTCAATTCGGAGCCAATCATGCCATCCATGGACGGGTGGATAGACCCCGCCATGGAGGCCATACTCTCAACGGCGATCGAGCCGAGGATCAACCTTACCCTTCACGGGAGCCGTGACGCCGAACTACTGGATTCTTCCCCGGCCATGGACCCAGAACCGCCTGCGCCCGTGCCTATCGAATCTGGCTGGGCGCCGATCATGGAGTTCAGCTCCGTGGATATTTTTCAGCACTCACCCTTTGGCGACATACTGAACTCATTAAGCTCTCTCTCCCTGTCAGGAGAATCCTGGCCAAACTATGTTCGGCAGGATTGGGATGCGGATGATGAAGAAATTCGCCGCCCATCCACCACCCACTTAATAGCCACTGTCGACGAACTAACCGACATACTAGACTTCGACTCCGAAGACATCGACGGTATGGACGACGATGCAGGAGATGAACAGGAACCACTACCGGCAGGGCACTGGACACCCACTTCATCATATGATGTATACATGGTGGACACACCCAAAGAAAATGATGATGAAGAACAGAAGGACGCAATGAAGGGTTGTCCCCTCGAGAACTAGTCAAAGTGGCGGCGCAAGCGCCGCTCCAAATCCCGCCTTGGCAGAAACAACGGTCATATAGACCCAGCAATAGAGCAGGGTGAACCATCGCCCGACCAGGGCAACACGGAGAATCAAACCGAACAACCCAACTCCGTCGAAGATAACAGTCCGGACGACATCACACCGGACAGGCACCCGGTGCAACAAAATGCCCATGAAAGGCTGGTTGCCACTGCGAGGAGTCTGAAAAAGCAGAAGCAAAGGCTCAGGGCTGCATAAGACACAATCAAAATTAGATGGAGTGAAGTACTCAACACTGCAGCGAAGTACGGCAGGAATCGCCACACCAAGAGCTACCCGAAGCGAAAGTTGCTACCTGAATTCGATGAGGAGGCCTTAGATCCTCCACAACTAAAAAATAAAACGGCCACCCGATCGGATAGACGACCTCGTAGCCAATATAGAGTAGCAAACGATGCCGCACTTAAGCCAGTACGAGATCCACGAGAGGGCTCGCATCAAAATGACGGCGCAACCAGATCCATCTATGGGCCACGCAAGCGCGCTCCAGCATGCAATACAACACAACATACGTCCGAACACCACGGTACACCCAAATACGGGGGTGCCGTAGACCCCCTATGTTTCACCGACGAGGTGCTGGACCATGAATTTCCAGAGGGATTCAAACCCGTAAACATAGAGGCGTACGACGGAACAATAGACCCTGGGGTCTGGATTGATGACTACATCCTCCATATCCATATGGCTCGAGGAGACGATCTCCAGGCCATCAAGTACTTACCCCTCAAGCTCAAAGGGGCAGCTCGGCACTGGCTTAAAAGCCTCCCCGAAAACTCCATCGGAAGCTGGGAAGAGCTCGAAGACGCCTTTCGGGCAAATTTTCAAGGGACCTATGTCCGACCACCGGACGCAGACGATTTAAGTCATATAACTCAATAGCCCGGTGAGTCGGCCCGAAAGCTTTGGAACAGGTTCCTCACTAGAAAGAACCAAATAGTTGACTGTCCGGACGTTGAAGCCTTAGCAGCTTTCAAGCATAGAATTCGAGACGAATGGCTGGCCAGACACCTCGGCCAAGAAAAGCGGAGAACAATGACAGCATTAACAAGCCTCATGACCCACTTCTGCGTGGGCGAGGACAGCTGGTTAGCCCGATGCAGCACCAGTGACCCAAGTACATCCGAAGTCAGGGTGGAAGCGGGAAATCACGACACAGCAAAAAAAAGCGCTGGAATAAAGCAGACAACCTGAGGAGCACGGCGGTAAACGCCGGATTCAGAAGCTCTCGGCCAGGTCAGCAAAAGCCGCCCTCCAAAGGCAACAGAGATGACCTGTCCAGTCTAAACAAAATTCTGGAGCAAATATGTCAGATCCATAGCACCCCCGATAAACCTGCAAATCATACCCACAGAGAATGTTGGGTCTTCAAACAGTCCGGCAAGCTCAACGCCGAACACAAGGGACAGGATACACCAAGCGAAGACGAGGACGAGCCTCGCGAGCAAAGCACTGGGGAACAGAAGAAATCCCCACCAGAAGTCAAAACAGTCAACGTGTTACACGTGATAAAGGGGAGAAACAAAGTGGCACCCCTAGAGAAACATGCCCCCGGGCCTATCACCATAGAGCTCCGCCACTGGTCGTCCCAACCGATCACCTTCGACCATCGGGATTACTCGGCAAGTATCCGGCGTGTAGGATGGCCGCCTTGGTATTAGATCCAATAATTGACCGAGACCACTTCACATGAGTCCTGATGGACGGCGGCAGCAGTTTAAATCTGATATATCAGGACACAATCCGCAAAATGGGGATAGACCCAACAAAAATTTGCCGCAGCAATGCTACCTTTAAAGGAGTAATGCTAGGCCCAGAGGCTCATTGCACGGGCTCCCTACTACTAGAGGTTATATTCGGCTTCCCCGATAACTTCCGCAGAGAAAACCTAACCTTCCACATCGCTCCGTTCCAAAGTGGCTATCAGGCACAACTCGGATGCGAAGCTTTCGCTCGCTTTAACGCAATATCGCATTACGATTCCCTCACGCTTAAGATGCCCGGTCCACGCGGCATCATTACAGTAAATGGAAATATTGAGCTCTCCTTGTGCGCCAAAGACAGTGCGGCCGCCTTTGCAGCCGCAAACTAGACGACCTCACCAACTCAAGCATTTGACAGGTCGTTAAGACCACGAACACGGTTAGACGAGTCTGGTGTTGCTATATGTAATTGTTACGGGTTTGATGGATATACCCCTATTACAATACAAGGGCCTCAATGCGCACGCACAAGTGGCAATCAGGCTCACCTCTACTCATTTTGAACTATATAATGTTTATTTAGTATAACTTAACTTTTTGCACGGCAACTTTTCAATTAAGTTCCTCTCTTTTCAGATGATCATCGTGCTGCACCCGTCCAGAATACGGCACAATGGAGACACAGGCGCAGACGTGCAGGAGGGACTCGTTCCAAGGATTCTTTTTAGATTAAGACCCTGCGTAAACCTTTTTTACTATCTTTTGTTGATACACATCCCTCGAATTCTCAGTACAATTGAGAAGGATGCTGGCGTCTTGGCATGTGGCCACGTCAGAATAATGCACGTACCTAGACACCAGGGGCTTATTACAAAGGGCGCTGTTTAGGCTCGGTTTACACCATAAAGACCGAATACCTTAGGGAGTGTTCGGCGTCGCGAGTTTGGCCTTATATGCATCAGCTCCGAATCATGTCTTTGGTCAAATGTTGGGTTTTCCTGGCTCCCGTGTTTTGCTGACTTACGTTCCGCTCTATCGGCTAAGGCGGCACTAGGAGAACTACTAAGATTGTGCCCTGGTTTATCCAGATGAGCACATCAGTAGAGAAAGCCGAAAACTAACTGTCATGATATAGCGTGAGACTGGTCAACCACTCGATGACCTATTGGAATCTTCGTGATTCCTTCGCCTTAACGAAGGGCTGTTTCCTGGCCGGACATGTACACACGCCAAATTCGGATGAGTGCGGAGCCACCAGGGGCTATATAGTAGCCCCACTGTCAAACTCCTCTGGCTAAGTGAGAGTTTTAAAGCATTATAGTCCGATTGCCTAGTTCGCTGCGCTATCACCTCCTTAATGTACCAAGACATTGGATCAACCGTGAACACGCGTCTTCTGCGAACACCCCCGCATTATATGTGTGGGTCTGAAGCCGATGACTGCAATCTTTGAGGTTATATACATAAACGGCCGCACAAGAGGTATCATAATACTTTCGAGCAAAAGTATAAATACAGCCTCGATAAATTTAATAAAACATTGTTTTTACAATGGGAATACATGTCATTCAAACATAACATTCTTCAAGCACTGGGCCTCTATCGAACGAGTGCCTTCAAGAACTTCTTCAAAGTAGTGCTTGACAGCCACTCGGCCTATGGCCGAACCCTGCGCCGTGACAGTGGTGGCATCCATCTCTGCCCAATATGTTTTGACACGGGCAAGGGCCATCCGCGAGCCTTCTATGCACGCCGACCTCTTCATCGCATTAATGCGCGGCACCGCACCAAGGAACTGCTACACCAAGCTAAAATAGTTGTTCGGCTTTGGCCTTTCCGGCCACAAATGATCCACAACAGACCTCATGGCGAGTTCGGACAACCTATTCAGTTCGGCCCATTCGGCAAGCTGATCAGTCAGGGGAAGCAGACGCTCTGGAACGTTAAATTGCGACCAGAATAGCTTGTCCACTTCACGATCTGTTTGATCTCGGAAGTATTCGGCCGCATCAACAGCACTCGCCGCCAAGTCCAGATATGTGTCTGCTGAACTCCACAACCGATCCAGAGGGGCATACCGAGGATCTCCAAACTTCCTCCACAACATAAAGGGCTTCCCAGCCACAATATTCCTGACTTCACGAAGTTCCTCCGTCTTTGCTCTCATGGCAGAGAGGGTGTCCTTGGTCGCCATCGTGGCCTTTTCAAGGTCTGTCGCCTTCGCCCGGTTTTCTTCTTCAAGAAGCTGGCAGCGGTCGGCAGTATCCTTTAACTTTATAGCCATCTTGGCCATTTTTTCTTTGCTCTCGCTATGCACGGCCTTCTCGTCTCTCAACTCTTCGGCCGCCTTCAAAGAGGCCGCATTACTACTCCTTGCTTGCTCCTTGGCTCGGGCAAGCTCCACCCGCAGGCCCTCCACAGTGGCAGCTCCATCTGGAGTCACAACATATTAAAGATACTGGCATCACGCTGCTCTTACTATGTGACATTCACCAGAAACATCACCTACCCTGTGCCTCGTCAAGCTGCTTGTTAACAAGCTCAATGTCGGCATCTGCCGCATCTAGTTGCCGCTTCTGTTCGGCAACCCCATCAGTCCGGCTAGCCACCGGAGCTTCAGCCACCTGCACATAAAGGCGGTCTGGTTATTACTTGGGACTACGATCCTCTGTTTGCCGCCGTTCTCGACGACAACCAGAGTCTCAGGGGCTACTATCTACACATGGCACACCTAAAAATGTGCGGTACTACCACAAATGTATATCATTTCACGTACCTCAAAGCCCGTCAGTAGACTCATAAAGGCTTCATGCAACCCGCTTTCGGCAGACGAAATCCTTTCAATCACCGTACCCATCAATGTACGGTGCTCTTCAGAGATAGTCGCTCGCTCTAGCAGATCCTTCAGTACGTCCGACCGCATACCAGATGGTGTCGGACTCCTTTGATTGCTCTCTTCAAGAGCCGGATACTGGGGACTTCGGGTGGCCATTGGATTACCTTCTGGCCTTGCCGGATCAAGAGAAACCCTCCGTGACGACACTTCAAGGTCACCCGCTTCTTGAGCTGGGGAGTCCGGGGGAGGCGTTTCGCTCTCCATCATCTCCGGAAGAATATCCCCCGAGGACGAGCTCTACTAAGAAGGGCTAAGATCCGAACTGCATGATCAATGTTTTGGTTATTTTCCTTAGAGGTAAGGTAGTATATCTTCACTATTAAGTACTTTTTGATTACTTACAGCTTGTCAGAGGGCCGATCCCCGTGTGGACTTTGTGTGGCAAGAGCACCCTCTGAGGCAGGACCCTCTGGTGGAGATTTCTTCTCCCGCTTGGAAACCTTGGTTTCCGGATCTTCAGATGTAGCCCTTTTCCTTCCCCGGGGTGAGAGAATGTCAGATTCCTCCCCTTGGTTATCCTCCCTCACGGAGGCGCTCATTCCCTCGGTTGGAATAGGTAGCGGTGGAGGCCCGCTTTCGCCCTGTTTATTCCCCCCTTCATCTTCCTTTGAGGACGCCGGGCAGGGTGCTGGCTCCAGCATCCTTTCCAGCACCGAATTATCCAAACCTTCAGGAAGGGGGGCCGAACACCGGATCATCTTCTCCTTCATTATCCAGTCCTGGTCAAAGAGCAACTCTCCAGAATGATGTCATGATAAACAAAAAGACGGTGTGTTCGGCCATGGGATTACTTACTTGGGCTGTGGTGCGGTTGCTGCTCAGGCCCACGTCCTCGGTAGTTTCCGGACACTCTACTTGGGGTCCGAAGAATGATTTGTACAACTCCTCATGCGTCAGGCCGAGGAAGTTCTGAATAGTGTGTGGTCCTTCTGGGTTGAATTACCACATACGGAGGGGCCGGCGTTCGGAAGGCTGGACTCGATGAACCAGCATGACTTGCATTACGATAACCAGACTGAAATCTCCCTCGAAGAGATCTTGGATGCGGCTCTGCAGTATTGGCATGTCCTTGGCTGGACCCCAGCTCAGCCCCTTGCTGATCCATGACATCAGTTGCGGCGGAGGGCCCGAGCGAAAGGTGGGGGAAGCTACCCACTTGGCACTTCTAGGAGCCGTGACGTAAAACCACTCCCGTTGCCATAGTCGGGACACTTCTGGAAAGGAACCCTTTGGCCATGGAGCACCAACGATCATGCTTATTAATGCGCCTCCGCACACTGCGTGCTGACCCTCGACAATCTTTGGCTTCACATCAAAGGTCTAGAGCCACAGGCCGAAGTGAGGGGTAATGCGGAGGAAGGCCTCACATACAACAATAAATGTCGAGATGTGAAGAAGGGAATCCGGGGCCAGATCGTGAAAATCTAGCCCATAATAGAACATAATACCCCTAATAAAGGGATCCAGAGTGAGGCCTAGCCCTCGGAGGAAGTAGGAGATGAACACGACATTCTCGTTGGGTTCAGGAGTAGGGACAACTTGCCCTCGGGCACGCAGCCGATGCGAAACTTCGGCGGTCAGGTATATGGCCTCCCTCAACTTCTTGTTATCCTCTTCCATGATGGAGGAGGGCATCCACCGGCCCTGAAGGCTGGATCCGGACATGATTGAAGGTCCGAAGCACCTGACCTGGGCTTTGGGTGTTAGAACTCGAGGCGGGGGAAGGATTCGATTGAGCACGGGAGGGAAAAAGTAAAGGCCTTGTCCCTTTATAAAGAGGGTGAATATCAAGTGTCCTCCTCATGGCCGTTTGGGAGTTGCCTAAATTCTGGGAGTCCTAGACACAGTTGGGTTACCCACATCCGTATTGATGAGAATCCCGTAATAAGGGGAACACGATCTCTGCTTTGACAAGACGTGTCAAGAAACCACCTCGCGTTATGTGCGCGGATGGTTAAAGGAAAAACGGTTCGAATAATTACCGGGCCATGGCATGATGTCATGGTGCCAAAATGTGTCAGCAGATTAGATTTGTGGAAATATTATTCTCTCTACGGTGGTACGTGGAACTTATTTTGCACGGTCGGACACTATCCTTGTATTCAAGTTATTTTGTGATGTATTCGGAGGAGGAACCCGCCTTTCAATGCCGAAGACAACACTGCGCCGGACTCATTGTCATTGAAGCCTAGTTTAGGGGCTACTGAGGGAGTCCTGGATTAGGGGGTATCCGGACAGCCGGATTATATCCTTTGTCCGGACTATTGGACTATGAAGATACGAGATTGAAGACTTCATCCCATGTCCAGATGGGACTCTACTTGGCGTGGAAGGCAAGTTAGGCAATACGGATATGTATATCTCCTCCTTGGTAACCGACGTTGTGTAACCCTAGCCCCCTCCGGTGTCTATATAACCCGGAGGGTTTTAGTCCGTAGGACAACAGACAATCATACCATAGGCTAGCTTCTAGGGTTTAGCCTCTTCGATCTCCTGGTAAATCAACTCTTGTACTACTCATATCATCAATAATAAATCAAGAAGGACGTAGGGTTTTACCTCCATCAGGAGGGCCCGAACCTGGGTAAAACATCGTGTCCCCTGCCTCCTGTTACCATCTGCCTTAGATGCATAGTTCGGGACCCCCTACCCAAGATTCGCCAGTTTTGACACCGACACTATGCTCGGCCAATCTGCATGGGATTCCTAGCATGTTTGAAGGATACCAGGCGAATATGTCCCAATTCTCGTGTCTACAGCGGGGTCTAACTGTGCCCCAATGGATGCTATTTTTGTAGGGTCCGTTGGATGGACTTGGAATTTAACTATTTCGTCCGCTGTTAAATGCAGGTGGACTTGGATCTTTTGTCTAGCATCACGTCGTCCCTGTCCACCGTGGAGCGCAGCGCGGTTAACTCCTCCGCCACAAGGGCTTCAGATAATGCCTCGAGGGCTAGTGCGGCTGTTTTGTTCTCGACGCGAAGTGCTATGTCCGGATCACTAGCTAGAGTGATAATTCCCTTGGGTCTGGGCATTTTGAGCTTCATGTACCTGTAATGGGGTATGGCTTGAAAAATCGTGAATGCCTCCCGCCCTAGAAGGGCATGGTATCCGCTACTGAACGGGCCCACTTGGAATGTAATTTCTTCGGACCTGTAATTCTCTGGAGTGCTGAATACCGCATCAAGTGTGATTTTCCTAGCGCAACGTGCCTCCCGACTAGGGATGATTCCTCGGAAGGTCGTACTGCTTTGCTCAATACGGTTTTTGTCTATGTCCATCTTTTGGAGAGTTTCCTCATAGATGAGGTTTAATCCACTGCCGCCATCGATGAGCACCTTAGTGAGCCGAAAGCCGTCCACAATTGGACTGAGGACCAAAGCGGCTGGTGCTCGGGCTGTTCGGAATGTAGGTTCGTCACTAGCGTTGAAGGTGATAGCCGTGTCGCTCCATGGATTTATTGTAGCCACGTGGCAGACTTTGGCAAGGCCGCGGAGGGCTCGCTTACGCCTATTATTTGAGGCGAAGGTCTCCAAGACTGTTAGTACTGTGTTGTTATCCATGGGGAGGTGCTGTAAGGTATTTTGGGTGAGGAGATCCTCACCACTTTTGGCAACCTGCCGGAGTACCCAACATGCTCTAAGGCTGTGTGTTGATATGGTATCCGTTGTACTATGAATTTTCAGGGCCCGTTGAGCCATCCCTCCAATACGGTTCCACGCCCTATAGTGGGCTTTTGCTTCTTTGTAATTGGGTCGGGCGACTTATAAGAGTGCGCACTTTTAGTTCAGGCTGGGGGTTTTGTCAGAGCCGTTTATTGCGTTTGGGTTTTCCAGGCACTCTCCATCGCATAGTATTTCCATACAATGTCCTCCAAGTCAGCGAAGTGTGCTACGTCACGACGACTTATGGCATTGAGTACTCCCTTGTTCGTGCAATTGTTGCAAAAGAACGAAATTGCATCTTCCTCACGACAGTCCTTGACCTTGTTCATTACAAGGAGGAATCTGGCCCAATAGTGATGTACTATCTCTTGGGGCTCTTGCCTAATGTGGGAAAGATAGTTTGTATCTGGGTGTGAGTGGATCAAAGTCCGGACCTTGACCCAATATATGATCCCGGGGCAGGGGAGTTTCGGATTTTGGAAGTTCGGGCTCCGGGATATTGCCCTGCGAGTTTGGTATGTCGCCTGATTCTGGATTCAGGGTTAGGGCAGCGTCCTCCCGCGAGCGCATATCTTGTTCGAAGAGCTCAGGAATCTGGACATAGTTCGTCCTCAGGATAGAGGGAGAATCGCCGCATTCTCCTCCACCACCGCTATTTGATGGGTGACCGGCGGAGAGTTAATCTCCTTTTGGTTGGGTATAAGCCCGATCCGATCATAGTCCATAGTGACTCCCAGAGCGGCAATGCGATCCAAGAGCTCATTCAAAAAGGAGAGCTCCATTGGATCCATCTACTCGGCAAATTTTGAACCGATGTGGAGGCTATTTTCGATGACCTGAGAGGTCATCGTTGGCGCAGCAGCCGAGCGGGCGGTCATGACGATGCCGCCTAGTCGGAGAGTTTGACCTACAGCCAGGGCTCCCTCAGAGGTGATGTTGTCCTTGACAACAAGGCGAGCCATCTTCCTTATGATGACGACACAGTGGAACTCTCAATGAAAGCACCAATGTCAGTGTCAACACTGGCGGATCTCGGGTAGGGGGTCCCGAACTATGCGTCTAAGGCGGATGGTAACAGGAGGCAGGGGACACGATGTTTTACCCAGGTCCGGGCCCTCTCGATGGAGGTAATACCCTACGTCCTTCTTGATTGTTCTTGATGATATGAGTACTGCAAGAGTTGATCTACCATGAGATCAGAGAGGCTAAGCTGTAGAAGCTAGCCTATGGTATGATTGTATGTTGTCCTATGGACTAAAACCCTCCGGTTTATATAGACACCGGAGAGGGCTAGGTTACACAAAGTCGGTTACAAAGGAGGAGATATACATATCCGTATTGCCTAGCTTGTATTTCATGCCAAGTAAAGTCCCATCCGGACACGAGACGAAGTCTTCAATCTTGTATCTTCATAGTCCAACAGTCGAGCAAAGGATGTAGTCCGGCTGTCCGGAGACCCCCTAATCCAGGACTCCCTCAATGTGTAAGAGCCGTGATAGCCTAGCATAAGTTGATTGCTTATTTATTTCAGTTGTCTTGTTTATTTGTTTTCTTGTAGTCAGTGCAGTTATTTTTCCGCGGTTTGCTAGTGGCCGCAATAACCTATTTTTTAAAACTAGGCCACATTAAGAATGGGCTACATATTTACTGTAGTTAACATGGGCCTCCTATGGGCCGTAGAAACAATGGGCCTTCTAAGGGCCGTAGAAACAATGGGCCTTCTACGGGGCGTAGACACAATGGGCCTTCTATGGGCTGTATTATCAATGGGCCTTCTACGGGCCGTATGATCGGTTGGCCAAACATGGGCCAATAACAGACCACATTATGGCCGTAAATGGGCTAGAGTTGAATTCGTCCGTTGATGGGCCGACCATAATGGCCCGTCGTTAACAGGCCGTATTTGATGACGCTATGAAAACGGCCCAACGTATTAACGGGCCACAAACGGGCCGACTATAACCACGGGCTGTATTTGGCCCACAAGCAGAAAATGACAGTAACGAGCCGAAAGTAAACGAATGCTGGAAATTAGCCCAAGAATAAATGGGCCCTGAGAAGGTCGAAGATAACATGGGCTGGAAATGGCCCAACGGAATAATGGGCCATTAATGGGTATAAAGTGATACACTGTTCATTACGGGCCAGTTTTACCATGGGCCGTTAATGGGCCGAGGGTTACTAAGGGCCTCATATGGGCCAAAAGACGTCATGGGCCATACATGGGCCGGAAGTTAAAGCGGGCTGGAATTATATTGGACGGCCCAGACGAAGCTACTGGGCCTAATTCGTATAGGCCGTAAACGGGCCCTGGGTTAGCGAGCTGTAAATGGGCTATATGCGAACATGCCGTTAACAGGCTTGCCGTGGGCCAGCCCGCCACCTTTTGACCAAGTCAAATGGGCCGGCCTTTTCACATGAATGGGCCTTTGTTGGGTCGTGCCACGTGTCGACGTATCATAGGCGCTTTGGGTCCAATGAATGGATGAAATCTGTCCCAATGGTGAGCCGACACATATTTCCTCCAGCGAATGATGATTTTACACGTGGAAAATCCCCATTGGTCGGGGTTGTTAACGGGTTATCGGATCCAAAACCGGACCCGATAGCTTAACGACGTTCCATTATGGTGGATGCCACGTGTCGGTCACCCTTGACGAAAGCACTTCTGTGACACATGATTTATTGTCATGGAAGTGGACACTTCTGTGATGATAATTTTGGTAATGTCATGGAATACTTCTACGACAGCACAGATGTGACTATCTTGATTCTGTCATAAATTTGTCATGGATGTACATGCATGAGAGAAAATGTGACCTACTGTGACAAACATGTATCATCACAGAAGTGTATTTTTTTATTGTATACCTGTCGGTATTTGTGAGGATGTGCCTGTTGTGGTTGCAAACATTACTATTTTAATGGACTTTTTTATTCTTGATATAATCCCGAGGATGATAGTATGTCTATTATTCTTGGTAGACCCTTTTTGAATACTGTAGGGGCTGTTATTGATTGCAACAAAGGCAATATCACTTTTCATGTTAATGGTAATGAGCATACGGTACACTTTCCGAGGAAACAGCCTCAAGTCAACAGTATCAATTCTATTGGAAAATTTTCAACGATCACTGTTGGAGGTTTGGAATTCCCTCTTCCTACTGTCAATAAGAAATATGATATTCTTATTGTTTGGGAGATGCATATTCCTGTTGAGGTAACTTAGTGTTATTCGAAAATTCTCTAGTTTCATGTTATTTGGAAAGAGTTTGTTAACAAGACTTGATCAACCTTGTCGGTGGATTCCTTTTGATGAGCATGAGATGGATGAAGTTAGAAAGCACAACTCTTTCTACCCTTCTTTTACTTTCTGTTATTTAGATTAAATAAAGCAAAAATAGTAACTTTTGTCTGTTTTCTGAATTATCCTTGCAATAAAAAATACCCCGAAAATAAAAGTTCTCCAAACGTCCTGAAAATGATATATGATTTTTTAGAATATTTTAGAATTATTGGCACTAAGAATACACCAGGGAGACCCACCATCTGGCCACGAGGGTCCAGGGCGCGCCCACCCCCCTGGGGCACGCCCCTGCCTCGTGGACCCCACATGGATCCCCTCCACTTATTCCAACACCCACACACTTTGTTTTCCTCAAGAAAAAATCATCCCACAGTTCAAACCTGTGTTCTAGCTCATCATGCTACCATTTTCAATCTCCTTGCTCAAAGCTCCATTCATAAAACTGCTTTGGGGGATTGTTCTTCGAGAAATAAAATGATGAAGAGATTGTTGTGGGGCTCCTCGAGCCGAAGCTCGAAGGATAAGCAAAATGCGGAGAATAAAAAGCCAAACTACAATCTTCCTCGCACTGCGGAAGTTCGGCCATGCGAATGGCCTTGTGATGAGTTCTTGAGAGCAGCCGGGATTTATGATGACTTTTATTATTTGGCTGAGAATGCAGGCCTCACCAACTTCTTCCGCGACCAACGCGAATAGTATCTTCTACTCACTAATATTTCCGTGCAAAATTTTATTTCCATGCTAAGAAATCACCACCTTCAGTGGAGTTTCACTTATATGATGAGGTTAAGGAGATGTCACTTCATGATTTTTGTCGGGTCTGCAAGATACCCATTGAGGGCATCACCGAGGAACCACATCTTAGCGATATGGATGGGTTTATTGATAGAATTGTTGTAGGAGAAACTAGTAAAATTTCAGATGCAAGAATTACCAGTATACATTTTCCTGTTCTACGTTACTTTGCAATATTCGCGGGAACAGTGGAAATCTTAGTGCCCCTAATATTGCCATTTTGCGCCATGCTTTGTTTCGTGATACCACTTTCAGCTTAGGCGCTATTGTTACTAAACGATTAAATCAGAACCGAACAAAGGGCCCCATTTTTGGAGGCATCTTTGCTTCATGCCTTGCTGAACATTTTGGGATACCTATTAGACATTATGATAAAGAGGAAAAGTTGTTGCCCCCTATTTTTCTAGATTATAAGAGTATGGTAGCACATGATTTTATTGATAGAGATAAGAAGAAGAGGCTTAAATATAATTTGATATTTGGTAAAACCCATTGTGAGATTATTACCTTGCCTGCACCCTCTCTGTTTAACATACATTCAGGCACGTACATCATCTTACCCGACACCATTTATGCGTACTGGAGGCTGACACAAGTCCTAGAGCCTGAGCCTGAGCCACCACTTGACCCTTGTCATCAATTTGTTTATCAGTGGGATCTGGAGGAGATCACCAACCAGTGGAACCCTGAGGACCCTCCTCAGTACACCGGAGAGAGTAGCTTCAATCGGTGGCCATAGACCAACTTAGGCAAAAATCTTAAGCTTGGGGGAGTATGTCTTTCTCACCAACATTACATTCATGTTTACACACTCATTCTAGTTGTCGGTGCTCATACTTTTTCATTGTACTATCCATGCTAGTTTATTTTCTTTTCTAGCCTTCTTCTTGTGTGTTTGAAAAACCTTAAGAAAGACCAAAAAAATTAGTTGTAGCTTTTAGCTAGTTTACTTTCCATTCCTGTAGTAGTAGTAATTAAAAGAAAACCCAAAAAGATTTCTCGTTCTTCCTTTGCTTGTTGGGAGCTTTCCCGTGTAAATATCTTTATTTCTTTTCTTTGGGGGTCGAGAAGAGAAGACCATGATGAAAATGTAGAGTGGCTATCATATGCATTATTATCTTGTCCATTGTATTAAATTCTTGTAGATTCCAGCTTAGTCCAATGCACGTGCACTATTATTATTATCCATGCCGTTCGGTCGTGCAAGTGAAAGGCAATAATGACGATATATGATGGACCGATTGAGATGAGAGAAGCTGGTATGAACTTGACCTATCTTGTTTTTGTAAATATGATTAGTTCATCGCTCCTGATTCAGTCTATTATGAATGAAACATGTTTGCAATGACAATTAGAGATTATAGTTGCTCATGCCATGCTTAATTACCTAGGAGTTTATAATGGTTTACCTTACGTGCCAACATGCTATTAAAATGGTTGTGATGTGGTATGATAGGGTGGTATCCTCCTTTGAACGATTCGAGTGGCTTGACTTGGCACATGT
Organism: Triticum aestivum; assembly: GCF_018294505.1. NCBI lineage: Eukaryota > Viridiplantae > Streptophyta > Magnoliopsida > Poales > Poaceae > Triticum > Triticum aestivum. The sequence continues at coordinate 190,042,073 of NC_057806.1, forward strand.
TCACGCATGTAGTTGAAATAAAATCAACATAGCCTCCACGATATTTATGTTCATGGTGAATTATATCCTACTCATGCTTGCACTCAATGTTGATTAATTTTAATGCATGTCCATGACTGTTGTCGCTCTCTACTTGGTCACTTCCCAGTTTCTTTCTAGCCTTCACTTGTACTAAGCGGGAATACTGCTTGTGCATCCACTTCCATAAACCCCAAAGTTATTCCACATGAGTCCACCATACCTTCCTATAAGCAGTATCTACCCGTCGTTCCAAGTAAATTTGTATGTGCCAAACTCTAAACCTTCAAATGAAATTCTATTTTGTATCAGCTACGGTTGTCTATAACTTCCATGCTAGGTGGGTTATTCTCAAGATGAGTGGACTCCACTCATCATTCACGAGAAAATGGTTGGTAATCGAGATTCCCAGTCCCATGCTTAAATTAAAATAATTGCAAACAAAACTCCTCCAGGATTGTAGTTAGTTGGAGGCACCCGTTGTTTCGGACAGGCCATGGATTGATGTTTGTTGGAGGTGGGGGAGTATAAACTTTACCATTTTGTTTGGGAACCACCTATAATGTGTGTAGCATTGGAAGATATCGAGATCTCTTGGTTTTTATGTTGACAATGAAAGTATGCCACTCAAAATATTATTCATCTTTGTTTCAAAACTCGAGCTCTGGCACCTCTACAAATCCCTGTTTCACTCTGCGAAGGGCCTTTCTATTTACTTTTATGTTGAGTCATCACCCTCTTATTAAAAAGCACCAGTTGGAGAGCACCGCTGTCATGTGCATGCATTGCTATTAATTTGGATTGATTATGACTCTGACTGGATCTCTTTTACCATGAATTACAATCTCCGGTCAGTCCTTGATCTTTAGGGGTGCTCTGCATTTATGTTTCGCGGTCTCAGAAAGGGTTAGCGAGATACCATCTTGTTATATCATATTATGATTGTTTTCAGAAAGTGTTGTCATCCGAGATTTATTATTATTACTCGCTAGTTGATTATGCCATTGATATGAGTAAACATGAGACCTAAATGTTATTGTGAATATGGTTAGTTCATAATCTACGCTGAAAACTTGAATACTGGCTTTACATATTTGCAACAACAAGATCAAATAGAGTTTGTAAAAGTTTTTCTTTATCACTTTCAGTTTTTCAACTGAGTTGCTTCGGGACAAGCAAAGGTTTAAGCTTGGGGGAGTTGATATGTCTCCATCATATCTACTTTTCCAAACACTTTTGACCTTGTTTTGGACTCTAACTTGCAATGGAACTAACCCGGATTGACGCTATTTTCAGCAGAGTTTCCATGCTGTTATTTTTGTGCAGAAATAAAAGTTCTTAGAATGACTTGGAAATTTACAGAGACACGTTTTGGAATTTATAAAAAATGCTAGCGAAAGAATCAACACCAGGGGGCCCACACCGTGTCCACGAGGGTGCAGGACGCCCCCCCCCCCCCCCCCCCCCCGAGGCACGCCCCTGCATCGTGGGCCCCCTGAGGCTCCACCGACATCAACTCCAACTCTATATATTCACGTTCGGGGAGAAAAAATTAGAGAGAAGGATTCATCGCGTTTTATGATATGGAGCTGTCGCCAAGCCCTAATCTCTCTTGGGAGGGCTGATCTGGAGTCTGTTCGGGGCTCCGGAGAGGGGAATCCGTCGTGATCATCATCATCAACCTTCCTCCATCACCAATTTCATGATGCTCACCGCCGTGTGTGAGTAATTCCATCGTAGGCTTGTTGGACGGTGATGGGTTGGATGAGATTTATCATGTAATCGAGTTAGTTTTGTTAGAGTTTGATCCCTAGTATCCATTATGTTCTAAGATTGATGTTGCTATGACTTTGCTATGCTTAATGCTTGTCACTAGGGGCCAAGTGTGATGATTTCAGATCTAAACCTATTATGTTTTCATGAATATATGTGAGTTCTTGATCCTATTTTGCAAGTCAATAGTCACCTACTATGTGTTATGATCCGGTAACCCCGATGTGACAATAATCAGGACTACTCCCGGTGATGACCGTAGTTTGAGGAGTTCATGTATTCACTAAGTGTTAATGCTTTGGTCCGGTACTCTACTAAAAGGGGGCCTTAATATACCTTAGTTTCCAATAGGACCCCGCTTCCACGGGATGGTAGGACAAAAGATGTCATGCAAGTTCTTTTCCATAAGCACATATGACTATATTCGGAATACATGCCTACATTACATTGATGAACTGGAGCTAGTTCTGTGTCACCCTATGGTATAACTGTTGCATGAGGAATCGCATCCGACATAATTATCCATCATTGATCCATTGCCTACGAGCTTTTCACATATTAATCTTTGCTTAGTTACTTTTCCATTGCCGCTGTTACAATCACTACAAAAACTACTACTGTTACTTTTGCCACCGTTACCGCTACTTCCATATTACTTTACTAGTAAATACTTTGCTGCGGATATTAAGTCTTTCATGTGCGGTTGAATTAACAACTCAACTATTAATACTTGAGAATATTGTTTGGCTCCCCTTGTGTCGAATCAATAAATTTGGGTTGTATACTCTACCTTCGAAAACTGTTGCGATCCCCTATACTTGTGGGTTATCAATGATCATGCATAGCAATATGACAATGATGGAGCGTGTCATAATAAACGGAATGGTGCAAAGTTCCATGGCAATATATCTCAGAATGACTATGGAAATTGAAGGAAATATGCCCTAGAGGCAATAATAAAGTTGTTATTTATATTTCCTAATATCATGATAAATATTTATTATTCATGCTAGAATTGTATTAACTGGAAACTTGATACATGTGTGGATACATAGACAAAACACAGTGTCCCTAGTAAGCCTCTACTAGACTAGCTCGTTAATCAAAGATGGTTAAGTTTCCTAACCATAGACATGTGTTGGCATTTGATGAACGGGATCACATTATTAGGAAAATGATGTGATGAACAAGACCCATCTGTTAGCTTAGCATAATGATCGTTAAGTTTTATTGCTATTGCTTTCTTCATGACTTATACATATTCCTTTGACTATGAGATTATGCAACTCGCAGATACTAGAGGAATACCTTTGTAACACCCTCGATGCGACTATAGCTCCCACGTGTCGAGGCACGACTTAGAGACATAATCGCATTGAAGGCATATGTCGCAAGTTAGGAAATCTTCACAACATCCCATGTAATATACAATAATAAAGGGGAGATAACATAGTTGGCTTACACTCGCCACGTCAATCAAGTACATACATAACATTACATCATCCAAGCACTCATGGCCCGACTACGGCACCAAAATAAAAGATAACCCAACATGCGACACGGTACCGATCACCCCCAACTGGGCACCACTACTGATCATCAGGAGAGGAAACATAGTAACGTTGAGAGTCCTCGTCGAACTCCCACTTGATCTCGAGCGCGTCTCCTAGAGCAGAATCATCAGGCCCTGCATCTGGTGTAATAGTAATCTATGAGCCACAGGGACTCAGCAATCTCGCACCCTCGCGATCAAGACTATTTAAGCTTATAGGTAAGGCAAGGTAAATATGTGGAGCTGCAGCAAGCGACTAGCAAATATGGTGCCTATTCTGTTCGCAAAAGAGAGCGAGAAGAGGAGGCAAAGCGCGAGCGAGAAACTAGAGAGCAACCTGCGCAAACATTACTCCAACACCGTGTCCACTTCCCGGACTCCGCCGAGAAGAGGCCATCACGGCAACACACTCAGTTGATTCATATTAAATAAATTAAGGTTCAAGTTATCTACAACCGGACATTAACAAATTCCCATCTGCCCATAACCGCGGGCACGGCTTTCGAAAGTTCAAATCCGTGCAGAGGAGTCCAAACTTAGCCCATGACAATCTCTCATGGTCAACGAAGGAATAGACCTCCTCCCAAGACGTTCCGATCAGACTCGGTATCTCGGTTCTCCAAGACACTTCAACAGGTGAAAACAAGAACAGCAACACCGCCCGAATGTGCCGACAAATCCCGATAGGAGCTGCACATATCTCGTTCTCAGGTCACACTCAGATAGGTCAAGCTACGAGTAAAACCAACCCTCGAGTTTCCCCGAGGTGGCCCCGCAGGCTGCCTGGTTTGGACCAACACTCAGAGGAGCACTGGCCCGGGGGGGGGTTTAAATAAGATGACCCTCGGGCTCCAGAAACCCAAGGGAAAAAGAGGCTAGGTGGCAAATGGTAAAACCAAGGTTGGGCATTGCTGGACAAGCTTTAATCAAGGCGAACTATCAAGGGGTTCCCATTATAACCCAACCGCGTAAGGAACGCAAAATCCGGGAACATAACACCGATATGACAGAAACTATGGCAGCAAGAGTGGAACAAAACACTAGGCGAGAGGCCAAGCCTTCCACCCTTTACCAAGTATATAGATGCATTAAGATAACATGGCAATATAATGATATCCCAACAAGTAAATAATGTTCCAACAAGGAACGGTCTCCAATCTTCACCTGCAACTAACAACGCTATAAGAGGGGCTGAGCAAAGCGGTAACATAGCCAATCAATGGTTTGCTAGGACATGGTGGGTTAGAGGTTTGACATGGCAATTTGGGAGGCTTGAAAGCAAGTGGTAGGCATCTTAGCATTGGCATAGCAAAAGAGCGAGCATCTAGCATAGCAAAGATAGTAGTGATTTCGAGGGTATGATCATCTTGCCTGCACAAGTTGTCAGAGTTGACTGGATCCTCGAAAGCAAACTCAACGGGCTCCTCTTTAGTGAACTTGTCTCCCGGCTCTACCCAAACAAGACAAACAAGCAACAAGGACACAATCAACCACGTGCAAGGATCAAACAATATGATGCAAGGATGGTATGCTATGCGGGATGCGATGCGGATGCATATGCAAGATGACAAGGATGCATGAACCTGGCCTCAACTTGGAAATCCAAGTGTGCCACTGGAAAGATGAGATGAAATCGCTTGAAAACGATATAAAGAACGCCGGAATCGGAGTTGCGGTTTCGAAATGGCAAGCAATTCAAATATGACACCGGTCTGCGATTTACAGCAAGTAGCCATCTAAATGCAAAGAGATGAACAAGTTACAGCACCCAAACATGACAACAAAAAACATGGCAGGGATGCATTCATGATGCTTAACAAAAGTCTAGCACTGAGCTACAGCCAATTCATCCATTAACAGGTTCAAACAAGCATGGCAAAAATGCATATGGCAAACAGATTTCAGACTTTGTGAAATCAACACTTGTCTGGAATTTCAGATCAGGTAGCACTCTTCGGAGCAAAAAAAACTACATGATACAGGACCTGAACATGGCAACGTAAAGCATGGCATGGAGCTACTCAAAGAGCTTAACAAAAGTCCCTTAGTGACCTTGAGCCAAAAGGGATCAGAAAATACAATTGCAAGCATGTGAACATGGCAAAAACATAATCAGATCACAGACTTAGTGAAAACTGGAGCATGCTGAAACGGATATCAAGTAGGCATGCTTACGAGCTCGATGCACTCACTACGGAGCAAGTCATGACAATATAAGCATACACCCATCAAGAATACACAAAATGCACGCTAGACATGGCAAGAACAATAGCATAGCATGCACGGATCAACTACAACATCATCGGCAAAATCGCTAACAAGTAGACAATCTGCCCAGATTCACGAAGTAGCAAAAGTATAGCTCGCTTGACTCAAGCTAGGCTGCTCCATAAATGCAAACAAGGACATGGATGGATAGAGCACTACAAGATTAACAAAACATCCTTACTGATCATCCTCCAAAAGAGGCACGGATCTCTAGGAAACAACATGAACATATGGCCATATGAGATAAACAGATCAAGGACTTAGTGGAAATGCTAAGTCCCTGAAATGAGAATTACCAAGTGCCTCTCTTGGCAAGCTTGTGCTAGTCACCACACACATCACAAAATACATGGGTTGCACCTCTGGAAAGATGACAAAACCCTTAACAAAACATATGTAGAACTCATGGGCATATCATGCACACAATAATCATGGCAAAAATGACAAATAGCAAAATGGAGCAGCAGATCTGACAATTATCTCAAGTAGCACTCTTCTAACAGCATTTCGGGCATCAAGATGAACTCAAATGAAGAAGATGCAATGGAATGAAATGATGTACTCTCTGAGGTGAACATTTTGATATGCTATATGCCAAAAACGGAGCTACGGATGCGGAGATACGACACGATGAACAGGAGCATATGGATCTGGGATTTTTGGGACTTAGAAGAAAAAAACACCTCCCAGATCTAGGGTTTGCACGTGCCCCGAGGTTCACCGGAAATGGGGGGTGGCCGCCGGAGTTGAGGGGCTTGCCGGCGCGAGGAGGCGAGGCGGTGGTCGGAGGAGGTCGCTGTACGGCGGCGGGGCGGCGAGCACCGGGCGGCGGGGCGGCGAGCACCGGCGGCGGGGTGGCGATGACCGGCGACGGCGGCGCGGTGGCGCCGGGCGGAGGCGGGTGGAGGCGGCGGTGTGCTCCGGCCGGGTGGGGTCGGGCGGCGCCTCGGGCGCGAGGAGGTGGGGCGAGGGAGCGGGCCGCGGGGGCCGGCTCCGGGCTCCCGGGCCGCGGCGGGAGGCGGACAGAGGCGATGTGGGCACGGGGCGGGGACCAACGGCGTGGCGACACGTGGCGGCGGGGTGGATATTCGGACGTGTCCATCGGCGGGGGGAGTTTGTCCGGCGGGCGACGATGATGATTTGGATCTAGGTTTTCGGGAGGAAGGGGAAGGAGAAATTCGGGGGTGTCTTTAAATAGGCATAGAGGGAGCTAGGAGAGTCCAAATGAGGTGTGGTTTTCGGCCACGCGGTCGTGATCGAACGATCTAGAAGATGGAGAAGGCTTAGGTGGGTTTTGGGCCAAATTGGAGGGGTGTTGGGCTGCAACACACACGAGGCCTTCTCGGTTAACCGTTGGAGTATCAAACGGAGTCCAAATGGTACGAAACTTGACAGGCGGTCTACCGGTAGTAAACCAAGGCCGCTTGGCAAGTCTCGGTCCAATTCGGAATAGTTTAATCCCCACACACGAAAGAAAGCTAGAAATGGCCACCGGAGGAGAACGAAGCGCCGGAATGCAAAACGGATAACGGGGAAAATGCTCGAATGCATGAGATGAACACATATACAAATGTAATGCACATGATGACATGATATGAGATGCATGACAATGACAACAACACACGGAGACAAAAACCCGAACCCGAGAAAATAAATTAACTTAAAGCCAGAAACGGCAAGAGTTGGAGTACAAATTGGGAAAGTTACATCCGAGGTGTTACAACCTTGTGCGCTACCAACCGTCATAACGTAATTGGGTGATTGTAAAGATGCTCTACAGGTATCTCTGAAGGTTTTTGTTGGGTTGGCATAGATCGAGATTAGGATTTCTCACTCCGAGTATCGGAGAGGTATCTCTGGGCCTTCTCAGTAATGCAGATCACAATAAGCCTTGCAAGCAATGTAACTAATGAGTTAGTCACGGGATGATGCATTATGGAACGAGTAAAGATACTTGCCGGTAACGAGATTGATCTAGGTATGGAGATATCGATGATCTAATCTCGGGCAAGTAACATATCGATGACAAAGGGAATAACGTAGGTTGTCATTATGGTACGACCGATTAAGATCTTGTTAGAATATGTGGGAACCAATATGAGCATCTAGGTTATGCTGTTGGTTATTGACCGACGAGGTGTCTCGGTCATGTCTACATAGTTCTCGAACCAGTAGGGTCGCATGCTTAACGTTCGAAGATGATTTTGTATTATATGAGTTATGTGATTTGGTGACCGGATATTGTTTGGAGCCCCGGATTAGACCACAGACATGACGAGGAGTCTCGAAATGGTCTAGAGGTAAAGATTCATATATAGGACGATAATATTTGGACACCAGATGTGTTCCGGGGGTACCGGGTACGTATCGGGTCACCGGAAGTGGTTCCGGGCTACCCCCGACAAAGTATATGGGCCTATTGGGCCAAGAGGGGAAACACAACAACCAGCATGGGCTGCCGCGCCCCCTTGCTGGCTGTAGGAAGGGGAAAGGAAAGGGGAAGAGAGAAGGAAGGGGAGGCAATTCGGCCTCCCCCTTCCTTCCCTCCTCTCTCCCATATCCTTCCTTCTCAGGAAAAGATAGTAAGGGGGGCGCCGAATTGGACAAGGCCCCTGTCGGTGTCAAAACCGGCGGATCTCGGGTAGGGGGTCCCGAACTGTGCGTCTAAGGCGGATGGTAACAGGAGGCAGGGGACACGATGTTTACCCAGGTTCGGGCCCCCTAGATGGATGTAATACCCTGCGTCCTGCTCGATTGTTCTTGATGATATGAGTATTATATGAGTTGATCTACCACGAGATCAAAGAGGCTAAACCCTAGAAGCTAGCCTATGGTATGATTGTATGTTGTCCTATGGACTAAGCCCTCTGGTTTATATAGACGCCGGAGGGGGCTATGGTTACACAAGGTCGGTTACAAAGGAGGAGATATACATATCCGTATTGCCTAGCTTGCCTTCCACGCCAAGTAGAGTCCCATCCGGACACGGGACGAAGTCTTCAATCTCGTATCTTCATAGTCCAACTGTCCGGCCAAAGGATATAGTCCGGCTGTCCGGAGACCCCCTAATCCAGGACTCCATCAGTAGCCCCTGAACCTGGCTTCAATGACGATGAGTCCAACGCGCAGTGTTGTCTTCGGCATTGCAAGGCGGGTTCCTCCTCCGAATACACCACGGAAGAGTTTGAATACGAGGATAGTGTCCGACCATGCAAAATAAGTTCCACATACCACAGTAGAGAGAATAATATTTCCACAAATGTAATCTGCTGACACGTTTTGATAGCATGACATCACGCCACGGCCTGGTCATTATTTGAACCATTTTTCTTAACCAGCTCCGCACATAACGCGAGGCGGTTTCCTTGACATGTCTTATCAAAGCAGAGATCATGTTCCCCCTATCACGGGATTCTCATCAATACAAACGTGGGTAACCCAACCATGCCTGTTGGTATGACTCCTAGATCTTAGGTAAGTCTCAAACAGCCACGAGGGGGGCGCCTGATATTCACCCTCTTTATAAAGGGGACAAGGCTTTTTCTTTTTTCCCTCCCGCGCTCAATCGAATCCTTCCCCCGCCTCAAGTTCCAACACCCAAAGCTCAGGTCAGGTGCTTCGGACCTTCATCTATGTCCGGATCCAACCTTCAGGGTCAGTGGATGCCCTCCTCCGTCACAGAGGAGGACATTAAGAAGTTGAGGGAGGCCAGATATCTGACCGCCGAAATTTCGCATAGGCTGCCTGCTGGAGGACAGGTCGTCCCTACTCCTGAACCTAACGAGAGCATTGTGTTAATCTCCCACTTCCTCCGACGACTAGGCCGTGCTCTGGATCCCTTTGTTAGGGGTCTCATGTTCTATTACGGGCTGTATTTTCACGATATGGCCCCAGATTGCCTTCTCCACATCTCGTCATTTATTGTCGTATGTGAGGCCTTCCTCCGCATTACCCCTCACTTCGGCCTGTGGCTCAAGACCTTCGATGTGAAGCTGAAGATGATGGAGGGGCATCACGCAGTGTGCGGAAGTGCTTTAATAAGAAAAATCGCTAACGCTCCATGGACAGAGGGTTACTTCCTAGAGGTGTCCGGATTGTGGCAGCGGGAGTGGTTTTACGTCATAGCTCCCCGAAGTGCCAAGTGGGTAGCTGCCCCCACCTTTCGCTCGGGCCCCCCACCGCAACTGATGTCATGGATCAGCAGGGGGATGAGCTGGGGTCCAGCCAAGGACGTGCCATTACTGCAAAGCCGTATTCGAGATCTCTTTGAGAGAGATTTCAGTCTGGTTATGGTAATGCAAGTTATGCTAGTTCGTCGAGTCCAGCCTTGCAGACGTCGGCGCATGTGGGAATTCAACCCGGAAGAACCGCGTGCTATTCAGCATTTCCTTGGCATGACGCACGAAGATATGTACAAATCGTTCTTCGAACCCCAAACAGAGCGTCCGGACACCACCGAGGACGTGGGCCTGAGCTGCAACCGCCCCACTGCCCAAGTAAGTAATCCCATGCCGAACCTGCTATCCTTTTATTTATCATGGCATCATTCTAAAGAGCCGCCTTTTGACCAGGATTGGATAACAAAGGCGATGATGATTAGGTGTTTGGCCCCCCTTCCTGAGGGCTTGGACAATCCCGTACTGGACAAGATGCTCGAGCCGACGCCTTATCCAGTGTCTTCAAAGGAAGATGATGGGGGGAATAAAGAGGGCGAAAGAGGGCCTCACTCGCTACTTATTCCAGCTGGGGGAATGAGCACCTCCGCGAGGGAGGACGGTCAAAGGGGAGAATCTGACATTCTCTCTCCCCAGGGAAGGAAAAGGACTACCTCTGAAGATCCGGAAACCAAGGTTTCCAAACGGGAGAAGAAATCTTCATCAAAGGGTCGTGCCTCGGAGGGTATTCTTGCTGCACAATGTCCGCGCAGGCATCAACCCTCTACCGAGCTATAAGTAATCGAAAATTACTTAATAGTAAAAACATCCTACATTACTTCCGAAGACAATAACCTATTCTTATAAATTGTAGTCCGGATCGTAGCCCTTCTCGACAGAGTTCATCTTCGGGAGATCTTCTTCCGGAGATGATGGAGAGCAAAATGCCTTCCCCGGACACCCCGCCACAAGAAGCGGGCGACCTTGAAGTGTCGTCGCGAAGGTTATCTCCGGATCCACTAGGGCCAGAGGATAACCCTTTGGCTACCCGGAATCCCCAGTATCCGGCTCCAAAGGAGAGCGACAGCAAGGGTCCGTACAGTGTGCGGTCGGACGCGCTAAAGGTACTTCTGGGGCAAGCAGCCGTCTCGAAAGCACATCGTATGCTAATGGGTAAGGTGATTGAATGGATTTCATCCGCTAAAAGTGGTTTGCATGAAGCCTTTATGAGTCTGATGAAAGGCTTCGAGGTACGTGAAATAATGTATGTTTTTAATAGTACCACATACATTAGGTATGCCCTATGTAGATAGTAGCCCCTGAGACTATGGTTGTTGTCAAAAACGGCGGCAAACAGAGGATCATAGTCCCAGGTAATAACCAGACCGCCTTTATGTGCAGGTGACTGAAGCTCCGGTGGCTAGCCGGACTGATGGGTTTGCCGAGCTAAAGCGGCAACTTGATGCGGCAGATGCCGATATCGTGCTTGTCAACAAGCGGCTTGACGAGGCATAGGGTGAGTAATTTTTCTGGTGGTCGTCACATAATAAGAGTAGCATGATGCCAGTATCTTTAATATGTTGTGACTGCAGATGGAGCTACCACCGTGGAGACCCTTCGGGCGGAGCTTGCCCGAGCCAAGGAGCAAGCAAGGAGTAGCAATGTGGCCGCTTTAAAGGCGGCCAAAGAGTTAAGAGCCGAATAGGCCGCGCATTGCGAGAGCAAGGAAAAAATATCCAAGATGGCTGTAGAGTTAAAATATGCCGCTGACCGTTACAGCTTCTTGAAGAAGAAAACCGGGCAAAGGCGACGGACCTGGAGAAGGCCTGGGTAGCTGCCAAGGAAGCCCGCTCGAAAATTAGAGCGACGAAGGAGGAGCTGAATCAAGCTGCAGATATCGTGTCTGGGAATCCCTTCTTGTTGCGGACTAAGTTCGGAGATCCGAAGTATGCTCCTCTGGACCGGCTATGGAGTTCTGCGGACGCGTACATGGATTTGGCTGCAAGTGCTCCTGATGCGGCCGAGTACTTCAAGGATCAGAAAGGTCCCAAAGTGGAAAAGTTGTTCTGGTCACAGTTTCACGCTCCAGTCCGTCCGCTGCTGTTGAATGAGTGATTGGCCGAGTGGGCCGAGCTCCATAGGTTGTCCGGACTTACCATGAGGTCCGTTGTGGATCACCTGTGGCAGGGAGGGCCAAGGCCAAATAGCTACTTTAGCTTAGTGCAACAATTCCTTGGTGTTGTGCCATGCATCAATGCTGTAAAGATATCGGCGTGCATAGAAGGTGCGCGGATGGCCTTTGCCCGTGTCAAGACATACTGGGCAGAGATGGAGGCCACCACTGTTGCGACATAGGGTTCGGCCGTAGGCCGAGTGGCTACCGAGCACTACTTTCAGGAAGTTCTTGAAGGTGCTCGTTCGATAGAGGCTCAGTGCTCGAAGAATGTTATGTTCAAGTGACATGTATTCCCATTGTAAAACAATGTTTTATTGAATTATCAAGGCTGTATTTATACTTTTGCCCGAAAGTACTATGATGCCTCCTGTGCGGCCGTTTATGTATATATGTGTATAACCTGAAAGTTTGCAGTCGTCGGCTTCCGCCCCCACGCATATAATGTGGGGGTGTTCACAAAAGATGCATATCCACACTTGATCCAACGTCTTGGTCCGTTAAGGAGGTGATAGCGTAGCGAACGAGGCAATCGGACTATATTGCTTTAACACTTTCACTTAGCCATAGGAGTTTGATAGTGGGGCTACTATATAGCCCCTGGTACTTCTGCGCTCGTCCGAATACGGGGCGCGTACGTACATGACCGGGAAACAGCCCTTCGTTAATGCGGAGGAATCCCGAAGATTCCGATGAGTCATCGAGTGGTTGACTAGTCTCTCGCCATATCATGACAGTCAGTTTTCGGCTTTCTCTACTGAGGTGCTCATCCGGATGAACCAGGTCAGTAGTTCTCCCAGTGCTACCTTAGCCGGTATAACGGAATGTAAGGTACGAAAATGTGGGAGCCGGGCAAACCCAACATTTGACCAAAGACATGATTCGGAGCTGATGCATATAGGGCCAAACTCGCGACGCCGAACACTCCCTAAGGTGTTCGGTCTTTATAACATATACCACGCTAAACAATGCCCTTGATGAGAAACCACATGTGTCCAGGTACGTGCAAAATTCTGGCGTGGCCACATGCAAATAATGCCAGCATCCTTCTCGGTTGTGTGGAGTAATCCGGAGGATGTGAGCAACAAGAGACAGTAAAAAAGGTTTACGTAGGGTCTTAATCTAAAAAGAAACCTTTGGGCGGGTCCCTGCTGCACGTCTGTGCCTGTATCTCCGTTGTGCCGTGTCCTGGACGGGTGTAGCACGATTGTCATCTGCAAAAGGAAAGAACTTAAGTGAAAGTTGTCGTGCCAAAAAGAAGAATTGGTTATGGTCAATGAACTATCAAATTTTAAGAGAAGACTAGTTGATCCGGGCTGGCCCCGATTACATGCGGGAAGCCCCTGGTATCATTTTATGAGGGTTCGAAAACCAATCTCATGTATATATGATGGAACGCCGGATTCGTCTAACCGTGTCCATGGTCTTGACGACCTGCCATTTTTTCTGGTTTGGTGAGGCCGTCTAGTTCGCGGCTGTTAGAGCCGCCGCGTCCTCTTCCGTACATAAAAACCATTCGGTATTTCCGCTAACCGTGATGATGCCACGTGGACCGGGCATCTTGAGCTTGAGAAAAGCATAATGCGGTATTGCGTTAAAATGAGCGAAAGCCGCTCTTCTGAGTAGTGCTTGATAATCACTTCGGAATGGAGCGATGTGAAAAGTTAACATTTCTCTTTGGAAGTTATCGGGAGAACCGAATACCACCTCTAGTGGTAGAGAGCCCTTACAGCAGGCCTCTTGGCCTGGTATTACTCCCTTGAAGGTAGTATTACTGTGGCTTATTTGTGTCCGGTCTATCCCCATTTTGCGGACTGTGTCCTGATATATCAGATTTAGATCACTGCCGTCGTCCATGAGGACTCTTGTGAAATGGTACCCATTTATTATTGGGTCTAACACCAATGCCATCAGTACTTCGCACCGGATATTTGTATCATGATCACTATGATCAAAAGTGATCGGGCATGCCAACCAGGGGTTGAACCTAGGGGTGATGGGCTCTATGGCGCATGTGCATCGGAGTGCATGATTGTTCCTCCTCTTTGTCACATGGATCACGTTTACTGTTTTAACCTCTGGTGGGAACTTTTTCTGTCCTCCGCCGTTTTGCTGGCGAAGTTCATCCTCGTCTTCGCTTGGTGTCTCTTCCCCTTTGTATTCGGCGTTTAGTTTACCGGCCTGCTTGAAGACCCATCATTTTCTATGGGTATGATTTGCTGGTTTGTCTGGGGTGCCGTGAATCTAACACAGTTTGTCAAGAATTTTGTTTAGGCCAGATTGTCCTTCTCTACTGCCTTTGAAAGGCTTTTTCCGCTGACCTGGTCGGGAGCCCCTGAATCCAGCATTTACCGCCGTGTTATCTGGGCTACCTTCTTTATTTCGACGCTTGTTTTTGTTGCGTCGTTGTTTACCATTGCCATCCCTCACTTCGGATGTTCTTGGGTCGCTGGTGCTGCTACGGGCCAACCAGCTGTCCTCGCCCATGCAAAAGCGGGTCATGAGGCTTGTTAGGGCTGCCATTGTTCTTGGTTTTTCTTGACCGAGGTGTCTGGCGAGCCATTCATCTCGGACGCTGTGTTTAAAAGCTGCTGAGGCTTCGGCGTCCGGACAGTAGACGATTTGGTTCTTCTTGGTGAGGAACCTGTTCCAAAGCTTTCGGGCGGACTCTCCGGACTGTTGGATTATATGACTTAAATCATCTGCATCCGGAGGTTGGACATAAGTCCCTTGAAAATTGGCCTGAAAAGCGTCCTCGAGCTCCTCCCAACTTCCAATTGAGTTTTCGGGGAGGCTTTTCAGCCAGTGCCGAGCTGGCCCTTTAAGCTTGAGGGGAAAGTATTTAATGGCATGGAGATCATCTCCACGAGCCATATGAATATGGAGGATGAAGCCCTCTATCCAGACTCCAGGGTCTGTGGTTCCGTCATATGCCTCTATGTTCACCGGTTTGAATCCCTCCGGGAATTCGTGATCCAGCACCTCATCAGTGAAACATAAGGGGTGTACGGCACCCATGTATTGGGATGCGCCATGGTGTTAGGACGGTTGTAGTATTCGGTGTTGGTTGTGTTCCGTAGGGCGCTTCCTAGATCCATAGATAGATCTGGTCATGCTGGATTTTTGACGCAAGTTCCCACTTAGATCGTGTGTTGACTTATGCACGACTATGTTAGCCGCTCTATCGCGTTCACAGGGTGGTGGATCTGGCCAGTTGGCCGTATCACTTTCGGCTGTACGGGCTCTAAGGCCTCGTCGTCGAATTCCGGTAATAGCTTGCGCTTTGGATAGCTATTTTGATGGTAACTTCCACCATACTTTGTTACTTTGTTCCACTTGCTGTTGAGCATATCTTGTGCGACCTTGAGCCTTTGCTTCTGTTTCTTCCGGCTCCTCGCTGTGGCAATAAGCCTTCTGCGGAGGTTCCCTTGCTCCAAGTGTGTTTCCAGGATGATGCGTGCATCTTCGTCCAGACTGTTTTCTTCCCTAGACGGGGATTGATGAGGCTTATCTTTGGCGTCATCGTGTTCGGACGTCGGATCCATACTATGTTTCCAATTTGGATCTTGATCGTGTTCTGACACTGGGATGGTGCAGTTGTCGTTTCTTCCGGAGTCGCGTGGACTATTATTTCCTCTTGCGCTGTTATCGCTATTTTTTCTATGGCGGGACTTAGAGCGGCGCCGCTGACATTGGCGCTTGGGTTGCTTGGAGTGTGCATCATCCACTGTCTCTTCGCCATTGCCCTCTCTGGGTGCATCCACCATGTATACGTCCTGTGATGAAGTAGCGATCCAGCGCCCTATGGGCGGTGGTTCCGGTTCGTCTCCTGCATCGTCGTCCATACCATCGATGTCTTCAGGGTCGAAGTCGAGCATGTCGGTTAAGTTGTCGATAGTGGCTACTAAGTGGGTGGTGGGTGGGCAGTGAATTTCTTCGTCGTCCGCATCCCATTCTAGCCGGACGTAGTTCGTCCAAGGTTCTCCTGACAGGGAGAGAGACAAGGTTCTCCTGACAAGGTTCTCCTGACAGGTTGAATTTAGCACATCTCTGATAGGTGAGTGTTGAAAGATATCCGCGGAGGTGAACTCCATGATCGGCGCCCATTCGGATTCGACGGTCACGGATGTGAGCGTCTTGGAGTCCGTGGCCGGGATAAATCCAGTGGTTCAGCGACGCGGCTCTCAAAAGGGGTGAAGTCAGTATCTGGCTCTATCGCCGCTGAGAGTGCGGCCTCCGTGGCGGGGTCTATCCCTCCGCTCTCGGATGGCGCGATTTGCTCCGGATTAATGGCCGGAGTAGCAACGGATGCGATTTTCCGAACACTGTCCTCTTGCTCGTCGTGACTGTGCAGCGCGTCCAGCATGGGCTCGAATCCGTCGAAGATCAAGTCTCCGCGGATGTCGGCCGTGTAGTTCAAGTTTCCAAATCTGGCCTAATGGACAGGGGTATAGCTTTCGATCTGCTCCAGATGGCCAAGAGAATTGGCCCGTAGTGCGAAGCCGCCGAATACGAAGATCTGTCCGAGGAGGAAAGCCTCACCCTGGACCGCATCGCTAGCAATGATCGAAGGAGCCATCAAGCCTTATGGTGACGACACAGTGGAACTCTCAATGAAAGCACCAATGTCGGTGTCAAAACCGGCGGATCTCGGTAGGGGGTCCCGAACTGTGCGTCTAAGGCGGATGGTAACAAAAGGCAGGGGACACGATGTTTACCCAAGTTCTGGCCCTCTTGATGGAGGTAATACCCTACGTCCTACTTGATTGTTCTTGATGATATGAGTATTACAAGAGTTGATCTACCACGAGATCAAAGAGGCTAAACCCTAGAAGCTAGCCTATGGTATGATTGTATGTTGTCCTACGGACTAAACCCTCCGGTTTATATAGACGCCGGAGGGGGCTAGGGTTACACAAGGTCGGTTACAAAGGAGGAGATATACATATCTGTATTTCCTAGCTCGACTTCCACGCCAAGTAGAGTCCCATCCGGACACGGGACGAAGTCTTCAATCTCGTATCTTCATAGTCCAACAGTCCGGCCCAAGGATATAGTACGGCTGTCCGGAGAACTCCTAATCCAGGACTCCCTCAGCCCCCAAGTAGGATACCTCCTACTTGGGCGCCCCATGGATATCTGTGATAGCCTGGCTTATTAGGGATGATAGACTACTCATATCAATAAGGAATTCCTTCTTTTCCGGAAGCCCATTCGGACAGAACTCCAAAGTTAAGCGTGCTCAGCTTGGAGTAGTTTCAGGATGGGTGACCGACCGAGAAGTTGCTCCCGGGTGTGCATGAGTGAGGACAAAGTGCACAGACAAGACTAGTATTGATCTGTGGGGCCAGTCTAGATCCCGCCAGGAGTAACGACCACCGGCGGGTGTGTCCGGGGCGTTACAAGTTGGTATCAGAGCCTACCCTGGTGGTTACACTGATGTTTGCAGACAGGTGCGCGGTCATGTTGTTCATGACGTTTGTGACCTGTCATGGCAGCCGACATGGCACATGTACCGGACTGGATGCAATGACGTATGTACCAAGAGGGAATGTTCCTGTGGCCCAACGAGGACGTCGGTTCCTCTGAGTGGGGGTGTATGTGATAGTCTGGCTTATTAGGGATGATAGTCTACTCATATCAATAAGGAATTCCTTCTTTTCTGGAAGCCCATTCGGACAAAACTCCAAAGTTAAGCGTGCTCAGCTTGGAGTAGTTTCAGGATGGGTGACCGACCGAGAAGTTGCTCCCGGGTGCGCACGAGTGAGGACAAAGTGCGCAGAAAAGACTAGTATTGATCTGTGGGGCCAGTCTAGATCCCGCCAGGAGTAACGACCACCGACGGGTGTGTCTGGGGCGTTACAATATCCCCTTCCTCTCCCACCTATATATATGTGGGAGGGGCGGCCTAGAACACACAACAAACATTGTTAGCCGTGTGCGGTGCCCCCTCCACAGTTTACGCGTCCGGTCATATTCACGTACTGCTTAGGCAAAGCCCTGCATGGATCACTTCACCATCACCATCACCACGTCGTCATGCTGATGGAACTCTCCCTCGACTCTTTACTGGATCAAGAGTTGGAGGGATGTCATCGAGATGAACGTGTGCAGAACTCGGAGGTGTCGTATGCTCGGTACTTGATCGGTCGGAATGAGAAGAAGTTCAACTACATCAACCGTGTTGTCAAATGCTTTCGCTTTCGGTCTATGAGGGTACATGGACACACTCTCCCCCTATTGTTGCTATGCATCTCCTAGATAGATCTTGCGTGAGCATAGGAAATTTTTGTAATTGCATGCTACGTTCCCCAATAGTGGCATCCGAGCCAGGTTTACGCGTAGATGATATGCGCGAGTAGAACACAAAGAGTTATGAGCGGTGATCGTCATAGTGCTTACCACCAATGTCTTATTTTGATTTAGCGGTATTGTTGGATGAAGCGACCCGGACCAACCTTACATGACCACGTTCATGAGACTGGTTCCACCGACAAACATGCAACTAGATTTGCATAAAGGTGGATGGTGGGTATCTGTTTCTCCAACTTTAGTTGAATCAAATTTGACTGCGGCCAGTCCTTGTTGAAGGTTAAAACAGCAAAGTTGATAAATCACCATTGTGGTTTTGATGTGTAGGTAAGAACGGTTCTTCTTAGAAGCCCTTAGCAGTCACGTAAAACTTGCAACAACAAAGTAGAGGACGTCTAACTTGTTTTTGCAGGGCATGTTGTGATGTGATATGGTCAAGACATGATGTGATATACGTTATTGTATGAGATGATCATGTTTTGTAAAAGTTATCAACAACTGGCAGGAGCCTTATGGTTGTCGCCTTATTGTATGAAATGCAGACACCATGTAATTGCTTTACTTTATCATTATTCGTTAGCGATAGTTTTAGAAGCAATAGTTGGCGAGACGACCACGAAGCTACGATGGAGATCAAGGTGTCAAGCCGGTGACAATGGAGATCATGATGGTGCTTTGGAGATGGAGATCAAAGGCACAAGATGATGATGGCCATATCATGTGTCACATATTTTGATTGCATGTGATGTTTATATTTTATGCATCATATTTTGCTTAGTACGGTGGTAGCATTATAAGATGATCCCTCACTAAAATTTCAAGGTATAAGTGTTCTCCCTGAGTATGCACTGTTGCGACAGTTCATCGTGCCGAGACACCACATGATGATCGGGTGTGATAAGCTCTACGTTCCCATACAACGGGAGCTAGATAGTTTTGCACATGCGAAATACTCAGGTTAAACTTGACGAGCCTATCATGTACAGACATGGCCTCGGAACACTAGAGACCGAAAGGTCGAACTTGAATCATATGGTAGATATGATCAACATAGAGATGTTCACCATTGAAAACTACTCCATCTCACGTGATGATCGGACATGGTTTAGTTGATATGGATAACGTGATCATTTAGATGACACGAGGGATGTCTATATAAGTGGGAGTTCTTAAGTAATATGATTAATTGAACTTAATTTATCATGAAGTTAGTCCTGATAGTTTTTCCATATCTATGTTGTAGATCAATAGCCCGTGCTACCGTTCCCTTGAATTTTAATGCATTCCTAGGGAAAGCTAAGTTGAAAGATGATGGTAGAAACTACACGGACTGGGTCCGTAACTTGAGGATTATCCTCATTGCTACACAGAATAATTATGTCCTTGATGCACCGCTAGGTGACAAGCCCCCTTCCGCTAATGTAGACGCTTTGAACGTCTGGCAGACGCGGTCTGATGACTACTCTATAGTTCAGTGTGCCATGCTCTACGGCTTAGAATCGGGACTTCAAAGACGTTTTGAACATCATGGACCATATGAGATGTTCCAGGAGTTGAAGTTAATATTTCAAGCAAATGCCCGAGTTGAGAGATATGACACTACTAGGAAAAGGCCTACTAATGGCGCACCTGTTTTGGCTACTAATGGCGCACTATATGTGCGCCATTACTACCATGCCACTAGTATATTTTAGTAATGACGCACCACAGGTGCACCATTAGTATCTGGTATACTAATGGCGCACCACAGGTGCACCATTAGTATACCACAGGTGCGCCATTAGTATCTGGTATACTAATGGCGCACCACAGTTTTTTTTCTTAATCTCAGGTCACTATTTCACATATGAGATATCCAACATATATATATATATAACAAGCATCCATATAACAATCATATCCAACACACAAGTTTCATCATATATACATACATGGCCAACACATAGTTCCATCCTTACATATTACAAAAGTTTCACATTGTTCATCCAACACCGTTATCCATCAATTCACAAAAGTTTCACATTGATACAAAATAAAAACACAAATGGAAAAGAAGCACTCCATCCATGCAAGCTTCCATGAATTAAATCAAATCTGCAAAATGATAAACAAGAAGTTAGAAGAAGAAGAAGAAGAAGAAGAAGAGAAGAAGAAGAAGACTAGAAGAATACTAGAAGAAGAAGAACACTAGAAGAATACTAGAAGAAGAATAAGAAGAACAAGAAGAAGACTATAAGCTTATTATGTAAACTTGATCATTTTGTGCTAACATAAGTAATTTTGGAGCTAACCTATAGGAAACTAAGCATATAAGCTCTAAGTTAGCATATTAGAGCCAACTTAGGTAAAATGAAGCTAACCTATGTCATTTTGGAAAAGAAGAAGAATAAGAAGAAGACTATAAGCCAATTAGAGTGCCACAAATATAGAGAGCAGCCAAGTTAAATTAACAGCCCAGAACCCTAGCATAAGTTAAATTACACACACACTTAGATAGCCAACAACACCCAAGTTAAATTACACACACACTTAGATAGCCAATAGCACCCACAGAGAGTTCAGTGAGCAAGATGACCACCACAGAGAGCCATCACAAATGACCTAGAGCACAACAACTAGCAACCTTAGATCAAGATATAGGTATCACAGAGAGCACCAAAATTAATTGATGCTCATCTGGAACATACAGCCAGAACAATCAGGACTACCAAAGCATCTAAAACATGAACTAGGGCTAGATCATAGAGAGAACAGAGAGAGGAAAGGAGGAGCTCACCAAGAGGGGTTGTAGCCGTAGCAGAAACTCAGCCACACTAGTGCCACGGTGTGACTACCAACACAGCCGGAACTCTGCTGCAGAGGAGCCTCGTACTGGACAACATTATCCACCATTAGCATATATTGCAGACATATACTGGACAACATTAATTTGAGTAAATATTGGATCAACAAGCAGTCATGAATGAAAAAGCAACCATGATCCGAACTCTCTCTCTCGGCTGGACAAATCCATGAGTAAAAAAAGTTCCACCTGTAGCATATACAAGGGGATCTGAGAGAGGCTCGTACCTTGAGGAGAGAAGAGTGTGCTGCGCCTCTGCCACCGCTGTTAGCCCGCCGGAATCCCACCTAGCCCTCCGCCCCGCTGCAAGAACACCAGCACGCAGCTCCAGATCAAGAGAGGAGGTTCCTCTGCCCCGTCCGTGACTCCCGTATGGTGTTGTAGATCGAGAGAGAGAGAGGAGAGAAGAGTAAGCCGGCGGCGAGAATCGGAAGGAACTGGGGCACAGGAGCAGAGCAAGGGAGGAAAAGACGAGGGGAGGCGGCCCTTGGAGACAGCGTGGATCGGGGAAGCGCCGCTGGCGGATCGGGCCTGACCTGCTCGATCTGCGGCTCCTCGACCTAGGGTGGGGAGAGAAGCTCGGTGGGGGAGAGGGTGAGGTCGCCGGCGGGGATGGGGGTGGGGTTGGCGCCAATGTGGGAGCGTGGGAGGGAGGAACAGATGGAGATGGAGTTTTGGAACAGATCGAGAGGTATATCAATGGCGCACTAGTTAGGGTGCGCCATAACTAGTTTTGTATATATATATATATATATAATTGTTAGTAGTGGCACACCGTGGTTGTGGTGCGCCATTACTAGTTAGAACTAGTAATGGCGCACTTTGCCAGGATGCGCCATTAGTATGTTTGGAAAAATGAAAAAAAATGTTACTAGTGGCGCACCGTGTGTCTGGTGCGCCATTAGTGTCTTCCACACTAATGGCGCACCAGCACATGGTGCGCCATTAGTATATAGTAGTGGCGCACCACTTGCCTGGTGCGCCATTAGTGTCAATTTCATCTATAGCCCTTTCCTAGTAGTGTGAAGTCTCCAACAAATTCTATAGCTGCAAGATGGAGGACAACAGTTATGTCAGTCAACACATACTCAGAATGCCTGGCTATCATAACCACTTGAATCAGCTGGGAGTTAATCTTCCGGATGATAGTGTTATTGACAGAGTTCTTCAATCACTACCACCAAGCTACAAGGGCTTTGTGATGAACTATAATATCCAAGGGATGGATTATACAATTTCCGAGCTCTTTGCTATGCTCAAAGCTCCGGAGCCAGAAATCAAGAAAGAACATCAAGTGTTGATGGTTAACAAGACCACTAGTTTCAACCAAAGGGAAAGGGAAAGAAGGGGAACTTCAAGAATAATGGGAAGCAAGTTGTCACTCCTGGGAAGAAGCCCAAGTCTAGACCCAAGCCTGAAACTGAGTGCTTCTACTACAAAGGGACTGGTCACTGGAAGCGGAACTGCCCCAAGTATTTGGCGGATAAGAAGGATGGCAAAGTGAACAAAGGTGTATTTGATATACATGTTATTGATGTGTACCATACTAATGCTCGTAGTAGCTCCTAGGTATTTGATACTGGTTATGTTGCTCATATTTGCAACTCGAAACAGGGGCTATGGATTAAACGAAGATTGGCTAAGGACAAGGTGACGATGCACGTAGGGAATTGTTCCATGGTCGATGTGATCGCCGTCGGCATGTTACCTCTACATCTACCTTCGGGATTAGTTTTAGACCTGAATAATTGTTATTTGGTGCCAGCGTTGAACATGAACATTATATCTGGATCTTGTTTGATGTGAGACGGTTATTCATTTAAATCAGAGAATAATGGTTTTTCTATTTATATGAGTAATATCTTTTATGGTCATCCACCCTTGAAGAGTGGTCTATTTTTATTGAATCTCGATCGTGGTGATACACATATTCATAATATTGATACCAAAAGATGCAAAGTTGATAATGATAGTGCAACATATTTGTGGCACAGCTGTTTAGGTCATATTGGTGTAAAGTGCATGAAGAAACTCCATGTGGATGGACTTTTGGAATCACTTGATTATGAATCATTTGATGCTTGCGAACCATGCCTCATGGGCAAGATGACTAAGACTCCGTTCTCCGGAACAATGGAGCGAGCTACTGACTTATTGGAAATAATACATAACGATGTATGCGGTCTGATGAGTGTTGAGGCTCGTGGCGGGTATCGTTATGTTCTAACCTTCACATATGATTTGAGTAGATATGGGTATTTCTACTTGATGAAACACAAGTCTGAAACATTTGAAAAGTTCAAAGAATTTCAGAGTGAAGTGGAGAATCATCGTAACAAGAAAATAAAGTTTCTATGATCTGATCACGGGGGAGAATATTTGAGTTACGAGTTTGTCGTTCATTTAAAATGATGTGAAAGAGTTTCACAACTCACGCTGTCATGGAATTGTCACGGCAGATGTCCTAGCAGAAGGACTTAGTCGTAGGGCCATCGCAACTAGGAAGCTTAAAGGTGTTAATCGGGACAAAGGACACGAGAGGTTTTATACTAGTTCAGCCCCTTACAATGGAGGTAAAAGCCTACGTCTAGTTGTGTTCGAATAGCTAGGGTGTCGATCACCAAGAGGCTAATCCGCCAGCTTGGTTCTCGATCTCTTGTTTCTTGCCCTAAGTCGCCACCGGGTCGTCCCCTTATATACACAGCTTGACGCCTGGTGGCCTACAGAGTCCCGGCCGGCTCATACAGTGTGTCCGGCTCGGTGACTTCTTTTACATGCATTTCCTTACAAGTCTTTCCTTACACACGGCAGTTTACAATATTGGGCCTTAAGCCGTCTCTAGGCCTTAGGCCTTCTATAAGCTTTAATAAACTATCGCCTTGAATGTTTATTGGGCTTCCTTTGTGACCCGCCATTGGGGCTGACCCGGCCCCTCCTGGGCGGGTCATAGCTGATAGCTATATCCCCAACATTAGGCCCCAGATTGACTTTGAACTTTGCTCCTTGTCAATCTTCAAGATTTAAACAAAAATCCATCTTCTTATCCTTGCAGAAGTTTTTGTAACCCACCATGATGTCATCTCTTGAAAACACAAAAAACTTTTATGACGTCATCTCTCAACGGATCTTCATTTTAATGCCTTCCGAGAATCGAGGCGTCCGTTTAGTTGGATGATCATTATTCGGGTCTCCTCGATTTTCACGCCCGCCTGTTCGCTTACTCCCTTATAAATAGGCACGCCCCGGTCTTCCTCATTCTTCTCTCTCCTTCGTCTTCCTTCTCTCGCAACCTCCGCTGCTGCTCGAGCTCCGCTGCCGCCAGAGAGCCTCTCACCTCCGTAGACCTCGGCCGCTGCATCGACTGGAATCAGACCCAAAAAAACGGTGGCGACCTTCCGTGGAAGCTCTGTGGCTGTAAGTGTTTCCCTTCTTGTCCCTCAGATCTGCAATAGGGCTTTTTAGGTTTCTGCATGTTCTTCGTAGTTCATCGCAACTTCTCCGTAGTTCTTCCCTGGAGCCTCTTCTTGATCCAAAAAGAGATACATGTTTGTGCAGTAGTTGTTTTGCACTTTCTCTTGACACTAGTAGATCCCTTTTCCCAATATAAAGGCCTCTTTAGGACTTACAAACTCATCTGCGCTAAACTTTTAGGTCTAGAATTTTTTCCAATTTTGAATAGCCATTTGATCTGGAATAATATCAATCAATTTGGGAAACTTGTTTGTCTCAACACTTAGCTGAATCTGCTTTCTCAAATATCTGTAGTCATGGTGGCTTATTGTGCCGGCTTACTTTTCCTTATATGACATTAGCCCTTACTTAAGCCGCCAGTACTCTCCTGTATCATCATCATTTACTTTCACCATTGTCATTGAATTAAGCCCACATGTTGCTTTCTTTTCAGTTCGTCTTTTGAACATCATGCCATCCAAAGCACCGACTGTCTGCAACCGGGTTCCTTCAACAGTCACTGAGGACAATCTGAAGGAATTCTTTACCATAGGTTTTTTGCCAGGGAAGAATGTTATGTCCTACCGTGCGCCAGACCCGGAGGAGGAACGACCCAATCCAAAAGATGGTGAAGTTATCGTCTTTTCGGATCACATGAACCGTGGCTTTTCCCCACCCGGCTCAAAGTTCTTTAGAGATGTCCTCCATTTTTTCGAACTCCACCCTCAAGACATCGGGCCTAATTCCATATCCAATATCTGCAACTTCCAAGTTCTCTGCGAGGTGTACCTTCAAGAAGAACCGACTGTGGAACTCTTTAGAGAGTATTTTTATATGAACCGCCAGAATGAGTGCACCAATGGCCCTAGCCTAGAACTTGGAGGTATCTCAATTCAGCATTGACAAGGCGCCGTCTTTCCCCTAATAGTGTTGCTAAGTCATCCCAAGGACTGGAATCATACTTGGTTCTACTGTCAAGACACTTCACCAGCAAATGAGCATCCACTGTCAGGTTATCACGCAGAGCGTCTTGACTCCAAATTTGCACACCCTGACAAGCTCACTGCCACCGAATGCAAGAAGCTGATACCATCCATTAAAAGGATTCACGCTTTATTGGGAATGACTTAACCGGAGTTGACTTAACCCGTTACTGGGTTGCGTGGTGGGTCATCCCTCTAAGCCGCCGATCCAAACTGATGTACGAATATGGTGGAGGCCTAGATGACTCTCTCCGTCACAGCTCTGTTCAATTAACGGAAAAAGATATTCTTTCAATGTAAACTCTTCTTGTGAATGGTAAATACGAAGACTGCAGTAAAGTCGGGTTAAATCCTTTCTGCAAGCTTAACCTGGTGCCAGAGGTAAAGAACTTATGCTCTCTTCCTCTTTGCATTTTTCTCAACTGTTTTAAATACTTGCATAACATTTCATCTTGCTTGTTTGTTTATAGGCCAAATCTGATTTCTGGAAAGCCAAGTACGATCACGAAGCCGCCAAGAAAGCCAGAGCCGCCGCCATAACCGCCAAGAAGACGACCCGGAGATCTAAGAAGAAGAAGAAAAGCACCGCTGAAGATCTATTGAAGCTTGATGATGATACTTCTGATTCGAAGGTAGCCCTTGACTCCCTTGGCCAGCTTTTTAACAATCTTATTAACACTGATCATTGCTAGGATGACACGAGGGCCAGTCAGGCCGTGGAAGAAGAGGTAACTATTTCCTCCAACTCAGCCCATTTGCCAACACAGAAACTTCGAGTCGTAACCCGAAAAGTAAGGTTTTCACACCCTTTGGCTTATCTGGACCCTCATTTTCTTTCGAAAAAGCAGCAACATGAGAGCCGCCGTCAGGCCCGGAATGTCGATAAACCGCCTGTTGTTCTTCAACAAACTCCTAAAAAGCGCCAGAATGAGGTTTATTCCTTCGCTTTTTACTTTCCATTAATGGATCTTCTCCCTTGTATTATTAAATTTATTTTATCTTTGCAGGAGGTGTCCCGCTCTTCTGGCGACTCATCTCAAACTCAATTCCCGGCCTTTAAGACTGCCCTTGGGTAAGGAAGAAATCATCTTTCCTCCATGTCTTTCAAACTGCTTTTTTATACTGATTGTTTCATAATATCTTTCTTAGTGGCCAAGCTAAGTCCAAGAAGGCCAAGGTGACTAGGTCGGCGGAAGACCCGCCAGTTCTTGCACCTGAACCAGCCATGCCACCTTCTCCCCCTCAGACGGAAGCACCAGAAGACTCGGCTGTCAATACTCAATCAGATCCTCCTGAGCCGTCAGCTGACGCTACCATCGTTAATCCTTCTACTACCGGACCATCCAGCTCAGCCAACCCGCCATCGCTGTCTGCCCAGGATGTTCTGATCACTTGAAGCCACTTTGTTGAGTCGGGGAATCCCACCGTGTTGGCTCGTCACACGGCTAAACAAGAGGCTTTGTAGAGACAAAGTGTGTTTTGACATTTCTCATTATAGCCATCTGAACGCCAACGACATATTGTCCGGCTATCTGAGCCATGTGCACTCCAGCCATGACTCAGAAATCGAAATGGTCAAGCAGTTGCAGCTGAAGTATGAGGTATGCTCTTCTAGCTTACTTATATTCTGCCAGCCCCCAAGTCTTCAGATTATGATAAAACCTTGAATGATCTGTAGACTTATGATATAGGCTAAAGCTTTACCTTTAGATATTTCTGGAGTCCCATAAAATAGAATAAACTTCACCGGTAGTCCCCAAGGGCCGGTTCACTTGACAATAAATGAGCTGGTACTTTGAATTTCATAACTGTCTTGTGCCGAACTCAACAAATATTATAGTCCGTCTTACGTTGAGATACTTGCTGAATATCATACATTACCCCCCAAGTGCCAAGTTCTGCTACTTTGTAAAGTACTTGGGACTTGAAGTATAGTAGAGTCATAAAAATTTGTTTTGGCATACATTAGCCCCCAAGTGTCAAGTGGTTTTGCAGTGCAAAGCACTTGTGACTTGAATCTTGACTCTTGGACTTTTATTGAAACCTTGCCACACCTGTGTATGTTTTGTAGAATGCCTTATCTGAACTGAGCTCACAATTAACTGATGCGAAGACCCAGCTGGCCGATCAGGAGGCAGAAATCAAGTCTGCTGACTCCAAACTGCAATTAGGTCTAGCTGCGCCGGAGACATTGAGAACGAGCTTGACCGCCAAGAAGAAAACCTGGGCTGAAGAGAAAACGCTGCTAACACAATGAGCCGAAAAAGCTGAAGCAGCTCTTGAAGAGGTTACTTCGGAGCTGACCGAATTAAAAGACCGGGTGTCACAGATGGTTTCCGCCATCTTTGGTATGTCATCTGTAGTGGTCTTTTGTACCCTCTACTGACCCGGAATATAAACCGCTAGCTGACCCTTTGTGTACAAAATATGTGCAGGCTCGTGAAGCAAGAATCTGAGCCAAGACAACGTGACTAAACTGAAGGAGGTCTATACCTTAGTGGAGCAATTGTACATTGGCACACAATGGGCACTTGCCGCTATCTCTCATGCCAATCAAGGACCCAACCGGCTCAGTGATGTCTTGAAAAAACTGTCAATCTTACCCACCAGGTTCCAAGAAGTCAAGTGATCATGTGCCAGAGCCGGAGCTTTGACTGCCCTGAGCCGCTCCAAGGCTTGGGTGCCAGATCTAGACCCAGCGGATGTAGCCAGAGGGTACCCCATGGTGAAAGAAGACGGGTCTCTGTTTGAACAGGATGACCTCGTTGCTTGCGTGAGGGAGGTGCGACCTCAGGCCACCATTCTCGGAGATGAAACAAATATCGATAAATACCAGCCGGGTATTGATATGGAAAATAAGAAGATGGCGACTCCTTCCTACAAAGTGACAGACCTTATCCCGCCAGTTCGTCAACACACTTTCGCTCCAGAGGTTGATCCGACCGGATTGATTGACCATGAATCAGAGTTCGTTGCTGTGAACGGCTTTGATTGGTCCAATCCCAGCTTTCAATTGATAGAAGGAGGTGAACTAGCAAGGGAAGAGTTAACCATCCTTGTGGGCTTTAAGAAGCCTTGTAATAGAATTAGCTTTGAAACTCTGCATATTTTCCCTATGCCATCATGCATAAAACGCCGTGTGTGACTCTGTGCTTCCTTATTTCAATATATGCATCACAGTCATGGTTATCCTTGTAATATTTCCACTATGTTTCTGTAACAAAAAGGAAATACTTGCTTGGCGGTTTAACACCGAACGGGTCAGAAGACCCAGTTCATGACCAAAAGTTTTATCATAGTAGATAAGCAGAACTAAACGTAAAGATAAAACAGGTTTGAAATAACCTTGGAGTAACACATAAAGAAACTGTTCATAAACAACAGTTATACCTGTATCTTCGACATCTGGACCACCAGTTTATATGACCCGGGTGGTGAGGCTGATGATCCAGTCCTTTTTTGAGAAGTCAATGCTTCTAACTACCTGATGATTCCTATGCCTTGGCGGCTTATTGTCAAATAGTCAAGCCGGCGAAAAGACCATGTTGATTGTTTAAAATTGAGACAATAAAAGACCAATAAAACAAACACCGGGTGGTAAACAATATAAATAACCTTGTAATGAATGGTTGGGGGTTTCTGATTGAAATACGATCAGTAAACCGGACCAAAGGGGTTAAGCTAAGATTCGAATACGATCAAATAGCCCCCAGTGGCTTTGGCGTTGCGCAGATCAAAAGGGTACCGACATCTATGTCCTCTTTGGTTCAAATACGACCTATGTTTGAACAGGAAGCCCCCAAATGACCTTGAGAGGTTTTTAACGACCCTGATTCGAATACGATCCAAGTCGGACCCAAAAGGGGTTAAGCTATGATTCGGATACGATCAAGAAGCCCCCTAGTGAGTTTGGCTTTGAGCCGATCAAGAGGGTTACGACAGCTATGTTCTCTTTGGTTCGAATACGACCTATGTTTGAATAGGAAGCCCCCAATTGACCTTGAGATTTTCAGCTAGATTCGAATATGATCATAAGCCGGACCAAAAAGGTTAGACTTGATTCAGATATGATCAGCTCCTTCATAGTCATTTTAAATAGTAAAAAAGAGTAGAGATTTAAAATCTTTGAAAAGCAAAAGGACAGAGGTCCTGCTTTGTTACTTATCATGATATATACAATGTCAAAGTATGTACATAATGAGAGCCGGCGACTCAGGTGTAGTATGGCCGAAGTTGAGCAATGTTCCACGGCCGTCGGGTCTCTTCCTCTGACTTACATGAGTCTTTGTGTTCTTGAACATCAATGAGGTAATATGACCCGTTGTTTAAGTTCTGGCTTACCACAAAGGGTCCTTCCCAAGGCGGGGATAGCTTGTGTGCATTTGACAGATCCTGGATGAGCCGGAGCACAAGGTCACCTTCTTGAAAAGTCCTGGACTTAACCCAGCGGCTGTGATAGCGGCGCGGGTCCTGTCGATAAATTGCTGATTGAGCCGCTGCTAAGTCTCTTTCATCATCCAACAAGTGAAGTGCATCCTGTCTGGCTTGCTCGTTATTAGCTTCAACATAAGCCGCTACACGGGGCGAGTCATGATGGATGTCACTAGGCAACACTGCTTCCGCTCCATAAACCATGAAGAAAGGTGTATAACTTGTAGACCTGTTAGGAGTGGTGTTGATACTCCATAGCACCGAGGGCAACTCGTCTACCCAACAACCCGGCGTTTGCTGCAAGGGAACCGTAAGCCAGGGTTTTAGACCTTTTAAGATTTCCTAATTTGCTCTCTCAGCTTGACCATTGGATTGAGGATGGGCTACAGAAGAAACATCAAGCCGGATATGCTCACGTTGACAAAACTCCTCCATAGCCCCTTGGGATAGATTTGTGCCATTGTCAGTGATAATGCTATGTGGAAAACCAAAACGAAAAATCACCTTTTTCATGAACTGGACCACCATGGCCGCATTACGCTTACTCACTGGATCTGCCTCAACCCACTTTGTGAATTTGTCAACTGCCACTAAAAGATGTGTCTTTTTATCCTTAGACCTTTTGAAAGGTCCAACCATGTCAAGCCCCCAGACCGCAAACGGCCAGGTGATTGGAATCATCCGCAACTCTTGAGCCGGCACATGTGCTCGCCGTGTGAATTTTTGACATCCATCACACCTACTGACCAGATCTTCTGCATCGGCATGAGCCGTTAACCAATAAAAACCATGGCGAAAAGCATTGGCCACAAGAGATTTTGACGCGGCATGATGACCATAATCGCCTTCATGGATCTCATGAAGTATATCTTGGCCTTCTTCAGGAGAAACACACCGCTGAAACGCTCCGGAGACGCTGCGATGGTATAATTCTCCGTCTGAAATCGTCACTGACTTAGACCACCAGGCCAGGGTCTCATCCGCTGGCAACTCGCCCTGGGTCATGTAAACCAAGAACGGGACTGTCCAATCTCGGATGACGTGAAGAGCCGCCACCAATTGTGCCTCCGGGTCAGGAACGGCCAGATCTTCTTCTATAGGTAACTTAACAGACGGGTTATGCAAAACATCCAAAAAGGTGTTAGGTGGCACCGGCTTATGCTGAGACCAAAACTGGCTTAGAGCATCCGCCGCTTCATTCTTCCTACGTTCAATGTGTTCCACCTGATCACCTTTAAAATGTCCTGCAATAGCATCGACTTCACGGTGATAAGCCGCCATGAGAGGGTCCTTTGAATCCCACTTGCCTGACACCTATTGAACCATCTGAATCGCCAAGACACCGGACCCGGCTCAGGCTCATCTCTTTGGCCATTCGAAGACCATGGAGCAGGGCTTCATACTCTGCTGCCTTGTTAGTATAAGGAAACATTAGTCGCAACACATAACAAAACTTGTCACCTCGAGGGGAAGTTAAAACAACTCCATCCCCCGAGCCTTCCAATTGTCTGGACCAATCAAAGTGAATCGTCCAATAAGTGTTGTCCGGTTTCTCTTCTGGCATCTGCATCTCTGTCCAGTCATTAATAAAGTCAACCAGCGCTTGAGACTTGATCGTAGTACGTGGCACATACTTCAACCCATGAGACCCAAGTTCAATGGCCCACTTGGCAACTCGTCCAGTAGCCTCTCTATTCTGGATGATGTCTCCGTGTAACATCCCAAATTTTCAATTGGAATGTTATACATTAGAGCATCTTTGCATATCATGTTTTATTGCATTTTGGTTGATCCTAGAAATTCCACGCAACTCAAGGACCTACGGAAATAGTTGGGAATTTCGTTATTTTCATATTTGAGGTTTTCTCGAATTATGAAAAGAGGATCGTTTGATTTTAATTATTTTTCTCTGGATTATTTCTTTTATTAAAAATGAAAGAGAGAGGATAAAATGACTTCCTCAAAATAAATAAATATGAGAGATTTAATATTAAAATCAAATATGAGAGATTTAGGAAAAATACGTGTTTTTCAAAATTGCATTTAGGCCCCAAATAAATGTTCAATTGGTCCGGCTTGATTTTAGAATTCGTGGAAAATTTATTTCGGGATTTTTGGAGTCCATTTAGTATTTCTTTTCTTTCTTTTTCTGCACATCAAAATTATTTAAAAAAAAGTCGACCGACTTAGGGCCGTACTCGGCCAGGACTTCTCGGGCCAGGCCTTTATAAGTCGTGCCTCGAGGCCCGTTACCGCCGCCGCCCATGCCGGATCCCGCCGCCGCCCGCGCCGGAGCCCGCCGCCGTCGTCGCCCGCGCTGCCGCCGCGCCACCTCGTTGGAGCCCGCCGCCGCCCCGCCGGACCTCCCGCCGCCGCCGACTCGCCGGATCCCGCTGGAGTTCGGGGTAGCCGCCGGTTTTTTTAAAACCGACCTGTTTTATTTCGTAAACCCTAGATCCGTTTTTTCTAGATCCGGTTCGGTTTATTTTCTTCGGTTTAGTTATTTAGCGAACGGCCGCTTTTACGTTCGTTTTAACGAACGGTTTCCACCATTTAACCGCAGACAACGAACGTTCATTCATTAGCCTGTTCGTCGTTTTTCTTTTTCTCTGATTTTCCGCATTTATTTCTAATCGAGATTCCTGATCCGATTTTCGTTTTAGTTTAACTTTTCGCTCGTTTATCGGAATCAGGTGATTCAAGCGCCTAGAGTTTCGTCTCGAAACCCTCTTTCTGTTTAACCAACTCAAACAAGTTTTTGTTTCTGTAAAATTTGACTTAGATCCATATTAGTAAACGAAGCTTGTTTCTTTCGCCGATTGCCTTTCGTCTCTTCGTTTGATTTGTTTCTTTTTGCAAACTAGAGTTCTTAAGTTGAACTTTCTGGTTAGATTTCTTATTTGAGTTTTACCTGTGCATTAGATGAGTACTTATTGTATGCTTGCTTGTTTGTTTTTTTGTTTGCGTTAGAGTACCCGGAGTGCGCCGCTTGCTACTTCGAATCTCTAGGTTTCATGGATCATCAGCAAGGCAAATAACACTTTGATCATACCCCTTTATCACCCAGTTTTTATGCATTAGTTCCAATCCTCAAACATTATCTAATTAACATGTGGGTTGGGTAGTAGTTGATAAGGTAGAACCTATTGCCCTGTTACGTTCAAAACCTTGGGAGTTACTTCTATGCGTTGCTTATATTGCCATGCTATGCTAGTAGACGTGGATTGGGTGAGTGTATCCAAGACAGATGTGAGATTGTTAATTAATGGTTTATTTAAGGTGGCAACTTTAATACACATCTGGGTGGACTGAGGCACCTGGGTATTCCAGTGATTGCCTGTTTTTCTTTATGGACCGCCACCCAGGCTCAAAGGGATCATGAGATTATTCATGCTAGAAACTTCCGTGTGGAGCCACAAGTAGCATAGTTGATTAAGTCGTGCGAACTCTTACAGTGGTAGACTAGCAGATGTAGGGGAAAGTAGGTGTAATGGTTTACCCGATCGTAAGGTGCTAGTGCTTCTGAAAGACTATGTCTCGGTCATCCGTTTTCTCAAAAACCATGTAGTGCGAGAATTCCAACGGAGGAGATCATGTCTTGTGGGTAAAAGTGCGGAAACCTCTCCAGAGAGTATAAACTAATCATGGTTAGCCGTGTCCCCGGTTATGGACATCTTGAGTATCTAGTACCTAGATTATCATGTGAATCTCATCATGTGACTTTAATTAATTTTGTTGGGTTTAAATGATGATGCTTAATTGGGATAGAGAGGGTGTCTATGCTCTCAATGTTAAACAACCACCATGATAGTTAAAATAAAATTTATTCCTTTGTAGTAGGGAAAAACTGGCTTTACGCAAAACTATAACTATTGAGCTTTCCACCAGCCAAATATGCATATAGTGATAGCATTATTTCTATCCATTACCCTCTGTGTTACCTTGCCAGCATATTCCATGTGTTGACCCATTTTTGGGCTGCAACGTTCATGTTGCAGACTTTTCAGACGACGAGTAAGGAGCTTTAGGTTGTGGTTCTATACTCAGTGATGTCGTTGGAGTTGATGGACTCACTTATCTTCCAAGCCTTCTGATGTTATCGTTATTAGATGGCCTTAAGCCATATTATTTTGTAATAAGTTCTCTTTTGAGACACTCGTTGTAATAAGTGTGTGATTTCTACTCTATTTTAAATCCTTCAAGTATTATGCGTGTTAGCATTACTGATCCAGGGATGACACTGAAGCATAGAGATCGGGCTGTTTGAGGTCTGGTCGCTAGAAGATGGTATCAGAGCACACGCTGACTGTAGGACACGACCACTAAGCTAGAGCCCTAGATCACTATTCTCTTCTCATTTCTGACTTCTCATCTTTTCTACTCTTTTAGGATGGCGGATGCAAGGAACAAGTTCACGCAACCGGATGAAGATACACCCTTTGGACGCCACCTAAAGGAAGTCACTAAGTACCTGAACATCGGAGTACCAAGCTTCACCGGGACCTACAACGCCACTTTACCCGAGGAGGAGCGCTGGATGATTCAAGTTCATGTTCCAGGAAGGACGTTCGCGCCAGTCACTGAGCCCATAGAGTTTTCCTTTGATACACCAACCTGGAGTCTAGGAAAGAGCATCGCAGCCCACATCGCCATGGGACGTATTGGAGAAGTTAAACCAGCACATTCGACGTTAGGAGAACCAGATGTGCGCAGACATGATTGATCTGAAGAAGGCGATGACAAGAATCACGGAGCTGGAGGAAGAACTCAAGGCTACACGTGAAGATTATGAGGAGGAAATCATCGTACTAGTGGAGAAGAATGACGACCTGATTAAGAAGATCGGATTATTCATGGGAGACCCCACACCAGTAGAAGAAGACCAAGAACCCAAAGAGATTCGCCCAGAAGACTACATCATCATCGACGACACCGACTCTGACCTGAGCGATGGTGATTATGTTGACGAATCTGGAGCAGATATCATGGAGTCTGCAACCAAAGAATATTCCTAGTAGACCACCACATCAGTAGTAGTATTCCACCATGTAAATATAGTAGTCCGAGCACTTTTGCGATAGTTAGATCGATTGTATGCCCTTGTTTGATTAAATGAAGTGGCTTTGTTTGCAATTGCCTCATGTGCATATGGGTAGTGTTTTCTCTCTAGACCTCTCTCTATTCTTAAATCTCTTCTTTTCTAAACCCATCAGATGCCTCCGAGACATGACAATGGATTTGCATTTCCACCGGAGCTCACTCAGTTGATCCAGCAGCAGAATGCGTTGATGCAGTTGCTAGTCCAGAATCAGAATCAGGGGAACAACAACAACAACAACAACCCACCACCACCACCTATTGATCACTTAACCCGTTTCCTTAGACTGAATCTGCCGATGTTCTCTAGTAGCACCGAGCCTATAGTAGCAGATGATTGGCTCTGCAATATTGGAAGGGAGTTAACCACTACAGGATGTACTGATGCTGAGAAGGTGCGCTTTGCCGCACATCAGTTGGATGGACCAACAACATCATGGTGGGAGAATTACACTGTCACCTACCCAATAGCCACGGTGACATGGGACCAATTTCAGCAGCTTTTCGTACAGCCCATGTTTCAGCAGGAGCTATGGCCATGAAGAAGCGTGAGTTTCGCAACTTGCGCCAAGTAGGACGGATAGTTGGCCAATACATGGATGACTTCAGTAAGTTAGCACGTTATGCCCCGGATGACGTTGCTACGGATGCATCTTAGCAGGAGAAGTTTCTGGAAGGACTGAATGATGAGTTGAGCATGCTTTTGATGGTAGCAACCTTCAACAACTACCGGGAACTGGTAGATCGTGCTCTTATGATTGAAGGGAAGAAGCAACAGATTGAGAACCGCAAGAGGAAATATGGACAAGGGAAGTACAATTCAGGCGGTCAGCAGAAGCCACGTTTTACCCCGAAATTGGGAGGGGATTTTCAGCATACCCATGGAGGGGGAAGTTCGCATAATCATAATGGCCCCAAGAATGGTAATGGGAATGGGGGAAGTAATGGTCAGAACCGTACCAACCCATCAACCCCAGCAAAGAGAGACATGAGCGAAGTCACTTGTTATAAGTGTCAGAAGACCGGACATTATGCCAACGAATGTCTTGAAACCCAGAATGGAAATAGCAATGGAAGCTCTGGGAAGAAGCCGAACCCTTTCAACAGTAGACAAGTGAACCACGTTAACGTGAGGAGGTTGAAGCCCAGCCAGATGCAGTAATAGGTAAGTTTTTGGTTAAGTCATTTACTGTAATCGTTCTTTTCGATACTAGTGCATCGCATTCATACATATCAAGGGGATTCGTGGATAAGTATAAACTACCCACCAAGGTTCTTAGAACACCTATGTTAGTAAGCTCACCAGGAGCGGAGTATATGGCCAGTAAAGGATGTTTTCAAGTGCCATTGAGTATAGGTAGGCATGTGTTTCCCTTGGATTTAATCATTTTGGAATCGCAAGGTTTGGATGTAATTCTGGGTATGGATTGGCTATCGATGTATGGAGGAAACATCGATCGCGCTAGTAAGTCGATTTTGCTTACCACCCCAGAAGGAAGAAGGATCAAGTATGTATCACAGCATGTGCCGAATAGGACTCAAGTAAATTCCCTAACAGGAGTTGTACAGGAGGAAGTACCGGTGGTAAAGAATTTTCCGGATGTATTTCTATAAGAGTTGCCAGGCATGCCACGGATACAGACATTGAGTTTTTGATTGAGCTTTTGCCAGGCACAGGACCAATATCTAAGAGACCATATAGAATGCTTGCAAAGGATTTGGAGGAGATTAAGAAGCAGATTAAGGAGTTGCTGGATAAGGGATATATTCGCCCAAGTTTGTCACCTTGGTGATCACCAGTACTTCTAGTGGAAAATAAGGATGGATCGTTATGGATGGTTGTTGATTATCGAGGATTGAATGAAGTGACGATCAAGAATAAGTACCCACCGCCGATGATCAATGATTTGTTTGACAAATTGCAAGGAGCAAAGGTATTTTCCAAGATCGATTTGCGATCCGGATACCACCAGTTGAAGATTCGAGAGCAGGACATACCTAAGACAGCTTTTACTACAAGGTACGGGCTGTATGAGTATACCGTTATGTCATTTGGTCTGACTAACGCACCTGCTTATTTTATGAACATGATGAACAAAGTGTTTATGGAGTTTTTGGATAAGTTCGTCGTAGTGTTCATTGATGATATACTGGTTTACTCGAAGAATGAATAAGAACATAAAGAACATTTGCCTTTGGTACTTGGTAAGCTCAGAGAACATCAGTTATACGCCAAGTTCAGCAAATGTGAGTTTTGGTTGAAGGAAGTTGGATTCCTCGGACATGTTATATCCGGAGAAGGAATAGCTGTAGATCCCACCAAGGTTATCACTGTGACAAATTGGGAAGCCCCAACAACAGTTGGAGAGATCCGAAGTTTCCTTGGACTCGCAGGATACTACCGGAGATTCAATGAAAATTTCTCGAAGATTGCAAAACCAATGACGGAGTTGTTGAAGAAGGATACCAAGTTCAATTGGACCGAGGAATGTGAGGCCAGTTTCCAGGAGTTGAAGTAATGTTTGGTTACCTCGCCAGTGCTGATTCTGCCAGATCAGCGCAAGGATTATGAGGTGTATTGCGACGCTTCACGTTGAGGACTTGGAGCAGTGCTTATGCAGGAGGGAAGAGTTATTTCGTATACTTCATGATAGCTTAAGCCCCATTAGTTGAATTATGCTACACATGATTTGGAGTTAGCAGCCGTAGTGCATGCATTGAAGACTTGGAGACATTTTCTCATTGGAAACCATTGTGAGGTGTACACGGATCGCAAGAGTTTGAAGTACATCTTCACACAGAAGGAGTTGAATCTCAGGCAAAGGAGATGGTTGGAGCTCATCACGGATTATGACATGAGATTGCACTATCATCCCAGAAAGGCTAACGTGTAGCTGACGCATTGAGCCACAAGAGCCATGTCAACACACTAATGACTAGAGAGTTACCAAAGGAGTTAGCCGAAGATCTTCGTGAGCTATGTTTGGAGATAGTACCGAGAGGCTATGTAGCAGCATTGGAGATTCAGTCTACTCTGATGGATAAGATCAAAGAATCTCAAAAGAGTGACAAGGAAATTGTCACCATAAAGGAGAAGATGAGCAAGGAAAAAGTTAATGGATTTCGTGAGGATGAACACGATACCTTATGGTTTGAGTACCGCGTTTGTGTGCCTAATGACCCGGAGATCAGGAAGCTAATTCTACCAGAGGCCCATGATTCGCTATACTCGATTCACCCAGGAAATATGAAGATGTATTTGGATGTGAAGGATACTTTCTGGTGGACTGGAATGAAGAAGGATATTGCGGAGTATGTAGCAATTTTGATATATGTCAGAGAGTAAAGGCAGAGCATCAGAAGCCAGCATGATTGTTAGTGTTACAGCCATTGCCAATACCTGAATGGAAGTGGGATAATTTAGGCATGGATTTTATCACGGGATTACCTAGGACCAGTTCAGGCTATGACTCGATATGGGTTGTAGTCGATTGCTTGACGAAGGTAGCTCATTTCATCCCAGTAAAGACCACTTACACCAGTGCTAGTTGGCAAAGATATACATGACCAGGATCGTATGTCTGCATGGAGTTCCGAGGAGCATTGTATCAGATAGAGGAACCCAGTTTACCTCAAAGTTCTGGAATCAGTTGCACAAAACTTTGGGTACCAGACTAGAGTTCAGTATAGCTTTTCATCCACAGATCGATGGATAGACCGAGAGAGTCAATCAGATTTTGGAGGATATGTTGAGAGCTTGTGCGCTAGATTATGGATCTAGTTGGGATGACAACTTGCCATATGCGGAGTTCTCTTACAACAATAGTTATCAATCCAGTTTGAAGATGGCCCCTTTTGAAGCCTTGTATGGAAGACGGTGTCGAGCACCATTGTCGTGGGATGAAGTTGGAGACCAACAATTGTTTGGACCAGATTTGATTAAGGAGTCTGAACAGAAAGTGAAGTTGATTCGCGAGAGGCTCATGGTAGCCCTGTCCAGGCAGAAGAGCTATGCAGATTCTAAACACAAGGAGACAGTTTACGAAGTCGGAGACAGAGTTTATCTTCATGTATCCCAGCTTCGAGGAGTTAAGCCTTTTGGAATTAAGGGAAAGTTAGCGCCACGTTTTGTGGGACCATACAAAGTTTTGGAGCGTATGGGAGAAGTTGCTTACAAGTTGGAGTTGCCCGAAGGATTGTCGGGAGTTCACGACGTGTTCCACGTTTCCCAATTGAAAAAGTGCCACGCGGAGATGGCGGATATACCGCTGAGAGATACAGTGCCGCTGGAAGCAATTCAGTTGGATAGTGATTTGACCTACGAGGAGAAACCAGTCAAGATACTCGAGTTTGCCAGCCGAGTTACACGTAGTAAGTTTATCAAATTTTGCAAGGTTAGGTGGAGTCACCACACCAAGGATGAAGCCACCTGGGAGCGAGAGGAAGATCTACTGAAGGACCACTCTCACCTATTTTCTAGCCAACCCAAATCTCGAGGGCGAGATTCATCTTAAGGGGGGTAGGTTTGTAACATCCCAAATTTTCAATTGGAATGTTATACATTAGAGCATCCTTAAATAATCATGTTTTATTGCATTTTGGTTGATCCTAGAAATTCCACGCAACTCAAGGACCTACAAAGAGAGTTGGGAATTTCGTTATTTTCATATTTGAGGTTTTCTCGAATTATGAAAAGAGGATCGTTTGATTTTAATTATTTTTCTCTGAATTATTTCTTTTATTAAAAATGAAAGAGAGAGGATAAAATGACTTCCTCAAAATAAAGAAATATCATAGATTTAATATTAAAATCAAATACGGTTTTTATTTTGGAGTTCTTCACTGTTTTATTTGAATTTAGGAAAAATGCGCGTTTTTAAAATCGCATTTAGGCCCCAAATAAATGTTCACTTTGTCCGGCTTGATTTTAGAAGTCAAGAAACTTTATTTCGGGATTTTTGGAGTCTGTTTAGTATTTCTTTTCTTTCTTTTTCTGCATGTCAAAATTATTTAAAAAAATAGTCGACCGACATAGGGCCATACTCGGCCAGGACTTCTCGGGCTTGGCCTTTATAAGCAGCGCCCCGAGGCCCATTACCGCCGCCGCCCGCGCGGGATCCTGTCGCCGTGCCGCCACCCGCACCAGATCCCGCCGCCGTGCCGCTGCCCGCGCCGGAGCCCGCCGCCGCCCCGCCGGACCTTCCGCCGCCGACGACTCGCCGGATCCCGCCGGAGTTCGAGGTAGCCGCCGGTTTTTTTAAAACCGATCAGTTTTATGTCGTAAACCCTAGATCCGTTTTTTTCTAGATCCGGTTCGATTTATTTTCTTTGTTTTAGTTATTTACGTTCATTTTAACAAACGGTTTCCACCGTTTAGCCGCAGACAATGAACGTTCGTTCGTTAGCCTGTTCATCGTTTTTCTTTTTCTCGGATTTTCCACGATTATTTCTGATCATGATTCCTGATCCGTTTTCGTTTTAGTTTAAATTTTCGCTCGTTTATCGGAATCAGGCGATTCAAGCGCCTAGAGTTTCGTCTCGAAACCCTCTTTCTGTTTAACCAACTCAAACAAGTTTTTGTTTCTGTAAAATTTGACTTAGATCCTGATTAGTAAACGAAGCTCGTTTCTTTCGCCGTTTGCCTTTCGTCTCTTCGTTTGATTTGTCTCTTTTTGCAAACTGGAGTTCTTATTTGAGTTTTACCTGTGCATTAGATGAGTACTTATTGTATGCTTGCTTGTTTGTTTGTTTGTTTGCGTTAGAGTACCCAGAGTGCGCCGCTTCCTACTTCGAATCTCTAGGTTTCACGGATCATCAGCAAGGCAAGTAACACTGATCATACCCCTTTATCACTTAGTTTTTATGCATTAGTTCCAATCCTCAAACATTGCATGATTAGGATCTAATTAACATGTGGGCTTGGAAGTAGTTGATAAGGTAGAACCTATTGCCCTGTTACATTCAAAACCTTGGGAGTTACTTCTACGCGTTGCTTATATTGCCATGCTATGCTAGAAGACGTGGATTGGATGAGTGTATCCATGACAGATGTGAGATTGTTAATTAATGGTTTATATAAGGTGGCAACTTTAATACACATCTGGGTGGATTGAGGCACCTGGGTATTCCAGCGATTGCCTGTTTTTCTTTATGGACCGCCACCTAGGCTAAAAGGGATCATGTGATTATTCATGCTAGAAACTTTCGTGTGCACCCACAAGCTACTATGGGCTCTAGCATTGTTTATTAATTCATGTGAACTCTTATAGTGGTAGACTAGCAGATGTAGAGGAAAGTAGGTGTAACGGTCTACCCGATCGTAAGGTGCTAGCGCTTCTGAAAGACTATGTCTCGGTCATCCATTTCTCAAACACCATGTAGTGCGAGAATTCCAACGGAGGAGATCGAGTCTTGTCGGGAAAAGTGCGCAAACCCCTGCAGAGTGTATAAACTAATCATGGTTAATCGTGTCCCCGGTTATGGACATCTTGAGTATCAAGTACCTGGATTATCATGTGAATCTCGTCATGTGACTTTAATTAATTTTGTTGGGTTTTAATGATGATACTTAATTGGGATTGAGAGGGTGTCTACGCTCTCAATGTTGAACAACCACCATGTTAGTTAAAATAAAATTTATTCCTTTGCAGTAGGGAAAAACTGGCTTTACACAAAACTGTAACCATAGAGCTTTCCACCAGCCAAATATGCATATAGTGATAGCATTATTTCTATCCATTACCGTCTATGTATTATCTTGCCAGCATATTCTATGTGCTGACCCGTTTTTGGGCTGCAACGTTCATGTTGCAGACTTTTCAGATGACGAGTAAGGAGCTTTAGGTTGTGGTTCTATACTCAGCGATGCCGTTGGAGTTGATGGACTCACTTAACTTCCAAGCCTTCTGTTGTTATTGTTATTAGATGGCGTTAAGCCATATTATTTTGTAATAAGGTCTCTTTTGAGACACTCGTTGTAATAAGTGTGTGATTGCTACTCTGTTATAAATCCTTCAAGTACTGTGCGTGTCAGCATTACTGATCCTGGGATGACACTGAAGCACAGAGATCGGACCATAGTGATTGGGTGAACCTGAAAGTAATGTTTGAGTTTCTGGCTTGCCATGAATACCCCATATACGAGCTTCTACTGATGTGGATATCTTTGTTTAGATTCGATCAGCACCTCACTGACGTAATAAATCGGCCGTTAAACTAGATGTTCCTTGCCAACCTCCTTGCGCTCCACCACAATTGCTACACTAACAGCTCGTGAGTTAGCCGCTACATATAACAATAGCGGCTCTTTCTCAACCGGAGCAGCAAGAACCGGCGGCTCAATAAGTTGTTTCTTCAAATCCTCAAAAGCAGAGTTCGCAGCATCACTCCAAACGAAATCATCCATTTTCTTCATCATCTGATACAAAGGAATCGCCTTCTCCCCTAACCGGCTTAAAGCAGCAACACGACCCGCCAGTCGTTGAACGTCATTGATGCATGTTGGTTTGGCCAGGGATGTGATTGCCTTAATTTTTTCCGGGTTAGCTTCAATACCTCGGTTGGACACCAAAAAACCCAAGAGTTTGCCAACTGGGACTCCAAAAACACACTTGCCTGGGTTAAGCATCATTTTGTAGACCCGAAGGTTATCAAAGGTCTCCTTCAGATCTGTTACCAAGCTTTCCTCTTTCCTGGACTTTACCAATACATCATCCACATAAGCATGAACATTACGCCCAATCTGATTGTGAAGGCAATTCTGCATACACCGTTGATAATTTGCTTGGGCACTCTTAAGCCCAAAGGGCATAGACACATAGCAGAAGGCTCCAAACGGAGTAATGAAAGTTGTCTTCTCCTGGTCCTTGACTGCCCTCTTGATCTGATGACAACCTGAATAAGCATCCAGAAAGCTCAAATGTGCGCAACCCACCGTAGCATCAATGATCTGATCAATACGAGCGAGAGCAAAAGGGTTA
This sequence comes from Triticum aestivum, assembly GCF_018294505.1. Lineage (NCBI taxonomy): Eukaryota > Viridiplantae > Streptophyta > Magnoliopsida > Poales > Poaceae > Triticum > Triticum aestivum. Next base: position 190,085,105 of record NC_057806.1, read on the forward strand.
GCTGGACAAGCTTTGTTTAAATCAGTGTAATCTACACACATACGCCAGGTACCGTTCTTCTTGAGTACAAGAACCGGGTTGGCCAACCACTCTGGGTGAACAACTTCCACAATGAACCCGGCTGCCAAGAGCCGGGCTACCTCCTCTCCAATGGCCTTGCGCCTTTCCTCATTAAACCGCTAGAGAAACCTTCTGACCGTCTTAAACTTCGGATCAATATTGAGAGTGTGCTCAGCGAGTTCTCTCGGGACAACCGTCATATCAGAAGCTTTCCATGCAAAGATGTCCCGATTTTCACGGATGAATTCGATGAGCGTGCTTTCCTATTCTGGATCCAAGTTGACACTGATGATGAACTATTTGGATGAGTCGCCGAGTACAAAGTCAACCGTCTTGGTGTCATCAGCTGATTTGAATTTCAACGCCGGCTCATGCTCCGTTGTTGGATTCTTTAACGATGTCATGTCTGCTGGGTCAACGTTATCTTTATAAAACTTTAACTCCTATGTTGCACAAACAGACTCATCATACGTAGCATCTCCTTCTTCACACTCCAGGGCTATTTTCCGGCTTCCATGTACTGTAATGGTGCCCTTATAACCCGGCATCTTGAGCTGTAGATATACATAACACGGCCGAGCCATGAACTTGCCGTAAGGCGGCCGTCCAAATAGAGCATGATATGGGCTTTTGATATTAACCACCTCAAAAGTTAACTTCTCTGCCCTGGAATCATTTTCATCCCCGAAGGCTACTTCCAGCTCAATCTTACCAACTGGGTATGCCGATTTGCCAGGTACAACACCGTGAAAAATAGTGTTCGATTGCTTAAGACTCTTATCAGTCAACCCCATCCGACAGAACGTCTCATAGTAGAGGATGTTGATGCTACTACCTCCATCCATAAGCACTTTAGTGAATTTATATCCACCGACCTGAGGTGCCACTACCAAGGCTAAGTGACCCGGGTTGTCAACCCAGGGAGGATGATCTTCTCTGCTCCACACAATAGGCTGTTCAGACCACCTCAAATAATGTGGTATTGCCGGCTCAACAGCATTGACAACCCTCTTATGAAGCTTCTGGTCCCTCTTGCACAAACTAGTGGTAAATACATGGTATTGCCCACTATTCAACTATTTGGGGTTGCTCTGATATCCGGACTGTTGCTGCTGATTGCCTTGGCCGGGTTGTTGATTGTAACTTCCCTAGTTACCTGTATGGCCTTGACCCTGAAAACCGCTTCCACCTGAACCGGCGCCCGGGCCATGAAAGACGCCTCCACCTGAACCGCTGCTAGGCCCGTGACCTCCGTCAAACGCGTTTGAATTTTTAAATGCCTTCATGATCGTACAACCCTTCCACAGATGGGTTGTTGGCTTCTCTCCGGGTGCCGTTTCTTGGCAAGGTTCATTCAATAGTTGCTCGAGGGTGGGACCCGACCCACCTGACCGAGGGGGTTGCCTGCCCTTGCGCCATTGATTGTTACCCTGTGTATTGGTGTTAGCCACAAATTCGTCAGCCTTATGTTTATTACCTCCTTGATTTGCCGGGTTATGCTGGTGACCCTTGCCGTTCTTCTTTCCCTTCCCTGTTTTCTCCTCATCAGACAAGGGATCCTTGGTATTATCAGAATCAGCATACTTAACCAGAGCCGCCATCGACTGGCCCATGTCATTGCAGTCACGCTTGAGCCGCCCCAGCTTCTGTTTTAGAGGCTCAAAACGGCAATTTTTCTCCAACATTAAGACTGCCGATCCAGCATCCATCTTATCAGATGAATGTATTATCTCCTTGACTCGGCGCACCCAATGGGTTGTGGACTGCCCTTCCTCTTACTTACAGCTAGTGGGGTCCACGATTGACATAGGTTTCTTGCATGTGTCTTTGAAGTTTTGAATGAACCGGGCCTTCAACTCTGCCCATGAGCCGATGGAATTGGGTGGCAACCCTTTCAACCAAGCGCGAGCCGTTCCATCCAACGTCATGGTGAAGTACTTAGCCATTGCTACATGGCTGACCTCCAAAAGCTCCATTGACACCTCGTAACTCTCAATCCATGCCCCAGGCTACAAATCGGCCGTGTAGTTATGCACTTTATGAGGCCCCTTGAAGTCCTTAGGTAAGTGCTCATTACGTATAGCCGGCACCAAGAAAGGAACACCTCCGGTCCTTGTGGCTACTCCTGCCTCAACAGAGGTTACTGCATAAGCCGGGAAAGTCTGACGAGCCGCCTGCTTAGCCGCTAATTGAATCTCCCACTCAGCATCTTGTCGAATCCTCTCCTGATCCGCTAAGTTAAGGGCTCCCGCCTGCACCGGCTCATGCCTGTGTGGCTTGTTGCGACGTTGAGCGTTGCTTGACATCTCAGCTGAGTCCATATGCCTGCTATAGCTCGGGCTCCGGCTCGAACGAGGGGTTGAATGGATTCTGTCTCGACTATAAGAGTACGCATCCTGTTGTGCCAGGGCTGTCTGAAGAAGCTCCCTCACCCTTCGTGTCTCGACTGCTGTCGGAGAGTCGCCTTCCATCGGGAGAGCCGCCAAACGAGCCGACGCAGCAATGAGATTTTCCAAAGGATTGGAGAAGTGACCCGGTGGGGTTGGCGCATAATGGGGTGGAGCGGTATACATGCGAGATGGTTCCATGGCCCGCGGCTGAACCGGTGCTCCAGGTTTCATGATCCGATTTGCTTCCGGCGGGTTACTTGGACAGTCACCAGGTGTATGGAAATGGTTTCTAGGATCGAGCGTCAGAGGTAGACGTGATTGAGTTTTCTGATGCCTTCTCCTCATGACCTCGTTTGACGCGTTCAGATCCACCGAGAGCCAGAATGTCTCCGCTTGAAGCTGCTGAGCATGAGCGTCCAAAGCCGCCCGCTCCGTAGCCATCCTGACCTCTTCAGCTGCTAAGTTTTCCTTGGCATGTGCCATCTCTTTGCGTACCCGAGCCACCTCCGTATCATGCTGAACTTTATCCGTTGGCTCCACCACGGCAGTCAAAAGAACCGTCAGCTTATCCGTGAGGTCCATTAGTATCTGAGACGGGGAGCGCGCGGGGTCTCCTGACCCGACCGCCGTTGCCATAGCCGTGGAGTTCTGCCGGGGATGGGTGCCTGTCATGAAGACTCCAGCTCGATTTGGCGGCTCAAAGGGGTCCGAAATACTGCTGCCATCAGAACAACCCCCAAGCATGCCATCCTATAGCTGATATAACGAGTTTGTCTCGCCTGTTGATGATGTAGCGTCCGAATAGGTGGCCGTCTCACCGCCATCCACTAACCCTTCCGAGTGTTCACCTCCAAGGATGCAACCCACAAAAGCATGGTTTACGGCGGGTCGAGCCTGGGCGGGTCTCGCACGCTGAGACGTCTCGATGATGTCGGTGCAGATGTCCGGCTCAGGGTCTGATTCACCGATCCGGCCGATGAACACATGAATCCCGCCGAAGGGGACCCGGTACCCGTACTCAATTGAGCCAGCCTCAGGGCCCCAGCCTTTGTTGTCGATGTAGAGCTTGTCGCGGCGACTCTTGGTTATCCGGCCCACAACGTATCCCCTGAGCCCTTCGAAGCTGCCCTTCAAGAACTCAAATCCACAGTGCGCTGGCCCCATGGTGGGTGCCAACTGTCATGGAATTGTCATGGCAGATGTCCTAGCAAAAGGACTTAGTCGTAGGGCCATCGCAACTAGGAAGCTTAAAGGGGTTAATCGGGACAAAGGAGACAAGAGGTCTTATACTAGTTCGGCCCCTGACGATGAAGGTAAAAGCCTACGTCTGGTTGTGTCGGAATTGCTGGGGTTTCGATCACCAAGAGGCTAATCTACCGGATTGGTTCTCGATCTCTTCTTTCTTGACCAAAGTCGCCATTGGGTCGTCCCCTTATATACACAGGTTGACGCCTGGTGGCCTATAGAGTCCCGGCCGGCTCATACAGCGTGTCCGGCTCGGTGACTTCTTTTACATGCCTTTCCTTACAAGTCTTTCCTTACATATGGCGGTTTAAAATATTGGGCCTTAAACCACCTCTGGGCCTTAGGCCTTCTATAAGCTTTAATAAACTATCGCCTTGAATGTTTATTGGGCTTCCTTTGTGACCCGCCATTGGGGCTGACCCGGCTCCTCCTGGGCGGGTCATAGCTGATAGATATATCCCCAACACATGCCACCTAGAACACCACAACATAATGGTGTGTCCGAACGTCGTAACCGTACTTTATTGGATATGGTGTGATCTATGATGTCTCTTACCGATTTACCACTATCGTTTTCGGGTTATGCATTAGAGACAGCTGCATTCACGTTAAATAGGGCACCATCTAAATCTGCTGAGTCGACACTATATGAACTGTGGTTTGGCAAGAAACTTAAGCCGTCGTTTCTTAAAGTTTGGGGTTGTGATGTTTATGTGGAAAAGCTTCAGCCTGATATGCTCGAACCCAAATTATAGAAGTGCGTCTTCATAGGATACCCAAAAGAAACTATTGGGTACACCTTCTATCACAAATCCGAAGGCAAGATCTTTGTTGCTAAGAATGGATCCTTTCTAGAGAAGGAGTTTCTCTTGAAAAAACTGAGTGGGAGGAAAGTAGAACTTGATGAGGTAATTGTACCTTGTCTCTAATTGGAAATAAGCTCATCACAGAAATTAGTTCCAGTGATGCCTACACCAACTAGAGAGGACTCTAATGATAATGATCATGAAACTTCATATCAAGTTACTCCCAAACCTCGTAGGTAAACCAGAGCATGTTCCGCACCTGAGTGGTACGGTAACCCTATTTTGGAAGTCATGTTACTAGACCATGACGAACCTAAGAACTATGAGGAAGCGATGATGAGCCCAGATTCTGCAAAATGGCTTGAGGCCATGAAATCTAAGATAGGATCCCTGTATGAGAACAACGTATGGACTTTGGTTGACTTGCCCGATGATCGGCAAGCCATAAAGAATAAGTGGATTTTCAAGAAGAAGACTGACGCTAATGGTAATGTTACTATCTACAAAGCTCAACTTGTTGCAAAAAGTTTTTGACAAGTTCAATGAGTTGACTACGATGAGACTTTGTCACCCGTAGTGAGGCTTAAGTCTGTCTGAATCATGTTAATAATTGCTGCATTTTATGATTATGAAATCTGGCAAATGGACGTCAAAACTATATTCCTTAATGGATTTCTCGAAGAAGAGTTGTATATGATGCAACCAGAAGGTTTTGTCAATCCTAAAGGTGCTAACAAAGTGTGCAAGCTCCAGCGATCCATTTATGGACTGGTGCAAGCATCTTGGAGTTGGAATATACGCCTTGATAGTGTGATCAAAGCATATGGTTTTATACAGACTTTCGGAGAAGCCTGTATTTAGAAGAAAGTGAGTGGGAGCTCTGTAGAATTTCTAATATTATATGTGGATGACATATTGTTGATTGGAAATGATACATAATTTTTGGATAGCATAAAGGGATACTTGAATAAGAGTTTTTCAATGAAAGACCTCGGTGAAGCTGCTTATATTTTGGGCATCAAGATCTATAGAGACAGATCAAGACGCATAATTGGACTTTCACAAAGCACATACCTTGATAAAGTTTTCAAGAAGTTCAAAATGGATCAGTCAAATAAAGGGTTCTTGCCTATGGTACAAAGTGTGAAGTTGAGTCATACTCATTGCCCGACCACTGCAGAAGATAGAAAGAAAATGGAAGTCATTCCCTATGCCTCAGCCATAGGTTCTATCATGTATGCAATGTTGTGTACCAGAGCTGATCTGTGACTTGCTATAAGTCTTGAAGGGAGGTACCAAAGTAATCCATCAGTGGGTCACTGGACAGCGGTCAAGAACATCCGGAAGTACCTAAAAAGGACTAAGGATATGTTTATCATTTATGGAGGTGACAAAGAGCTTGTCGTAAATGGTTACGTCGATGCTAGCTTTGACACTGATCCAGAGGACTCTAAGTCACAAACCGGATACGTATGTACATCGAATGGTGGAGTTGTCAGTTCGTGTAGTTCCAAGCAAAGCGTCATGTCGGGATCTACGTGTGAAGCGGAGTACATAGCTGCTTCGGAAGCAGCGAATGAAGGAGTCTGGATGAAGGAGCTCATATCCGATCTAGGTGTAATACCTAGTGCATCGGGTCCAATGAAAATCTTTTGTGACAATACTGGTGCAATTACCTTGGCGAAGGAATCCAGATTTCACAAGGGAACCAAGCACATCAAGAGACGCTTCAATTCCATCCGGGATTTAGTCCAGGTGGGAGACATAGAAATTTGCAAGATACATACGGATCTGAATGTTGCAGACCCGTTGACTAAGCCTCTTCCATGAGCCAAACATGATAAGCACCAAGACTCCATGGGTGTTAGAATCATTACTATGTAATCTAGATTATTGACTCTACTGCAAGTGGGGGACTGAAGGAAATATGCCCGAGAGGCAATAATAAAGTTTTTATTTATATTTCCTTATATCATGATAAATGTTTATTATTCATGCTAGAATTGTATTAACTGGAAACTTGATACATGTGTGGATACATAGAGAAAACACAGTGTCCCTAGTAAGCCTCTACTAGACTAGCTCGTTAATCAAAGATGGTTAAGTTTCCTAACCATAGACATGTGTTGTCATTTGATGAACGGGATCACATTATTAGGAAAATGATGTGATGAACAAGACCCATCCGTTAGCTTAGCATAATGATCGTTAAGTTTTCTTGCTATTGCTTTCTTCATGACTTATACGTATTCCTTTGACTATGAGATTATGCAACTCGCGGATACTAGAGGAATACCTTGTGTGCTACCAACCATCACAACGTAATTGGGTGATTGTAAAGATGCTCTACAGGTATCTCCGAAGGTTTTTGTTGGGTTGGCATAGATCGAGATTAGGATTTCTCACTCTGAGTATCGGAGAGGTATCTCTGGGCCTTCTCAGTAATGCAGATCACAATAAGCCTTGCAAGCAATGTGACTAATGAGTTAGTCACGGGATGATGCATTATGGAACGAGTAAAGATACTTGCCGGTAACGAGATTGATCTAGGTATGGAGATACCGATGATCTAATCTTGGGCAAGTAACATACCGATGACAAAGGGAATAACGTATGTTGTCATTATGGTACGACCGATAAGGATCTTCGTAGAATATGTGGGAACCAATATGAGCATCCAGGTTCAGTTGTTGCTTATTGACCAGAGAGGTGTCTCGGTCATGTCTACATAGTTCTCGAACCCATAGGGTCTTCATGCTTAACGTTCGATGACGATTTTGTATTATATGTGTTGTGTGATTTGGTGTCCGAATGTTGTTCGGAGTCCCGGATGAGATCACGGACATGATGAGGAGTCTTGAAATGGTCGAGAGGTAAAGATTCATATATAGGATGATAGTATTTGGACACCGGAAGTGTTCCGGGGGTACCGGGTACGTATCAGGTCACTGGAAGGGGTTCCGGGCTACCCCCGACAAACTATATGGGCCTATTGGGACAAGAGGGGTCACACAGCAGCCAGCATGGGCTTCTGCACCCCCTTGCTGGCGAAATAGGAAGGTGAAAGGAAAGGGGGAATAGAGAAGGAAGGGGAGACAATTCGGCCTCCCCCTTCCTTCCCTCCTCTCTCCCCTTTCCTTCCTTCTCTGGAAAAGATGGTAAGGGGGGCGAATTGAACAAGGCCCGCAAGTAGGATTCCTCCTACTTGTGGCGCCCCTTGGCCGTCCCCTTCTGATACATCTCCAACGTATCTATAATTTTTGATTGCTCCATGCTATATTATATACTGTTTTGGACATTATTGGGCTTTATTATCCACTTTTATATTATTTTTGGGACTAACCTATTAACCGGAGGCCCAGCCCAGAATTGTTGTTTTTTGCCTGTTTTAGGGCTTCGAAGAAAAGGAATATCAAACGGAATCCAAACAGAATGAAACCTTCGGGAACATGATTTTCTCAACGAATAAGACCAGGGAGACTTGGACCCTATGGCAAGAAAGAAAATGGGAGGCCACAAGGTAGGGGGCACGCCTGCCTACCCTAGGCGCGCCCTCCACCCTCGTGGGCCCCCTGTTGCTCCGCCGACGTACACCTTCCTCCTACATATATCCACGTACCCCCAAACGATCAGAATAGGAGCCAAAACCCTAATTCCACCGCCATAACTTTCTGTATCCACGAGATCCCATGTTGGGGCCTGTTCCGGAGCTCCGCTGGAGGGGGCATCGATCACGGAGGACTTCTACATCAACACCATAGCCTCTCCGATGAAGTGTGAGTAGTTTATCTCGGACCTACGGGTCCATAGTTAGTAGCTAGATGTCTTCTTCTCTCATTTTGGATCGCAATACAATGTTCTCCCACTCTCTTGTGGAGACCTATTCGATGTAATCTTCTTTTTGCGGTGTGTTTGTTGAGATCGATGAATTGTGGGTTATGATCAAGTCTATCTATGAATAATATTTGAATATTCTCTGAATTCTTTTATGTGTGAATGGTTATCTATGCAAGTATCTTAGAATTATCAGTTTGGTTTGGCCTACTAGATTGATCTTTCTTGCAATGGGAGAAGTGCTTAGCTTTGGGTTCAATCTTGCGGTGTCCTTTCCCGGTGACAGTAAGGGCAGCAAGGCACGTATTGTATGGTTGCCATCGAGGATAACAAGATGGTGTTTTCTTCATATTGCATGAGTCTATCCCTCTACATCATGTCATCTTGCTTAAGGCGTTACTCTGTTTTTAACTTAATACTCTAGATGCATGCTGGATAGCGGTCGATGAGTGGAGTGATAGTAGTAGATGTAGGCAGGAGTCGGTCTATTTGTCTTGGATGTGATGCCTATATACATGATCATACCTAGATATTCTCATAACTATGCTCAATTCTGCCAAATGCTCAACGGTAATTTGTTCACCCACCGTAGAATACTTATGCTCTCTAGAGAAGCCAGTAGTGAAACCTTTGGCCCCCAGGTCTATCTTTATCATATTGATATCCTACAACTTAGTTATTTCCTTTGCTATTTACTTTGCCTTTATTTTACTTTGCTTCTTTTATGATAAAAATAACAAAAACATTATCTTATCATATCTATTAGATCTCACCCTCGTAAGTGGCCCTATAGGGATTTACAACCCCTATTTGCGTTGGTTGCGAGGATTTATTTTTTTTGTGCAGGTGCGAGGGACTCGCGCCTCCTACTAGATTGATACCTTGGTTCTCAAAAACTGAGGGAAATACTTACGCTACTTTGCTCCATCGTCCCTTCCTCTTCGGGGAAAACCAACCCAGTGCTCAAGAGGTAGCAAGAAGGATTTCTGGCGCCCTTGCCGGGCAGGTCTACGCAAAAGTCAACATACCAAGTACCCATCACATACCCTTATCTCCCGCATTACATTATTTGCCATTTGCCTCTCGTTTTCCTCTCCCCCACTTCACCCTTGCCATTTTATTCGCCCTCTCTCTCTATCCTCCCTCTCTATTTGCCTCTTTTTGCCCACTTTCTTTTTATTTGCTTGTGTGTTAGTTTGCTTGCTTGTCGTGATGGCTCTACCTAAATTTGGTGACCTTCACCTTAAAAGATTAGAAGAGATCGAAAGCAATGTCAGGAGTTTCATGGTCCTGCAATTTGAACATAATAGTTTCTTCAGAAACGAGCTTAAAGAACAAAAAAGTTTTATGAATTTTATGAATAAAGAGGTTGGTGATATGTCTAAGGAATTTGATGGTTTAAGATCCCAAATTGCTCATCTTGAGAAATTAACTGCTAAAATTTCGGATAGGGAGGCTACCTTAGTTAATAAGATGGCCGCTAAACCAGATTGCTATCAAAATAAAGATGAAGATCTAAAAGTTATTGGTGTGTCCCCTATTAAATCTTTGTTTTGCAATATGAATCTTGATAATGATGGGACTGAATATGATCCACCTTTACCTAGAAGGCGTTCCAAGAATTCGGAATTTGTTGATCTTGATGCTAAATTTGATAAAAGTGGGAATGAAGAAATTAAAACCCTAGATAATGCTAAACCCACTATTATGGATTTCAAGGAATTTAACTATGAAAATTGCTCTTTGATTGACTCTATTTCCTTGTTGCAATCCGTGCTAAATTCTCCTCACGCTTATAGTCAAAATAAAGCGTTTACTAAACATATCGTTAATGCTTTGATGCAATATTATGAAGAAAAACTTGAATTGGAAGTTTCTATCCCTAGAAAACTTTATGATGAGTGGGAACCAACTATTAAAATTAAAATTAAAGATCATGAATGCTATGCTTTATGTGATTTGGGTGCTAGTGTTTCCACGATTCCAAAGACTTTGTGTGATTTGTTAGGTTTCCGTGATTTTGATGATTGCTCTCTAAACTTGCACCTTGGAGATTCCACTATTAAGAAACCTATGGGAAGAATTAATGATGTTCCTATTGTCGCAAATAGGAATTATGTGCCCATAGATTTTATTGTTCTTGACATAGATTGCAATCCTTCATGTCCTATTATTCTTGGTAGACCTTTCCTTAGAATGATTGGTGCAATTATTGATATGAAGGAAGGAAATATTATATTCCAATTTCCATTAAGGAAAAGCATGGAACATTTTCCTAGAAAGAAAATTAAATTTTCTGATGAATCTATTATGAGAGCCACTTATGGATTGCCTACCAAAGATAGCAATACCTAGATCTATTCTTGCTTGTTATGCCTAGCTAGGGGCGTCAAACGACAGCGCTTGTTGGGAGGCAACCCAATTTTATTTTTATTACTTGCTTTTTGCTCCTGTTTAGTAATAAATAATTTATCTAGCCTCTATTTTGGTTGTGTTTTTTGTGTTTAATTAGTGTTTGTGCCAAGTAGAACCATCAGGAAGACTTGGGAAAGTCTTGTTGAACTTGCTGTAAAAAACAAAAACTTTAGCGCTCACGAGAACTGCTGTCATTTTTATTTGGAGAGTGCTATTTAGTTAATTCTTTTTGCATATGATTCCTCATGTCTAGAAATTTATTTTAGAAATTTTCGGGTTCCAGATCATGCGCTAGCTACAGATTACTACAGATTGTTCTGTTTTTGACAGATTCTATTTTTCGTGTGTTGTTTGCTTATTTTGATGACTCTATGGCTAGTAAAATAGTTTATAAACCATAGAGAAGTTGGAATACAGTAGGTGTAACACCAATATAAATAAATAATGAGTTCATTATAGTACCTTGAAGTGATCTTTTGTTTTCTTTCGCTAACGGAGCTCACGAGATTTTCTACTTTAAGTTTTGTGTTGTGAAGTTCTCAAGTTTTGGGTAAAGATTTGATGGATTATTGAACAAGGAGTGGCAAGAGCCGAAGATTGGGGATGACCATGGAACCCCCAAGATAATCTAAGGACACCTAAAAGCCAAAGCTTGGGGATGCCCCGGAGGGCAGCCCCTCTTTCGTCTACTTCTATTGGTAACTTTACTTGGACCTATATTTTTATTTACCCCATGATATGTGTTTTGCTTGGAGCGTCTTGTATGATTTGATTCTTTGCTTGTTAGTTTACCACAATCATTCTTGCTGTACACACATTTTGTGAGAGCCATACATGATTTGGAATTTGTTAGAATACTCTATGTGCTTCGCTTATATCTTTTGAGTTATATAATTTTGCTCTAGTACTTCACTTATATCTTTTAGAGCACGTTGGTGGATTTGTTTTATAGAAACTATTGATCTCTCATGCTTCACTTAGATTATTTTGAGAGTCTTAATAGCATGGTAATTTGCTTAAAATCCTAATATGCTTGGTATACAAGATTAATAATAAACCTTTCTTATGAGTGTGTTGAATACTAAGATAAGTTTGATACTTGATAATTGTTTTGAGATATAAAGATGGTGATATTAAAGTTGTGCTAGTTGAGTAGTTGTGAATTTGAGAAATACTTGTGTTGAAGCTTGTGATTCTCGTAGCATGCACGTATGGTGAACCGTTATGTGATGAAGTCGGAGCATGATTTATTTATTGATTGCCTTCCTTATGAGTGGTGGTCGGGGACGAGCGATGGTCTTTTCCTACCAATCTATTCCCCTAGGAGCATGCGTGTACTACTTTTCTTTGATAACTTGTAGATTTTGGCAATAAGTATATGAGTTCTTTATGACTAATGTTGAGTCCATGGATTATACGCACTCTCACCCTTCCACCTTTGCTAGCCTCTCTAATACCGCGCACCTTTCGCCGGTATCATACACCCACCATATACCTTCCTCAAAACAGCCACCATACCTACCTATTATGGCATTTCCATAGCCATTCCGAGATATATTACCATGCAACTTTCCAATGTTCCGTTTATTATGACACACTCTATCATTGTCATATTGCTTAGCAAGATCATGTAGTTGACATTGTATTCGTGGCAAGCCACCATTCATAATTCTTTTCATATGTGTCACTCATGAGTCATTGCATATCCCGGTACACCGCCGAAGGCATTCATATAGAGTCATATTTTGTTTTAAGTATCGAGTTGTAATTGTTGAGTTGTAAGAAAAATAAAAGTGTGATGATCATCATTATTAGAGCATTGTCCCAGTGAGGAAAGGATGATGGAGACTATGATTCCCCCACAAGTCGGGATGAGACTCCGGATGAAAAAAAAGAAAAAGGAAAGAAAGAAAAGTGGCCATAAAAAAGAAAAAAAGAGAAAAGGCCCAAATAAAAAATGAGAGAAAAAGAGAGAAGGGACAATGTTACTATCCTTTTACCACACTTGTGCTTCAAAGTAGCACCATGATCTTCATAGTAGAGAGTCTGTCATGTTATCACTTTCATATACTAGTGGGAATCTTTCATTATAGAACTTGGCTTGTATATTCCAATGATGGGCTTCCTAAAATTGCCTTAGGTCTTCATGAGCAAGCAAGTTTGATGCACACCCACTTAGTTTCTTTTTGAGCTTTCATATACTTATAGCTCTAGTGCATCCATTGCATGGCAATCCCTACTCACTCACATTAATATCTATTGATGGGCATCTCCATAGCCCGTTGATATGCCTAGTTGATGTGAGACTATCTTCTCCCTTTTTGTCTTCTCCACAACCACCACTCTATTCCACCTATAGTGCTATATCCATGGCTCACGCTCATGTATTGCGTGAAGATTGAAAAAGTTTTGAGAATGTCAAAAATGTGAAACAATTGGTTGGCTTGTCATCGGGGTTGTGCATGATTTAAATATTTTGTGTGGTGAAGATAGAGCATAGCCAGACTATATGATTTAGTAGGGATAACTTTCTTATCCATGTTATTTTGAGAAGACATAATTGCTTTGTTAGTATGCTTAAAGTATTATTATTTTTATGTCAATATGAACTTTTGTCTTGAATCTTTCAGATCTGAATATTTATACCACAATTAACAAGAATTACATTAAAATTATGCCAAGTAACACTCCGCATAAAAAATTCTTTTTTTATCATTTACCTACTCGAGGACGAGCAGGAATTAAGCTTGGGGATGCTTAATATGTCTCCAATGTATCTATAATTTTTGATTGCTCCATGCTATATTATCTACTATTTTGGACATTATTGGGCTTTATTATCCACTTTTATATTATTTTTGGGACTAACCTATTAACCGGAGGCCCAGCCCAGAATTGCTGTTTTTTGCCTGTTTTAGGGTTTTGAGAAAAAGGAATATCAAACGGAGTCCAAACGGAATGAAACCTTCGGGAATGCGATTTTCTCAACGAATAAGAGCAGGGAGACTTGGACCCTACGTTAAGAAAGAAAAGAGGAGGCCACGAGGTATGGGGCGTGCTTGCCTACCCTAGGCGCGCCCTCCACCCTTGTGGCCCCCCTATTGCTCCACCGACGTACTCCTTCCTCCTACATATATCCACGTACCCCCAAACGATCAGAACATGAGCCAAAACCCTAGTTCCACCGCCATAACTTTCTGTATCCACGAGATCCCATGTTGGGGCCTGTTCCGGAGCTCCGCCGGAGGGGGCATCGATCACGAAGGACTTCTACATCAAAACCATAGCCTCTCCGATGAAGTGTGAGTAGTTTATCTCAGACCTACGGGTCCATAGTTAGTAGCTAGATGTCTTCTTCTCTCTTTTTGGATCGCAATACAATGTTCTCCCACTCTCTTGTGGAGACCTATTCGATGTAATCTTCTTTTTGCGGTGTGTTTGTTGAGACCGATGAATTGTGGGTTTATGATCAAGTCTATCTGTGAATAATATTTGAATATTCTCTGTATTCTTTTATGTATGATTGGTTATCTTTGCAAGTCTCTTAGAATTATCAGTTTGGTTTGGCCTACTAGATTGATCTTTCTTGCAATGGGAGAAGTGCTTAGCTTTGGGTTCAATCTTGCGGTGTCCTTTCCCGGTGACAGTAAGGGCAGCAAGGCACGTATTGTATGGTTTCCATCGAGGATAACAAGATGGCGTTTTCTTCATATTGCATGAGTCTATCCCTCTACATCATGTCATCTTGCTTAAGGCGTTATTCTGTTTTTAACTTAATACTCTAGATGCATGCTGGATGGCGGTCGATGAGTGGAGTAATAGTAGTAGATGCAGGCAGGAGTCGGTCTATTTGTCTCGGACGTGATGCCTATATACATGATCATACCTGGATATTCTCATAACTATGTTCAATTATATCAATTGCTCAACAGTAATTTGTTCACCCACCGTAGAATACTTATGCTCTCGAGAGAAGCCACTAGTGAAACCTATGGCCCCGGGGTCTATCTTTATCATATTGATCTCCTACAACTTAGTTATTCCTTTGCTATTTACTTTGCCTTTATTTTACTTTGCATCTTTTATCATAAAAATGCAAAAAATATTATCTTATCATATCTATCAGATCTCACTCTCGTAAGTGGCCCTATAGGGATTGACAACCCCTATTTGCGTTGGTTGCGAGGATTTATTTGTTTTGTGTAGTTGTGAGGGACTCGCGCGTAGCCTCCTACTGGATTGATACCTTGGTTCTCAAAAACTTAGGGAAATACTTACGCTACTTTGCTGCATCATCCCTTCCTCTTCGGGGAAAACCAACGCAGTGCTCAAGAGGTAGCACCTTCCCCCTCCCACCTATATATATGTGGGGAGAGGCGCCTAGAACACACAACAAACATTTTTAGCCGTTTGTGGGCCCCCCTACACAGTTTACGCCTCAAGTCATATTCACGTAGTGCTTAGGCGGAGCCCTAAAAGGATCACTCCACCATCACCATCACCATGTTGTCGTGCTGACGGAACTCTCCCTCGAAACTTTGCTGGATCGAGAGTTCGAGGGACATCATCGAGCTAAACGTGTGCAGAACTCGGAGGTGTCGTATGTTCGGTACTTGATCGGTTGGAACGAGAAGAATTTCGACTACATCAACCGCGTTGTCAAACGCTTCCACTCTCGGTCTTCGAGGGTACGTGGACACACTCTCCCCCTCTCATTGCTATGCATCTCCTAGATAGATCTTGCGTGAGCATAGGAAATTTTTGAAATTGCATGCTACGTTCCCCAACAGAAATGCCATAATAGGTCGGTGTGGTGACTGTTATGAGTAAGGTATAAGGTGGGTTTATGGTACCGGCAAAAATTGCGCGGCACAAGAGAGGCTAGCAATGGAGGAAGGGTGAGACTGTGTATAATACATGGACTCGGCATTAGTCATAAAGAACTCATATACTTATTGCAAAAAAATTTATTACTTATCAAAACAAAGTACTACGCTATAACACCCACGATGTGGCTATATCTCCCATAACCGCATGGTAGGCATGTCGCAAGAGGGGTAATCTTTACACATCCCATGTACTGAATATGAAAGGGATAAAGAGTTGGCTTACAATCGCCACTTCAAACAATACATGAATATCATACATCATTTAGAATACAATCAAGGTCCGACTACAGAACCAAAATAAAGAAAGACCACCCCTATTTCTAGGTCCCCGATCGACTCGACTGGGCTCCACTACTGATCAACAGGAAACGAAGCAACATAACGAACACGAACTTCATCAAGCTCCCACTTGAGCTGGGTTGCGTCACCTGCACTGGCATCGTCGGCACATGCATCTGGTTTTGGAAGTAATCTGTGAGTCACGGGGACTTAGCAATCTCACACCCGCGAGATCAAGACTATTTAAGCTTATGGGTAGGAAAGAGTAGTGAGGTGGAGCTGCAACAAGCACTAACATATATGGTGGATAACTTATGCAAATGAGAGCGAGAAGATAAGCAAAGCATGATCGTGAACTAGAAGTGATCAAGAAGTGATCCTGAAACTACTTACGTTCAAACATAACTCCAAAGTCGTGTTCACTTCCCGGACTCCGCCGGAAAGAGACCATCACGGCTACACACGCGGTTGATGCATTTTAATTAAGTTAAGTGTCAAGTTCTCTACAACTGAATATTAACAACCTCCCATCTGCCCATAACCGCAGGCATAGCTTTTGAAAGTTCAAACCCTGCAGGGGTGTCCCAACATAGCCCATCACAAGATCTCACGGTCAACGAAGGATATTCCTTCTAGCGGGAAGACCCGATCAGTTTCGGAATCCCGGTTACAAGACATTTCGACAATGGTAAAACAAGACCATCAAAGCTGCCCGGATGTGCCGACAAATCCCGATAGGAGCTGCACATATCTCATTCTCAGGGCACACCGGATGAGCCAGACGTCGGGTTGGCATAGACCCTGGCTGCCCAGGGGGCGCCGGACATCGCTCAGGTTGGACCAACACTTAGAGAAGCACTGGCCCGGGGGATTAAAATAAAGATGACCCTTGAGTCTGCAGAACCCAAGGGAAAAAGGCTTAGGTGGCAAATGGTAAAACCAAGTTTGGGCCTTGCTGGAGGAGTTTTATTCAAGGCGAACTGTCAAGGGGTTCCCATTATAACCCAACCGCGTAAGGAACGCAAAATCAAGGAACATAACACAGGTATGACGGAAACTAGGGCGGCAAGAGTGGAAGAAAACACCAGGCATAAGGACGAGCCTTCCACCCTTTACTAAGTATATATATGCATTAAAGTAAACAAGATATAATAATGATATCTCAACAATACACATGTTCCAACAAGGAACAAACTCCATCTTCACCTGCAACTAGCAATGCTATAAGAGGGGCTGAGCAAAGCGGTAACATAACCAAACAACGGTTTGCTAGGAAAGGTGGGTTAGAGGCTTGACATGGCAATATGGGAGGCACGATATAGAAGGTGGTAGGTATCGCGGCATAGCAAAAGGGCGAGCAACTAGCAAGCAAATATAGAAGTGATTTCGAGGGTATGGTCATCTTGCCTGCAAAGTTCTCCGAGTTGACGAAAGCTTGATCCTCATAAGAGTACTCAACAGGTTCCTTGATCACGTAATCGTCTCCCGGCTCTACCCAAGGCAAGAACACAAGCAAAGGAAAACACAATCAACCACGGTGCAATGCGCAAGCAACATGATGCAAAAATGGTATGATATGCGGGATGTGATATGCAATGCATATGCGTGCTCCGGAAGGAAAAGATTTATCAAAGCATCAACTTGGCAAACCAAGTGCGCCACTAGAAAGATGAGTTGATTTCATTCGAAATCGATATAAAGATCACCGGAATCGGATACACGGTTTGCAAATGGCAAGCAAAACAAGAATGGCACAATTCTGCGATTAACAACACGATGCCATCTAAAATGCAACAAGAAACTAAGCTACTACACGATGCCATCTAAAAGATGAACACTGAGCTATGGCTAAACCAAACAAGAGCAGGTTCCAACAAGCATGGCAAAAGTGCAAAAGATATCAGCTTCACAGACTTAGTGAAAATACTAACATGTCAGGAATTAACATCAGGAAGCAATGTTTAGAGCAAGATATCAACATGCTACAGGAACAGAACATAGTAAACAAAGGCATGGCATGAATCTACTCAAAGCATATAACGAAACTCCCCTACTGACCATAAGCCAAAAAGGATCATAAGATATGATGGCACCCATGTAAACGTAGCAAGTTTCGTTAACAGATTCAGACTTGGCAGAAAACTGGACATGGCAAAAACAGATTTATGAAGGCATGTTTGCGAGCTCGATGCACTCAACACAAGGCATTGCATGACAAGCTAATCAAACTACCAGCAATAAGACATGTTCATGAAGCTAAACATGGCAAGAACAAGATCATAGCATGCATGTATCAACTAAAACAACCTTGGCAAAATTGATTAACATGTAAACAATCTGCCAGGAACATTTTATAGCAAAAGTAGAGCAAGATTGAGTCATGCTAGGGCACTCCATAAATGCAAACAGAGACATGGATGGATAGAGCACAACCATATGTCAAAATCATCCTTACTGAACATACTCAAAAGAATCATGGATCTCTATGTAGCAACATGAATACATGGCATTAAAATAACAGCAGGGAAAAGACTTAGAGAAATACTAAGTCCCTGAAATCAGCAATATCACGAGAGCTACTTTGGATGCATGTGCTAGACACCACAATGATCACAAAAATACATGGCATACACCCCTGTAAAGATGGCATGGCATATCCCAAAACACATGTAGAGCTCATGCCCATATGCAGCACACAATAATCATGGCAAAAATGACAAATGCTCATAATCTGCTAAGTGACAGGAACTAACATTTTATAGCACTCTTGCATCAACAATTTGGGCGTCAAGATGGGCTCAAACCAGCATGTCACAAAGGAATGAAATGAAGAGCACATCCTGATGAACATTTCTATATATGGCACGCACAAAACGGAGCTACGGTGAGCAGTTATGGCATGTTGAACAGGGCTATAAAATAATCACAGGAAAGGACTTAGGCAAAATATACCCTCCAAAAAGTTGGATGAAGGGGATCGGGATGGAGCGGTCCAGGCGTGGGGCGCGGCGTTTGGTTGAGATCCCGGTGGATCTCATCCCGATCCACCGGGTCTGGCCGCCGGGCTCCGGCGACATGGCGACGAAGCTCCGACGAGCGGGGGTGCGGCGCAACGCGGTGGCGACCGGCGGAGAAGGGTGGCAACGCGTGGGTGACGAGGCGGTGGAGTACTGAGGCGGCGCAGTAGAGGTAGTCGGTGGTGGAAGGCGGCGATCGCCGGCGGAGGAGGCAGCGGCGGAAGCGCGCGGGCGAGGCAGTGGAAGCGAGCGGGCGCGGCGGCGAAGCATCGGGGCGGCACCGGCAAGGTGCATGGCGGCGCAGGCTGTGCGTCACGGGTGAACGGCGGCGGGCGGCTTGCCCGGGCGCGCGGGCCGGGAGGGCCCGACCCGGGCCGCGGCGGGCCTGGCAGCGGGAAGGAGAGAGAGGGCGCGGGCGCGAGCGAGGTGGCGCGACGCGATTGGCGCGGGAGGCGGCGGCGGGTGACGTGGCGCTTTGCCATTGGTCAGGCGACGTGGCCGGGCATGGCGGATATGTCCAGTGGCGTGGGGAGGAGTGGATCTAGGGTTAGACTGCGAATTTTCGGGGGGAGGTGCAAATATATAGGTAGAGGGAGCTAGGAGAGTCCAAATGATGTGCGGTATTTGTCGGGGTATGGGGTCCCGGCAAACCCTTAAGGTTCGAACACTGGGGTGCACGCGAAGTCTTTCCCTTCAACCGATCTACGCTCTAGCTTGCTAGGATCTCGCGGACGAACTCGCCGAACTCACAACACAGATGGACACAGGGTTTATACTGGTTCGGGCCACCATTGTGGTGTAATACCCTACTCTAGTGTGGTGGTGGTGGATTGCCTCTCGGGCTGATGATGGACAATACAAGGGCAGAACGGCCTCCTGAGGTTAAGGCGTTCTTGTGCTCGGTGAGCTTGCGTGTGAGGTGGTCTCTCTCAAGCTAAGTTGATCCCTTTCTTCTCTCACTCTCGATCCCCCTGCCCACTGTGGTGGCTAGTCCTATTTATAGAGGCACTGGTCCTCTTCCCAAATATCGAGCGGGAAGGGAGCCAACAATGGCGGGCTAATTTGAAGGGGGATAGCTGGTACAAGCTATCCTGACATAAGTATTCTTCGCCTGCATAAAGTTCTGGTGGTGATGCTGTTCTGGGCTCCACGATGACCTCCATCTTGCAGTCCTTGGTCTTGGTCTTGTTGCACCGAAATGACAACCTTTGTCTGATGCCTCGGTACTCCGCGGCTGCGCTTGCCCCCTTTGCACCAAAGAGGAAATAAGGACGCTGTGCACGCTGGCGCCCGCCTGGTGTCGATCGTCACGGCTCACATCACGAGAACCTCGTGAGGTTCGCCTCGCCTTGATATCTCCGCTCCTCATGAGCCTGCCTAGCTAGGCCACTCTAGGGGAGGTCTTGTGTCGTTCGCCTCGCGAAGCTTGGCCCCTCGCGAGGGTCTTGGGTGCTTTGTTGGTGCAGATGGGTCGTACAGCCCACTGGCTCAGCCTAGCCGCGGGCCGCAGGCAGGCATGTCTGGGGACCCCCATTCCCAGGACGCCGAAAGTAGCCCCCGGGCCCATGGTGCACGCGGGCTTGGCTTCGCGGCGAAGCCAAGGGTCAAGTTCGGAGCACCACGGGCCCCCAAAGCCTGCGGCCTCGATTGACGCATGGCAGTTGATTGGAGGTGGGCGTCTCCGCTTCCCCATGCTGCCTCTGAATCCGTTTGGCTATGGGGCCCCGCTTCTTGCACAGTTATTCCTCCCCCTCCGTGCCCGGCTTTCCAATCTTCCAATCTCCCTACTTCCTCGACGCCCTGTTCCGCCTTCCCGGTCCAACCAGTGTTCCGCCCGCTTTGCCGCCATGGCGCCGAAACAAGCCGACAAGGGGAAGAAACCTCTGTCCTCACCAACTGCGCCTCCATCCTTCGAGTCGGCGCTCAGCCGGCCTTGGGTGCTCAACGACGAGGCCATGGGCAAGGTGTGCCCCATGCTTGTCTCCAGCTTTAACGAGTTGGGAGAGATGCCGGCCTGGCCTGCGTCTCGCTCCAACATGGCTCGGGCAGTCACCAAGGTCCCGATCTTCATTGATGCCCTCTGGGCTAGCCTGCTTCCTCCCTTCTCAGCCTTCTTCAATGCGGTGCTCGAGCACTATCAGATCCATATGATTCATCTCGACCCTAAATCTATGACGCTTCTTGCCGTCTTTGCCTTCGTGTGTGAGGCCATGGTGGGCATCACCCCCTCCGTGGCGCTCCTCCGCAACTTCTTGCTACATCTCATTGGTGCCCGGCAGAGCTCAGGGTGCGTGGGCTTTCAGGCCATGGCAGCAACGGCAGGCATGGGGATCGACTTCGAACTTCCTTCATCCGCGAGCGAATTCCGCACGCGATGGGTGTTTGTTGATGCCAGCGTGCTCAACCCTCTGCTCCAAGCTTCGGTGGGGCCTTCCATTCCAAACTCCGGCTGAGGTCACCAGAGGCTCAGGAGCCCCTGCCTTGCCCCCGTATGGGCCAGGCTGCGGTGGTTGAAGGACCTTGGTGTGACTGCGCCCATGGTGGTGAGGGAGTTCGTCACACGTCGAGTTGCCCCGCTTCAGCATCATTCTCGCCAGATGTGGGACTTGCTCAGCAGTCGGGACAACATGAGGTTTCAGGAGGAGGGGCTTCCTCTTGCTGCGCGAAAAACTGTGCTCACAGTGCTATCCGGTGTCCCTCTGTCGGACGAGATGCCTAGGAAGAGCTGCACGTTGTACCGCAGTGAGAACAAGGTTACCTTTGTCGCAACCATGCCTTCCTTTGATGAGTGGGGGCTGCGCCCATTTGGCTTGGAGGGACCACGCAAGAATCCCATCATCGTGGTCCCATTCTTCGCCGCCGGTGACGAGCTCGCCCCAGGTGATGGTGCGGGGGAGTGAGCTGCGACGGGGACCGGCTGCTCAGGTGCTGAGGAGCACGTGCTGAGCAGTGATCCAGGGGCATCGTCCTCGGGAGCTTGCGACGCCTCTCTTGAGGCGCCAGTTGCTGATGAGGTGCAGCATGCGGCTCCCGAGGCCGAGGCTTCAGGGGCCTCGGGAGGTCACAGCGAGAGAGAACCGGGCTGTTTGCCGCAGTCGCGCTCCCCTGAAGCCATTCCTCTTGGCTCTTCTTTGGCTCCGCCGCGCTCCGACCGTCACGTCCAGCGCTTCAGCCGCCTTTGCATGGACTTCGAGGAGCTCCGCAAGAGGAAGGGATCCCCTAGCGGTGGCAGCGTCTTCGGACCATTGAAACGACGGAAGTACATTGCCATCAACGAGTAAGTACCTCTCCTTGGTGATCATCTATGCGTCGCCTTCCCTTCCTGAGGATTGCACACTCAGCTCCCCTTCTGCTAAAGCCGCCAAACCTTCAGAGAAGCAGCTCCCTCTCGTCCCATTGTACTCGCCAAGCTCCAGTGCTTCAGGCTCAGATACTGCCCATGGGGTGTGGTCAGCCTCGGGAACTAGTCCGTCGTCAAGGCGCCCCGAGCTTGTGCCTTCGCCGTCCTTCCTACACGGCCTTTCTTGGAGCGCAGCAGGCGTGCCAAGGGCTCCTCCCTTGGTCATGGTTGGTGGATGGCTAGCCTCGATGCTGGAGCCTCCTTCAAGCAGCGGGACTTGCTTGGTCCGGGCCCCTCGCGAGGGTCAGCCGGCGCCAGGGGCCGTGCCAGCCCCCAGCCCCCAACCGGGAGATGGCGCGCCACTTGATGCTCCACCTGCAGCCCCTGAGGCGGAGGATGAGATGGGGCGAGCGCTTGAGCTCGAGCGCGGGCGCAACATGGTCCGCCACGAGCTCTTCTAGGAGGCGATGGGCGCGATGAACCGCCTTCGTGAAGAGCTTGCTGGCGTCAACTCCCGTCTTGAGGCCTAAGGTCTTCGGTTGGTGGAGGAGCAGCGCAAGCTATGAGTGGCCATCAACCTTGGTCGTTATCATCACGACCTCGAGAACGCGAAGGCTAAGGCGTCCCTCAAGATTGCCAATGAGGCCCGCTCACAAGCTTTGGAGGAAGCTCACGAGGCCGATCGCTGCCGCGAGGCTGCGGAGGAGCGCGCGTGGGAGCTCCAGGCTTGGAGCGTGTCCCTTGAGCAGCAAGTCGAGGCGCGCGGGGCCGCCCATGCGTCGATGACGGGGACGCCTGCGGAGGAAGAGGAGATCCGGCGGCGTGAGGAGGTGCTGGCCCTGGAGGCCGTGGAGCGCAGCCTCGAGCTCAAGCGGCTGAAGACGAGGGAGCGTCAAGTCACTCAAGCTGAAGATGCCATCGGGGCCCACGATGCCGGAGTCGAAGAAGAGATCAATCGCCGGGTAGCCGTGGTTCCCGCCGATCTGGAGGCAGGTATGGCTTGAGGCTGGAGCTCGCCGGACAAGAGGGCGCGGGCAGGGCCGCCGCCCTCAGGCCCAGGTTGGACGAGGCCGAGAGGCGTGCTGAGGCCACAACCGCCACCCTGGTTACGGCGCAGGCGGACCTGGCCTCCGCCCGCGCCGAACTACTTTCCCTCTGGAGGTGAATTGACGATGCCGAGGTCGTCGCTCGGCAAAACAGAGAAGAAGTTCTCCAACACCGAACGCTGGAGCGCGTGCATGGCCCTATGCTCCAAGACCTTCGGAACAAGGCCAACACCGCCCTGGGCTATATCTGCGAGGAGAAGGCCCCAAACCCTCACTCGAGTGACTACGCCAGCCACCTGACCTTCTTCACCGAGGTGGTGACGCACTTGGAGGCTCAATCTACCAGATCTCGGAAGCTTGTGGAGGAGAGGGGTCGTGGCCTGCTTCAGCGCGCCTTCTCTCGTGTCTTCAGCCACCTCCTGAACGCTGACCCCAACTTCGACTTTGATGCCGCCATTGCTCCTGTGCCCATCACCGTCCGGGGCGACTTGGCGCATTGGGTAGAGGATCATGTCGACGCGTTGGTCAGGGCCTTCACCTCGGAGAACGACGGGGTGGTGGTCGTCGCAGATGAAGGTGATGTGGTCAACGATGGCGATGGGGGCATCGCCGACGGCGGCGACGATTCCGACGAAGGTGATGACGATGCGAGCGATGCGTCCCTGGACGATGCAGTGAGCGACATCTCTGGGTGATCCCATATTCTCCTGTTGTCTTATTCTGCATGCAAAACTCGGGTGTGGCCCTTGAAAAACTTGTGAGAGCATTTTGAGAGGGGGAGCCCCTCGTGTAAGCAAATTGCAGTTTTTGCTTTCCTATGCGGTGTGGGTATGTGTCCTTGTGAGCTCATGAAGATGGGGTGAGTTTCCAGATGTGGATTACCTTAGTCAGCGCCTGCTTAGGGCTGAGTTGTGAGGCGACGAGTTCCTGAGAATCCTGCGGAGCCTATCGCCCTGTTTGAAGGGGGGTTCCAGAAAGGGTGAGCAACTGGCATAGTGCTAGCGCGTGCTCTGCGCGGTCTGACTCGCGAGAAGCTTTGCGAGGGAGAGGCGACGGACGTGAGTCCCAAACCAAACAAGATCCAGAAGGCGAGAAATGGCTCGAACGAGAAAAGGCACCCCTGCACGCAACGATAAAAATTCAGCTTCAACTTAAGTCCAGAATCAGAAAGCAAAGCCGCAGAAAGAGAGATCCAAAGAAAAAGGCCGCGTCCGGCACCTAGTCTAGTCTTCGGGTCTTCAAGTCTTCACAGCAGCGCGGAGCTAAGTCCCTAAGGCCGGCGCTCCTGAGACTCAGGGGCGTGTACAGCCCCAACTCATTATTACGTGAGAGTGTCACGGGCGGCGAGCTTCACAGGCACTGGGCCTTCTTCACAGGTACTGGCCTTGCTTCATATCGCCAGACGAAGGCCCCGCCTTGAGCCACTCTTGACCTCCTTTGAGCCGGCCAGAGACCAGGACGGCACAAAGGAGGGAAGGAGGACGCTAGCGGTTCCCTCGGTGACCACGGGTCCTCTACCGGAGGAAGGGTCGTTGGAGCCACCGCGGCAGAGGGCCTACCTCCGGGTGTCCCCTGGTTCAGCGTGCCTTGGGGAGGGGCCTTGCTCTTGGCTCCCTCTCGGTGGCCCCCAGCATGTCTCCCTTGTTGAGACGGGTGCCGCCGTGCCTGGGTCGTCGATCGGTGCTGCAACCTGATTCATCGGTAGCCCATGGTTAGCATAAGCCTGTTCCTGAGAGGTTAGCGGTACCCTTTAGTTTCCATCGCCGGCGCGTTCGTTGTGGTTCTCCGCTGGCTCTTGGAAGGCTTCGACTCCTAGCGCCCCTTCTCCCCGGTCTTCTCCAACGAATGAGCCGATGTCGTCCTCTGGTGCGTACCATTGGTCCATCATGCGGGGCATGTAGGCTTCCGGGGCCGTCACCCCGAACACCTCGCCGTGGTGCCCCACACTCCATGTTGCTCCGCCCATGATGGTGTCTTGAGGATGATAATACGGCAACCGGCTGGGGCCATGGGGAGTGACGCTTGCGCTCGTGCTTCTCGAGGGCGGCATGGGGGATTGGAGCCCCCTACGCCACCAGCCGTGCTGATGTTGGCGAAGCCCCCGGGCGTAGTCGACGGCACGTAGATGTGGTGAGGCTCGCCACGCGGCGTTGCATTGACCTGGGAGGGGGGTCGATAGCTGCAGGGTGGCGCTCTCGACGCCGCTGTGTCCAGCAGCTCAGCAACACGCTCAAGCAACGTGTCCTGGCCGCTCTCCATCAGCCTGCATCGCAGCAGCTCCCTTGCCACTGTGAGTGCCGCCCGCATGTTTGGTTGCTCCTGCCGTGAGTGCGGCGCCTTTGCAACGGCGTGACTTGTTGCTCTCGCCATGGCTCGTGCTTGCCGCGGGGTGAGGGTGGATGATGCCTGGCCGCGCTGTCCACGCCCGGCAGAGCTCGGTGACGCCCACACTGCCTAGGGTGCAGGGTCGAGATCTTCATGGGCAGACGGCGCCGTCCGGGCCGGCAGGCTACCCAGCGGTCGGATCCGGCTCTTGGGTCGCCAGACATCGTAGCCGGTGAACGTCAGAGAGCTGATTGGCGGACAAAAGGCTCCGGCGCACCCCTACCTAGTACGCCAAATGTCAGGGTATGGGGTCCCGGCGAACCCTTAAGGTTCGAACACTGGGGTGCGCGCGAAGTCTTTCCCTTCAACCGATCTATGCTCTAGCTTGCTAGGATCTCGCGGACGAACTCGCCGAACGCACAACACATTTGGACACAGGGTTTATATTGGTTCGGGCCACCGTTGTGGTGTAATACCCTACTCCAGAGTGGTGGTGGTGGATTGCCTCTCGGGCTGATGATGGACAATACAAGGGCAGAACGGCCTCCTGAGGTTAAGGCGTTCTTGTGCTCGGTGAGCTTGTGTGTGAGGTGGTCTCTCTCGAGCTAAGATGATCCCTTTCTTCTCTCACTCTCGATCGCCTTGCCCACTGTGGTGGCTAGTCCTATTTATAGATGCCCTGGTCCTCTTCCCAAATATTGAGCGGGAAGGGAGCCAACAATGGCGGGCTAATTTGACGGGGGACAACTAGTACAAGCTATCCTGACAAAAGTAGTCTTTGCCTACACAAAGTTCTTGTGGTGATGCTGTTCTGGGCTCCACGATGACCTCTGTGTTGCATTCCTTGGTCTGGGTCTTGTTGCACCGAAATGACAACCTTTGCCTGATGCCTTGGTACTCCGCGGCTGCGCTTGCCCCCCTTTGCACCAAACAGGAAACAAGGACACTATGCACACTGGCGCCCGCCTGGTGTCAATCGTCCCGGCTCACGTCACGAGAACCTCGTGAGGTTCGCCTCGCCTTGATATCTCCGCTCCTCGTGAGCCTGCCTAGCTAGGCCACTCCAGAGGAGGTCTTGCATCGTCCGCCTCGCAAAGCTTGGCCCCTCATGAGGGTCTTGGGTGCTTTGTTCGTGCAGATGGGTCGTACGGCCTACTGGCTCAGCAACGCCGTGGGCCGCAGGCAGGCATGTCTGGGGACCCCCGTTCCCAGGACACCGATAGGTTTCAGCCACACGATCGTGATCGAATGGCCGAGAGGATGGAGGGGGTTTGGATGGGTTATTGGGCCACTTTGGAGGGGTGTTGGGCTGCAACACACACGAGGCCTTTACGGTTCCTCGGTTAACCGTTGGAGTATCAACCGGACTCCAAATGGCACGAAACTTGATAGGCGGCCTACCGGTGGTGTACCAAGGCCGCTTGGCAAATCTCGGTCCATTCTGAGAACGTTTAACACCCGCACACGAAAAGAGGCAAAAGGGGCACCGGAGGACGTAGGATTGTCAGATTGCAAAACAGACAACGGGAAAAATGCTCGGATGCATGAGGCGAACATGTATGCAAATGCAATGCACATGATGACATGATATGAAATGCATGACATGAACAAAATGCAAAATGAAGACAAAAACCCAACCACGAAAGGAAAACTCACAACACATCTCCGGAAAAGGCAAGAGTCACAGTACAAATATGGAAAGTCGTATTCGGGGAGTTACAACACTCCACCACTACGAAAGGATCTCGTCCCGAGATCTAGGATGGCACCGGAGGGAAAAGGAAGAGGAAGATAAGAGGTAAAACTAAGTTGCTTCTTTGACAAACGAGTGAAACCAAAGAACCTTGAGAGGTTGAACAAACAGAAAGGAAGAATGCCACGAAGATGAACAAAGTTAAAAACACCCCGTTAGGAAAGAGGAACAAGGAAGAAAAAATTCGGACATCACTCCGGTTGAAAAGTGATACGAAACTTGACAGAATGGGAAGTCCTTGAATTAAGGACATGACACTCTGGTTGAATGGATAAGCAAAAGGAAAGAACATGATCTTCACAATCCGAGATGATGGGTGAAACTAGATGGTTGGAAAGAAAAAGAACGGAGAAGAATGACAACTCTCGCAAATAAAATTGAAAGAGAAAAGGTTGAACCGAGTTGTTGGAAAACCAACAACGAAAAGAGTAAGCTTGTTGTGGGATTATGGAAAACATCTCAAAACTATGAGGTGAAATTATGCCACTAACGGCAAAACAGAAGATTGGATTGATAACAACAAGAAGACCAGAAGCTTATTTTCACCGGGAAGGTAACTGAAGAAGTTGGGTCATTTATATGAACCATAAATAGTAGAAATCCTTAGGGAAAGCTTTAGGTGAAATATAACCCAATCTAACTCCAATGAAGAGATTGATTGGTTGAAAAGATGTGTTGAACAAAGAGAAAATGATGGATTTAGATATGTCACTCTTGAAAAACGTGTGAATCATGAAACACGAAGGGAAAATTATCAACAATGACAAAACACCACCTCAAAAGATAAGATAGAACGAATTGCACTCCGGATTGCAAGATGAAGAAAGCTTGCTCCTCTAAAAAGAATCTTGATGAATGCTTCGAGAAGGGATTAAGTCCTTGATGAACCAACATATACAGCCTCCATGAAAACTCCGGTAATAAAAGAACTTTCAAACGAAAGGAAAGAGAAGATGTAAACACAAGGTGAAGCCTTGCAATGATTAGATGGATCTTCGTGATAATTAGAGCTTGGAACTCCGGGAAAAAAGATGAACAAAAGAAATCAAGAATTATGATGAACCTCCGGAATAAGGAATTAATCACTTGCATGAAACAAGAATAAGAATTACATTATGCTTATCCTTCACCAATTAAATTGATGACAAGCAATGGATTGCGTACAACTTACTCTCGTAGAAAGGATTAAGATAGATATAGCGCAAACTTGAGAAGGGCTTCAACGAACCACTGGTAGGATTTGGAAGCAACGAATAAATCGATATGATACCAAGAGAAAAGGAATCTTGAATGAACCACCGTAAGAATTGAAAATGAACGAAGAAAGGGTAAAGATACACCGGGAAGAATTAGAGAATGAAGATACTTGAGAAAATTTAGATGCAAGTGAACGAAGAGATCCCGAGCTGATTAGAGAATACTTGAATGATGCACCGGTAAGATTTGGGGAACAATGGCAGAAAGCTGGAATGAAAAACTCTGAGATGATGGGCTCCGGAGAATCAAACTGAAAAGAATCTTGAATTGGTCCGGATGGGAGAAAAGAATATCTCACAATCGAAAAATAATTATGAGAGAATGGCATGAAACTAGCACCATGAGTCTTTGAGAGAATGGATAAGATTGAAGAGAAATTCTTCTTCGGTCTTCAAATGTCGAGAATGATGATAATATACACCACCATGAATTGTTGAGACACTCCGGAATGATTAAAAGAGGAAAGGTTGGGCCAAAGATGAGAAGAATTTGAAAATGATTTTGGAGAAGGCATTTGACTGATGATAATTCATTCTTACGTCAAGCTTTGAAATGAATTTGATAATAACTCCAGAAAAATTAGACGAGTCAGGTAAGATCCTGGGAAAAGACCTGTGGGTTAGGGTGTTGGGGAACATAGGAATTTCAAAAAAATTCCTACGCACACGCAAGATCATGGTGATGCATAGCAACGAGAGGGGAGAGTGTTGTCTACGTACCCACGTAGACCGAAAGCGGAAGCATTAGCACAACGCGGTTGATCTAGTCGTACGTCTTCACGATCCGACCGATCAAGTACAGAACGTACGGCACCTCCGATTTCAGCACACGTTCTGCCCGATGACGTCCCATGATCTCCGATCCAGCCGAGTGTTTAGGGAGAGTTTCATCAGCACGACGGCAAGGTGATGATGATGATGTTCTACCGACGCAGGGCTTCGCCTAAGCACCGCTACAATATTATGGTGGAGGGGGGCACCGCACACGGCTAAAAGATCAAATGATCTATTGTTGTGTCAATGGGGTGCCCCTGCCCCTATATATAAAGGAGCAAGGGGGGGTGCGGCCGGCCTAGAGAGGGGCACGCCAGGAGGAGTCCTACTCCTACCAGGAGTAGGACTCCCCCCCTTTTCCTTGTTGGACTAGGAGAGAGAGGGGAAAGAGGTGGAGGAGAAGAAGGAAGGGGGGCGCCGCCCCCTTCTCCTTGTCCTAATCGGACTAGGGGGAGGGGGCACGGCCCATGCCCTGGCCGCCTCTCCTCTCTTTCCACCAAGGCCCAGTAAGGCCCATTAAGTCCCCGGGGGTTCCGGTAGCCTCCCGATACTCCGGTAAAATCCCGATTTCACCCGAAACACTTACGATATCCAAATATAGGCTTCCAATATATCAATATTCATGTGTCGACCATTTCGAGACTCCTTGTCATGTCCGTGATCACATCCGGGACTCCGAACAACCTTCGGTACATCAAAACATATAAACAATTAATATAACTGTCATCGAAACGTTAAGCGTGCAGACCCTACGGGTTCGAGAACTATGTAGACATGACCGAGATATGTCTCCGGTCAATAACCAATAGCGGAACCTGTATGTTCATATTGGCTCCCACATATTCTATGAAGATCTTTATCGGTCAGACCGCATAACAACATACGTTGTTCCCTTTGTCATCGGTATGTTACTTGCCCAAGATTTAATCGTCGGTATCTCAATACCTAGTTCAATCTCGTTACTGGCAAGTCTCTTTACTTGTTCCGTAATACATCATCTTGCAACTAACTCATTAGTTGCAATGCTTGCAATGCTTAAGTGATGTGCATTACCGAGAGGGCACAGAGATACCTCTCCGACAATCGGAGTGACAAATCCTAATCTCGAAATACGCCAACCCAACAAGTACCTTCGAAGACACCTGTAGAGCACCTTTATAATCACCCAGTTGCGTTGTGATGTTTGGTAGCACACAAAGTGTTACTCCGGTAAACGGGAGTTGCATAATCTCATAGTCATAGGAACATGTATACGTCATGAAGAAAGCAATGGCAACATACTAAACGATCGGGTGCTAAGCTAACGGAATGGGTCAAGTCAATCACATCATTCTCCTAATGGTGTGATCCCGTTAATCAAATGACAACCCATGTCAACGGTTAGGAAACTTAACCATCTTTGATCAACGAGCTAGTCAAGTAGAGGCATACTAGTGACACTCTGTTTGTCTATGTATTCACACATGTATTATGTTTCCGGTTAATACAATTCTAGCATGAATAATAAACATTTATCATGATATAAGGAAATAAATAAGAACTTTATTATTTCCTCTAGGGCATATTTCCTACAGTCTCCCACTTGCACTAGAGTCAATAATCTAGATTACACAATAATGATTCTAACACCCATGGAGTCTTGGTGCTGATCATGTTTTGCTTGTGGAAGAGGCTTAGTCAACGGGTCTGCAACATTCAGATCCGTATGTATCTTGCAAATTTCTATGTCTCCCACCTGGACTAAATCCCGGATGGAATTGAAGCGTCTCTTGATGTGCTTGGTTCCCTTGTGAAATCTGGATTCCTTCGCCAAGGCAATTGCAGCAGTATTGTCACAAAAGATTTTCATTGGACCCGATGCACTAGGTATTACACCTAGATCGGATATGAACTACTTCATCGAGACTCCTTCATTTGCTGCTTCCGAAGCAGCTATGTACTCTGCTTCACATGTAGATCCCGCCACAACGCTTTCTTTAGAACTGCACCAACTAACAGCTCCACCATTTAATATAAATACGTGTCCGGTTTGCGATTTAGAATCGTCCGGATCAGTGTCAAAGCTTGCATCAACGTAACTTTTTACGATGAGCTCTTTGTCACCTCCATAAACGAGAAACATATCCTTAGTCCTTTTCAGGTATTTCAGGATGTTCTTGACCGTTGTCTAGTGATCCACTCCTGGATTACTTTGGTACCTCCCTGCTAGACTTATAGCAAGGCACACATCAGGTCTGGTACACAGCATTGCATACATGATAGAGCCTATGGCTGAAGCATAGGGAACGTCTTTCATTTTCTCTCTATCTTCTGCAGTGGTCGGGCATTGAGTCTTACTCAATTTCACACCTTGTAACACAGGCTAGAACCCTTTCTTTGCTTGATACATTTTGAACTTCTTTAAAACTTTGTCAAGGTATGTTCTTTGTGAAAGTCCAATTAAGCGTCTTGATCTATCTCTATAGATCTTGAAGCCCAATATGTAAGCAGCTTCACCGAGGTCTTTCCTTGAAAAACTCTTATTAAAGTATCCCTTTATGCTATCCAGAAATTCTATATCATTTCCAATCAACAATATGTCATCCACATATAATATTAGAAATGCTACAGATCTCCCACTCACTTTCTTGTAAATACAGGCTTCTCCAAAAGTCTGTATAAAACCAAATGCTTTGATCACACTATCAAAGCATTTATTCCAACTCCAAGAGGCTTGCACTAGTCCATAAATGGATCGCTAGAGCTTGCACACTATGTTAGCTCCCTTTGGATCAACAAAACCTTCTGGTTGCATCATATACAACTCTTCTTAGAGAAATCCACTCAGGAATGCAGTTTTGACATCCATTTGCCAAACTTCATAATCATAAAATGCGGCAATTCCTAACATGATTCGGACAGACTTAAGCATCGCTACAGGTGAGAAGGTCTCATCGTAGTCAATCCCTTGAACTTGTCGAAAACCTTTTGCAACAACTCGAGCTTTATAGACAGTAACATTACCGTCAGTGTCAGTCTTCTTCTTGAAGATCCATTTATTCTCAATTGCTTGCCGATCAACGGGCAAGTCAACCAAAGTCCACACTTTGTTCTCATACATGGATCCCATCTCAGATTTCATGGCTTCAAGCCATTTTGCGGAATCTGGGCTCACCATCGCTTCTTCATAGTTCGTAGGTTCCTCATGGTCTAGTAACATAACTTCTAGAACAAGATTACCATACCACTCTGGCACGGATCTTAATCTGGTTGACCTACGAGGTTCAGTAACAACTTGATCTAAAGTTTCATGATCATCATCATTAACTTCCTCACTAATTGGCATAGGTGTCGCAGAAACCGGTTTATGTGATGAACTACTTTCCAATAAGGGAGCAGGTACAGCTACCTCATCAAGTTCTACTTTCCTCCCACTCACTTCTTTCGAGAGAAACTCCTTCTCTAGAAAAACTCCGAATGTAGCAATAAAAGTCTTGCCTTCGGATTTGTGATAGAAGGTGTACCCACCAGTCTCCTTTGGGTATCCTATGAAGACACATTTCTCCGATTTGGGTTCGAGCTTATCAGGTTGAAGCTTTTTCACATAAGCATCGCAGCCCCAAACTTTCAGAAACGACAACTTTGGTTTCTTACCAAACCATAATTCATAAGGCGTCGTCTCAACGGATTTCGATGGTGCCCTATTTAAGGTGAATGCGGACGTCTCTAAAGCATAACCCCAAAACAATAGCGGTAAATCAGTAAGAGACATCATAGATCGCACCATATCTAGTAAAGTACGATTACGACGTTCGGACACACCATTACGCTGTGGTGTTCCGGGTGGCGTGAGTTGCGAAACTATTCCGCATTGTTTCAAATGAAGACCAAACTCATAACTCAAATATTCTCCTCCACGATCAGATCATAGAAACTTTATTTTCTTGTTACAATGGTTTGCAATTTCACTCTGAAATTCTTTGAACTTTTCAAATGTTTCAGACTTATGTTTCATTAAGTAGATATACCCATATCTACTTAAAACATATGTGAAGGTGAGAAAATAATGATATCCTCCACGAGCCTCAACATTCATCGGACCACATACATCTGTATGTATGATCTCCAACAAATCTGTTGCTCTCTCCATAGTTCCGGAGAATGACGTTTTAGTCATCTTGCCCATGAGGCACGGTTCGCAAGTACCAAGTGATTCATAATCAAGTGGTTCCAAAAGTCCATCAGTATGGAGTTTCTTCATGCGCTTTACTCCGATATGACCTAAAAGGCAGTGCCACAAATAAGTTGCACTATCATTATCAACTCTGCATCTTTTGGTTTCAATATTATAAATATGTGTATCACCACTATTGAGATTTAGCAAAAATAAATCACTCTTCAAGGGTGCTTGACCATAAAAGATATTACTCATATAAACAGAACAACCATTATTCTCTAATTTAAATGAATAACCGTCTCGCATCAAACAAGATCCAGATATAATGTTCATGCTCAACGCTGGCACCAAATAACAATTATTTAGGTCTAATACTAATCCCAAAGGTAGATGTAGAGGTAGCGTGCCGACCGCGATCACATCGACTTTGGGACCATTTCCCATGTGCATTGTCACCTCGTCCTTAGCCAATCTTCACTTAATCCGTAGCCCCTATTTCGAGTTGCAAATATTAGCAACAGAACCAGTATCAAATACCCAGGTGCTACTGCGAGCATTAGTATGGTACACATCAATAACATGTATATCACATATACCTTTTATCACCTTGCCATCCTTCTTATCCGCCAAATACTTGGGGCAGTTCCGCTTCCAGTGACCAGTCTGCTTGCAGTAGAAGCACTCAGTCTCAGGCTTAGGTCCAGACTTGGGTTTCTTCTCCTGAGCAGCAACTTGCTTGCTGTTCTTCTTGAAGTTCCCCTTCTTCCCTTTGCCCTTTTTCTTGAAACTGGTGGTCTTATTTACCATCAACACTTGATGCTCCTTCTTGATTTCTACCTCCGCTGCCTTTAGCATTGCAAAGATCTCAGGAATTGTCTTATCCATCCCTTGCATAATATAGTTCATCACAAAGCTCTTGTAGCTTGGTGGCCGTGATTGGTGAATTCTGTCAATGACGCTATCATCCGGAAGATTAACTCCTAGTTGAATCAAGTGATTGCAGTACCCAGACATCTTGAGTATATGCTCACTGACAGAACCATTCTCCTCCATCTTGCAGCTGTAGAACTTATTGGAGACTTCATATCTCTCAATCCAGGCATTCTTTTGAAATATTAGCTTCAACTCCTAGAACATCTCATATGCTCCATGACGTTCAAAATGTCGTTGAAGTCCCGGTTCTAAGCCGTAAAGCATGGCACACTGAACTATCAAGTAGTCATCAGTTTTGCTCTGCCAAATGTTCTTAACGTCGTCACTTGCATCAGCAGTAGGCCTGGCACTCAGCGGTGCTTCCAGGATGTAATTCTTCTGAGCAGCAATGAGGATAATCCTCAAGTTACGGACCCAGTCCGTGTAATTGCTACCATCATCTTTCAACTTTGCTTTCTCAAGGAACACATTAAAATTAAACGGAACAACAACGCAGGCCATCTATCTATAATCAACATAGACAAGCATGATACTATCAGGTACTAAGTTCATGATAAATTTAAGTTCAAATAATCATATTATTTAAGAACTCCCACTTAGATAGACATCCCTCTAATCCTCTAAGTGATTATGTGATCCATATCAACTAAACCATGTCCGATCATCACGTGAGATGGAGTAGTATCAATGGTGAACATCACTATGTTGATCATATCTACTATATGATTCACGCTCGACCTTTCGGTCTCCGTGTTCCGAGGCCATATCTGTTATATGCTAGGCTCGTCAAGTTTAACCTAAGTATTCCACGTGAGCAACTGTTTTGCACCCGTTGTATTTGAACGTAGAGCCTATCACACCCGATCATCACGTGGTGTCTCAACACGAAGAACTTTCGCAATGGTGCATACTCAGGGAGAACACTTATACTTAGATAATTTAGTGAGGGATCATCTTATAATGCTACCGTCAATCAAATCTAGATAAGATGCATAAAAGATAAACATCACATGCAATCAATATAAGTGATATGATATGGCCATCATCATCTTGTGCTTGTGATCTCCATCTCCGAAGCACCATCATGATCACCATCGTCACCGGCGCGACACCTTGATCTCCATCATAGCATCATTGTCGTCTCGCCAATCTTATGCTTCCACAACTATCGCTACCGCTTAGTGATAAAGTAAAGCATTATAGGGCGATTGCATTGCATACAATAAAGCGACAACCATATGGCTCCTGCCAGTTGCTGATAACTCGGTTACAAAACATGTTCATCTCATACAATAAAATTTAGCATCATGTCTTGACCATATCACATCACAACATGCCCCGCAAAAACAAGTTAGACGTCCTCTACTTTGTTGTTGCAAATTTTACGTGGCTGCTACGGGCTTAGCAAGAACCGTTCTTACCTACGCATGAAAACCACAACGATAGTTTGTCAAGTTGGTGTTGTTTTAACCTATGCAAGGACCGGGCGTAGCCACACTCGGTTCAACGAAAGTTGGACAAACTGACACCCGCCAGCCACCTGTGTGCAAAGCACGTCGGTAGAACCAGTCTCGCGTAAGCGTACGCGTAATGTCGGTCCGGTCCACTTCATCCAACAATACCGCCGAACCAAAGTATGACATGCTGGTAAGCAGTATGGCTTATATCGCCCACAACTCACTTGTGTTCTACTTGTGCATATGAAATCTACGCATAAAACCTGGCTCGGATGCCACTGTTGGGGAACGTAGTAATTTCAAAAAAATTCCTACGCACACGCAAGATCATGGTGATGCATAGAAACGATGTCAGGACCCCGATTCCAAGTCACATTGATCTAGCCGGTAACACTACATATCACTTTGCGGCCTCACACACGGTATTCCCATGGTGTCGCCTTACCATGGCCCGGGACCGTTTGCGCCTTTTGGCTCACGTATATGATAGTGTCGCTAGCATCCATATGACAGGGAACCCGGGCCGACATGGCTAGTCGTGAACCCAAAGCGGCACCAACCTATGGGGATAGGCATACATGAATCACATCGAGCATGTTGGTCAACAGCGTGTGAATCCGGGCTGTAGCACTGGGCTAACAGGACTCCGAGAACCCAGGCTGTAGCAGGCTAGGAAGGACTCCGGATGTCACCGCGTGACATTTCCCCGAAGGGACAGACACAGGAATGAAGTGAAACACATGTCGGCCAGTCAAGTGTCCTGAGCAGTAGTGCTGGGCTAACAGGACTCCGGTGAACCGGGCTGTAGCGGACTATTATGGCTCATGGAAGCACTAGACTACATTTCCCCATAAGAGAGGCTGCCAAGTATAAACAACTAGATTGTCGGATCCCACACATACCAAGCATTTCAATCATACACACAATATGCTAGATATGTGTAAATACAGCATGGCATCACAACATAACTCTACAACTCAAGTATTTATTCATTAGGCTCCGAGGAGCGAGATATTACAAACAAGGGTCTCATGACCCAACAATCATAGCATACAAATCAAGGCACGAGCGGAAGTTTAACATGTCTAAGTACACACATCTACAAATGAAAAAGGCTAAGAAGCCTGACTATCTACCAGATCCTGCCGAGGGCACAAGATCGTAGCTGAGGTATCAAGCTAAACGCCGAAGTCCACGCGGAACTACTAGCGAGACTAAAGTCTCTCTGCAAAACATAAATTAAGAAAATGTGAGTACAAAGGTACTCAGCAAGACTTACATCAGAACTAGCTACATATGCATCGGTATCAACAAGGGGGGTGGTGGAGTTTGACTGCAGCAAGCCATCTTTGACTCAGTGGCTAACCTGAACTACAACTGCAAGCAACTCTTTTGAGGTGGCGCACACGAGTCCACATATTCACCATTCAATACACCACTATGGATCCGCTCCCGTCTCCCTACGAGAAGGCCATCCATAGCACTCACACTTATCTTGCGAGTTTTAGAGTATCCACTTTCACTTGTCTATGAACTGTTATAGGCAACCCAGAAGTCCTTTACCGCAGACACGGCTATTCTAATGGATCATTTATAACCCTGCAGGGGTGTACTTCTTCACACACGCTCTCGCCACTTACCACCATGTACACGTCGTGTATCTCGGCAACCTTCAAGCGGAAGCTTGGCGAGGGAGTCGGCCACGACCGGACTAACCACACAAGTCTCTAATCTAGGTTTATCGCCTATTCGGGTTCCATCCGCGAAGAGATCCGGCCGGAGTTTCGCTCACAGCCCCAAACGATGTGTGAAGGGTTCCCGAGACACCAAACGGGAGCCCGGTACACCGTGCCACGGTGTATCTACCGCATCATAGCCCACCCCTAGGGTCAGCGCTACGCACGGCCGCCAACACA
Source organism: Triticum aestivum (assembly GCF_018294505.1). Lineage (NCBI taxonomy): Eukaryota > Viridiplantae > Streptophyta > Magnoliopsida > Poales > Poaceae > Triticum > Triticum aestivum. The sequence continues at coordinate 190,122,996 of NC_057806.1, forward strand.
TTTCCTACAAACACCTGAAACTAGTTGCAACTCCTGGACAGAGGACAAGGGTAGTTAATAAGTCGAGAGGTTCCATTGGTTTCGGGCCCAATGCGTGGTAGTAGCTGTTCATGGATCACAAACACAGAACTCAGTTCCTTATAACGGTTTCAATGAGACAACCCACCATGTACTCCTACATGGCCTCTCACCGCTACCTTTACCAAATCGTGTTTACACACTTAGCTCACACACAGTAGGACATGTTCATCACTGTTCCAATTCATCCCCGATGAATCAGACCTCACTCAACTCTAAGCAGTAGCAGGCATGACAAATAAGCATGAATGAGTAGGCACATCAGGGCTCAAACAACTCCTACTCATGCTAGTGGGTTTCATCTATTTACTATGGCAATGACAGGTCATGAAGAGGAAAGGGGTTCAACTCCCGCAACATGTAACAGTTGAATTGTTGTTGTCCTAATGCAGTAAAAGAGAGAAGGAGCGAGAGAGTGGGATTGTATCGGGATGAACAAGGGGTTTTTGCTTGCCTGGCACTTCTGAAGATAACATTGAGTCTTCATTAGTGTCAACGATCACAGCGTCGGAGCAGCGTCTACCGAGAGGGGACAATTACCGGCAAACAGGGAAGGACACAATCAATGCAATGCAACAATATGATGCATGAATGTGACATGGCAATATGCTGTTGATTGGCCTAATGCAACTAGCAACAAGTTAAATGGAGTTGATTTGAACAATAGGTTCAAATTCAAACTCCATAGGTGCTTTATTAAATGCCATTTTTTGAATTGTCCTAAACAGAGGATATAAGTTGCTCTAACATGCATGAAAATTCCATAAATATATTCTTTGGATTTTTCTGATCATTTTTCATATATAATTTGTTTCATTTGGAGTTATAGAAAATTTTCTATGATTTTTAGAAGTTTTGGGCATTTTCTGGAATTTCCTGAATAAACTTAAATCCAGAAAATGATTTAGAGCGTCAGCATTACGTCATGCTGACCTCAGCAGGTCAATAGGCGCCGCCCAGGTCAAACCTGACCAGTGGGACCCACTGGTCTGTGACCCGGTGCCAGTTTGTCTCACAGACAGGAGGGGCCAGTCAACGGTGACGTCAGCGGGTCAACTGACGTGCGGGGTCTACTGTGTTAGTTAAGGGCGTGGGGCCCAGTAGTCAGTGAGAGAGGGGGTTAGTTAGCCCCGTCATTAGCAGTTAACGATGTTGCCACGTTGGCTCGCCGGCGTTCAGCCGCCGGCGACCATTTGCCACGGCGGACCTGCGTCGGAAAAGCGCCAGGGGCTGCGGTTTGTTGTGCAGAAAGCATCGGGGAGAAGCCCTTGCTCGGGCGCATCCAATGGGCCAGACAGGGGGTCGCGGGGCGGCCGGAATCTTGCCGGCGACGAGCTTTGGCGCCGGCGCAGCTACGGGTTTGCACGGGCGCGGCGTGGCGGAGCACGGGGAGCTCAACCAAAGGCATAGACGGCGTCGTGGGGTCACCAGGAGCACGTATGTGCCACTAGGGCGAGCAAGCGAAGCTCGGGAGCGCGTGGCTCAACGTCCATGGCGGATGGCGGCTCCGGTTACTCGCGGGGCAGTGGCTAAGGAACGAAAACGACGACGTGGTTAAGCGGGAAAGAACCGGGAGCTCACGGCGATCATGTAGGGAAGGTCAGCGAGCTCGGGGAGGTGCCGGAGCGAGCGGGGCGGTGAGACGGATCTCCGGCGTCCGACGGCGAGGATGAGGATGATGGTGTCGCTTAGGGCGCTCCGCGGGCGTGTTCTTCGTCTTGGGGCTCCGTGGCGTCGAGGCGGAGCCTCTGGACAGCACAGAGAAGCGAGGGGGAGGCGATAGCTGCGGTTGCGCTCGTCGGCGGTGACGACAGCGCTCGGTGGTCGCGTGGGAAAGAGGCAGAGGAGGGAAGAGTGCTCGAGGGGGAGAGAGGAGAGGTGGAGGCGGTTGAGGGGAAGTGCGTGGCGCTCGGGGACAACTCCAGCAGCGGCAAGCAGGCAGGAGGTGGCCGTGCGCGTGCCGGCGTGCGGTGGCCACGCGCCTCGGTCCTTCTGGCAGAGGAAGGAGAAGACACGGGAGCCCCTGGTGGGATGGGCCGCCAGCTGGGCCACTAGGTGGGCTGGAAGGCCAGGTAAGTTGGCCCACGTAGTTCTCTCTCCCTCTCTGATTTCTGTTTTAATTTGGTTTTGTATTATTCAGTAGTCTTTAGGGCTTTATTAAAAATACTTAGACACTTCCAAAAATCATGAAACTACTCATGATCACTGTTGGGAATATATCCTACAGTAAACATGTTAGTTTATGATTATTTGAGCATTTAAAATATTTAATAGCATTTAAATGCCCAAATGCAAATAGAGTATGATTTAATCCAGAGCCCAAATATGTCATGCAAAAATGTGCATCACCTCTGGTTACTGTTTCCAGCTTTTTCCAAGAATGATGAACATTTTTTTAAAGCCATTTGGATTTACTGGAAATATTTTGGTTGAACCTAGTGAATTCCTTTAATGCTAGGGTTTAGGCAATCTCCATTCCAAGTTTCTTTCAAAGTTTAAACATCATGCACACATGAAGTTACCCTAGTGCAATGCCAGAGGCTAGGGATGTGACAACTCACCCCCACTAAACAAGAATCTCGGCCCGAGATTCAAGACGTGAGGTAAGAAGGAAGGGGGCACAAGACCAACACGATCTTCACGATCCAGGTTGCACCTCAATAGGTTGTTGATTGGTTGCATACGATGATCTTGACATCCTCGCTTTTGAGATCTTCATCCACGCGATGACGACAGAAAGAAACTATACTAAGATTGATCTTCTCGAAGATCGAGCTATACAAGATCCACTCGCGGAATGAGATGTTGAAACATCTTGAGTTGAGACACTGAACACATCGAGAGGGATGGAAGAACAAACGACGGGGTTTGATTTGTGGGCAGCAATTCCACGCTTAGAAAGATGGTGGATAGTGTCAAGGTGGCAAGGAAATAATTGCCATGATCCCGTAACGGGACACCTTGGGAAAGGTGACTCATTGGATTGTTCCCTTAAGTGGCAAAAGAATTACTCTTGATCCATAGATCATTGAAACTCTTCATACCAACTTAAACCAATTTTCAATTGATCGTTTGAAAGAGCTCAAAGAAATGGCATACCCTGACTAGAATAAATGATGTGGACTACCTTATTGAAGACAACGCAATGGGTGACTTTTGCTGATCACCGAAAATGGATGGGACCCATGGTAAGTCCACCTTTGAAGATGATCCTGGACAACTACTAGTGAGGTGCAAGCTGGGAACAAATGCAAATGCTGGGAATGATTCTGGTAACTGGGGCAAAACTCAACAGTCGAGAGTGTTTCCAATGTTTCAATGGTTATAGAATCATCGAAGAAACTGGGAGCACAAGGATTCCTAAGGAACAACTTCTATAATAAGTCGCACGAAATCCTCATGGAAAAATGGGCAAGATACTATAATGACAGATCTTCCGGCTAGGTGTGTCGGCCAAAACATCAACCCTGTCGGGACCTACATCATAGATCCTGGAAAAGTTCCAACCATCATATCTGCCTGAGATTCAGATCTGGTTGGTAATAGGATATTTCAGACAGCATGTCTGGAAAAGAAAGTTTGCAACACAAACCGACGAGATGACGTTGCGAGATTCTCAGAAAATGAACTACAATAGTAAGCTCCAAAACATGAGCCGGTTTTGCTACAAACCTGTGAACACGCAGTCCCAGACAAGCATGACCACATAGTAGTCTTATAATAAAACACTACCGAGTCCAGATGGGGTACCATCATCAAGGATATCGAAGTCCTTGCGTAAGTCTATCTCTTAAGAAGAAACTTCTTCTCCTTGAACAAATCTATCAGTGGCTTGGTGTGCTAGGATTCACATAGAATGAAGGTTGCAAGTCTCCAAACCACAGAATACTTTGCACGTATGCATGACTGACTTGGGATGATTCCAGAGAAAGCGAAACAAACTTTCCCAAATTCATGGCGGCAACTTGCTTCAAATGCACGTGAACTAGAGGAAGTCACTTCTTATACCAAACATATGCTTCATGAGCTAGCATGAAGAAATGCTTTCAAAGTTTCCAACACTAGCTTAATGTTCAACATGAATCATGGATAAGATGAAAATATTGTCGATGGGCTCAACAACAGGTCATCCAGATTTCCGCGAAGATGGAAGTCCATAATTATGTGAACAAGGTGATAGCATTGGTCAGACCCAAAAAGATATAACGAGGTATGCTCGAGGAAACCCACAAGTAAGACAACATTATGAACATTGTTGGTTCTCATTTGACTTGACGATAGCCCACACTCAAATCAAGGTTTGGACAAGATGATAGATTCAACAACCGATCCCGAGGAACAATCGATGAAAATATCATCTTTCTTCAACACACACACACACACACAAGGATATCCCTTGGAATGAACTGAGCCGGACAGGCTTTCATTTTCCAACTCTCCAAGTTGTTGTTCAGCTTAACCAACTAGCTCAGGGTATCCAACACAGATTCTTGGAGAAGGGGTGGTTTACAAGAAACCAACTTGATCACGAGCTCAACATAACATTCAGGGGGCAACCTGGTGATACTTTCGAGGAAATATTCAGAAATCACAAACCACCAATATGTTTCTAAGCTCGGGAACAATCTTGCTTTTTAGAGCAAGACGATATGATCAAGAGAGCGAGGGACTGACACAATCCTAACTCATTGATCGAAGAGTGCACCAGGAAAAATGGACTAGGTAGCACAATATATCTTAGAATGATGATTCTATAACCAACACGCTAAGAATGAGAATATTGCCCATTTACTACCAAGCAACTAGTTGCTAGGAGTATTGCTTTCAAACATCACGGTTCACTTGTCCGTATTCCGGTTACAACAACACGAAACCGAGGAATGAACAATGATGGCAAGAAGTATCACTAAATCAAGAATTCATAGGAGGTGGTACAATTCTCATGACATTCTTGACATAAGATGGTAATACTCCAGGGTAGAACAGAACAAAAGCTGGATTGGCATTTTGATCTGTGGGATACAACTACTTTGACCCAATCCTAGAAATGGATGAGGTATTGGAGTTTGTTTCTCCTAGTCATTCCAGAATAGAATGGCTTAACGGACCACGAGAATAATAAACATCGATAACATGGATGCACAATTACTCCTTACTATCAATTGATAGACGATGGTCGGAATATAAATGAAGAGGGACAACTCAAGAGGACATATATCTTTCGGAGTTGTGGATGCATAGATTAAAATGTCAAACCAAGTTCAACGGGTTTCTTCCAGATAACCCATGCAGAAAGGTAGATCTGGTAGAATCACAATTATGAATGGAGAACTCCTCAAGAGTACCCTGATTGTGATATTTTGGTTCAAAGAACTTCCGCCTTAATGGTTCATGGTAGTTGGAAGAAGGAAATACCACGGACCTCGAGGACTGTCGCAAGGTTACTAATATCCTAAAGGAACTAGCAACACTATCAACATGAGGTAAGTAGGGTGAATCTCGGGTTCAAGAACCCATGAATAGAGTACCTGCTACTACATGGCATCACGGGATGCTTTCGAGAATAATGGCCAGAATGACACACTGGGGATACAAAACATGGCTAGATCACTAGGTGACTCCCTAAAACACCTAGGGCCATAAAAATAGCTCCAACATATATGTCGAGGCAACAGAGTACCTCAACTCACCGATTAGTGTGATTAATCTGGCCCAATTGGACATCAGGAACAGGAGGAAGGGGTTTGCAAATGCATCAGACTACTTAGAAACCTGGGATGACTCGGACAACATAACGGCTGTAAATGCTCAAAAAGATTTGAGACATCCTGCAAAATGGTGGCATAACCACTCAACATCATAATATCAAGGTTCCGAGACCAATTATGAACGCACGGAAGTACTGGAAACTGAATTGTGGCATGAATCCATCAATCCTATAAGTCAACGGGTTAGTAACACGTCATCCTGATAGATAGATGAGAAAGCCTAGTTTCTTAACCCCGTAGAAAAGAAGAGGTTAACTCAGATCAGAAGGACATAAGGTAAAGGAGTAAAAAGAGCCTTACGTTCCCTTCCCCAATCAATTCCCTTATATAGCTAAAGCATTTCTAGACTCAACTTCGCCCAGTTTGTCTTGGCAATCCTACAGGAAGTTAGGCTCTGATACCAAAGCTGTCAGGACCCCGATTCCAAGTCACATCGATCTAGCCGGTAACACTTCATATCACTTTGCGGCCTCACGCATGGTATTCCCATGGTGTCGCCTTACCATGGCCCGGGACCGTTTGCGCCTTTTGGCTCACGTATATGATAGTGTCGCTAGCATCCGTATGACAGGGAACCCGGGCCGACATAGCTAGTCATGAACCCAAAGCGGCACCAACCTATGGGGATAGGCATACATGAATCACATCGAGCATGTCGGTCGGCAGCGTGTGAATCCGGGCTGTAGCACTGGGCTAACAGGACTCCGGGAACCCGGGCTGTAGCAGGCTAGGCAGGACTCTGGATGTCACCGCGTGACATTCCCCAAAGGGACAGACATAGGAACGAAGTGAAACACATGCCGGCCAGTCAAGTGTCCTGAGCAGTAGTGCTGGGCTAACAGGACTCTGGTGAACTGGGCTGTAGCGGACTACTATGGCTCATGGAAGCACTAGACTACATTTCCCCATAAGAGAGGCAGCCAAGGATAAACAACTAGATTGTCGGATCCCACACATACCAAGCATTTCAATCATACACACAATATGCTCGCTATGTGTAAATACAGCATGGCATCACAACATAACTCTACAACTCAAGTATTTATTCATTAGGCTCCGAGGAGCGAGATATTACAAACATGGGTCTCATGATCCAACAATCATAGCATACAAATCAAGGCACAAGCGGAAGCTTAACATGTCTGAGTACAGACATCTACAAATGAAAAAGGCTAAGAAGCCTGACTATCTACCAGATCCTGCCGAGGGCACAAGATCGTAGCTGAGGTATCAAGCTAAACGTCGAAGTCCACGCGGAACTACTAGCGAGACTGAAGTCTCTCTGCAAAACATAAATTAAGCAAACGTGAGTACAAAGGTACTCAGCAAGACTTACATCAGAACTAGCTACATATGCATCGGTATCAACAAGGGGGGGTTGGTGGAGTTTGACTGTAGCAAGCCATCTTTCAGTGGCTAACATGAACTATGACTGCAAGCAACTCTTTTGAGGTGGCGCACACGAGTCCACATATTCACCATTCAATACACCACTATGGATCCGCTCCCGTCTCCCTACGAGAAGGCCATCCATAGCACTCACACTTATCTTGCGAGTTTCAGAGTATCCACTTTCACTTCTCTATGAACTGTTATAGGCAACCCAGAAGTCCTTTACCGCGGACACGGCTATTCGAGTAGATCATTTATAACCCTGCAGGGGTGTACTTCTTCACACACGCTCTCGCCACTTACCACCATGTACACGTCGTGTATCTCGGCAACCTTCAAGCGGAAGCCTGGCGAGGGAGTCGGCCACGACCGGACTAACCGCACAAGTCTCTAGTCTAGGTTTATCGCCTATTCGGGTTCCATCCGCGAGGAGATCCGGCCGTAGTTTCGCTCACAGCCCCAAACGATGTGTGCAGGGTTCCCGAGACACCAAACGGGCACCCGGTACACCGTGCCACGGTGTATCTACCGCATCATAGCGCACCCCTAGTGTCAGCGCTACGCACGGCCACCAACACATTTCCTACAAACACCAGAAACTAGTTGCAACTCCGGACAAAGGACAAGGGCAGTTAATAAGTCGAGAGGGTCCATTGGTTTCGGGCCCAATGCGTGGTAGTAGCTGTTCATGGATCACAAACATAGAACTCGGTTCCTTATAACGGTTTCAATGAGACAACCCACCATGTACTCCTACATGGCCTCTCACCGCTACCTTTACCAAATCGTGTTCACACACTTAGCTCACACACAGTAGGACATGTTCATCACTATTCCATATCATCCCCGATGAATCAGACCTGACTCAACTCTAAGCAGTAGCAGGCATGACATATAAGCATGAATGAGTAGGCACATCAGGGCTCAAACAACTCCTACTCATGCTAGTGGAAAGGGGTTCAACTACCGCAACATGTAACAGTTGAATCGTTGTTGTCCTAATGCAGTAAAAGAGAGAAGGAGCGACAGAGTGGGATTGTATCGGGATGAACAAGGGGTTTTTGCTTGCCTGGCACTTCTGAAGATAACATTGAGTCTTCATCAGTGTCAACGATCACAGCGTCGGAGCAGCGTCTACCGAGAGGGGACAATTACCGGCAAACAGGGAAGGACACAATCAATGCAATGCAACAATATGATGCATGAATGTGACATGGCAATATGCTGTTGATTGGCCTAATGCAACTAGCAACAAGTTAAATGGAGTTGGTTTGAACACTAGGTTCAAATTCAAACTCCATAGGTGCTTTATTAAATGCCATTTATTTGAATTGTCCTAAACAGAGGATATAAGTTGCTCTAACATGCATGAAAATGCCATAAACAGATTCTTTGGACTTTTCTGATCATTTTTCATATATAATTTGTTTCATTTGGAGTTATAGATAATTTTCTATGATTTTTAGAAGTTTTGGGCATTTTCTGGAATTTCTTGAATAAACTCAAATCCAGAAAATGATTTATAGTGTCAGCATTACGTCATGCTGACCTCAGCAGGTCAACAGGCGCCGCCCAGGACAAACCTGACCAGTGGGACCCACTGGTCAGTGACCCAGTGCCAGTTTGTCTCACAGACAAGTGGGGCCAGTCAACGGTGACGTCAGCGGGTCAACTGACGTGCGGGGTCCACTATGTTTAAATAAAATTAAGCAGAAATTAAACTGGTGTTAGTTAAGGGCGTGGGGCCCAGTAGTCAGTGAGAGAGGGGGTTAGTTAGCCCCGTCATTAGCAGTTTACGATGTTGCCACGTCGGCTCGCCGGCGTTCAGCCGCCGGCGACCATTTGCCACGGCGGACCTGCGTCGGAAAAGCACCAGGGGCTGCGGTTTGTTGTGCAGAAAGCATCGGGGAGAAGCCCTTGCTCGGGCGCATCCAATGGGCCAGACAGGGGGTCGCGGGGCGGCCGCAATCTCGTCGGCAACGAGCTTTGGCGCCGGCGCAGCTACGGGTTTGCACGGGCGCGGCGTGGCGGAGCATGGGGAGCTCAACCAAAGGCATAGACGGCGTCGTGGGGTCACTAGGAGCACGTCTGTGCCACTAGGGCGAGCAAGCAAAGCTCGGGGCGCGTGGCTCAACGTCCATGGCGGATGGCGGCTCCGGTTACTCGCGGGGCAGTGGCTACAAAACGAAAATGACGACGTGGTTAAGGGGGAAAGAACGGGGAGCTCACGGCGATCATGTAGGGAAGGTCAGCGAGCTCGGGGAGGCGCCGGAGCGAGCAGGGCGGTGAGACGGATCTCCGGCGTCCGACAGCGAGGATGAGGATGATGGTGTCGCTTAGGGAGCTCCGCAGGCGCATACTTCGTCTCGGGGCTCCGTGGCGTCGAGGCGGAGCCTCTGGACAGCATAGAGAAGCGAGGGGGAGGCGATGGCCGCGGTTGCGCTCGTCGGCGGCGACGACAGCGCTCGGTGGTCGCGTGGGAAAGAGGCAGAGGAGGGAAGAGTGCTCGAGGGGGAGAGAGGAGAGGTGCAGGCTGTCGAGGGGAAGTGCGTGGCGCTCGGGGACGACTCCAGAAGTGGCAAGCAGGCACGAGGTGGCCGTACGCGTGCCGGCGTGTGGTGGCCATGTGCCTCGGTCCTTCTGGCAGAGGAAGGAGAAGACACGGGAGCCCCTGGTGGGCTGGGCCGCCAGCTGGGCCACTAGGTGGGCTGGAAGGCCAGGTAAGTTGGCCCAGGTAGTTCTCTCTCCCTCTCTTATTTCTGTTTTAATTTGGTTTTCTATTATTCTGTAGTATTTAGGGCTTTATTAAAAATACTTAGACACTTCCAAAATCATGAAACTGCTCATGATCACTGTTGGGAATATATTCTACAGTAAACATTTTAGTTTATGATTATTTGAGCATTTAAAATATTTTGTAGCATTTAAATGCCCAAATGCAAATAGAGTATGATTTAATCCAGAGCCGAAATATGTCATGCAAATATGTGCATCACCTCTGGTTACTGTTTCCAGCTTTTTCCAAGAATGATGAACATTTTCTTAAAGCCATTTGGATTTACTGGAAATATTTTGGTTGAACCTAGTGAATTCCTTTAATGCTAGGGTTTAGGCAATCCCCATTTCAAGTTTCTTTCAAAGTTTAAACATGATGCACACATGAAGTTACCCTAGTGCAATGACAGAGGCTAGGGATGTGACAAACGAGAGGGGAGAGTGTTGTCTACATACCCTCGTAGACCGAAAGCGGAACCGTTAGCACAACACGGTTGATGTAGTCATACGTCTTCACGATCTGACCAATCAAGTATCGAACATACGGCACCTCTGAGTTCAGCACATGTTCCGCCCGAAGACGTCCCTCAAACTCTGATCCAGCCGAGTGTTGAGGGAGAGTTTCATCAGCACGACAGCGTGGTGACGATGATGATGTTCTACCGGCACAGGGCTTCGCCTAAGCACCGCTACAGTATTATCGAGGTGGACTACGGTGGAGGGGGCACTGCACACGGCTAAAAGATCAAACGATCTATTGTTGTGTCTATGGGGTGCCCCCTGCCCCTGTATATAAAGGAGCAAGGGGGTGCGGCCGGCCTAGAGAGGGGCGCGCCAGGAGGAGTCCTACTCCTACCGGGAGTAGGACTCCCCCCCTTTCCTTGTTGGACTAGGAGAGAGAAGGGAAAGAGGTGGAGGTCAAGAAGGAAGGGGTGGCGCCGCCCCCTTCTCCTTGTCCTATTCGGACTAGGGGGAGGGGGCGCGGCCCATGCCCTGGCCGCCTCTCCTCTCTTTCCACCAAGGCCCACTAAGGCCCATTAAGTCCCCGGGGGGTTCCGGTAACCTCCTGGTACTCCGGTAAAATCCCGATTTCACCCGGAACACTTCCGATATCCAAACATAGGCTTCCAATATATCAATCTTCATGTCTTGACCATTTCTAGACTCCTCGTCATCTCCATGATCACATCTGGGACTCCGAACAACCTTCGGTACATCAAAACATATAAACTCATAATATAACTAACATCGAAACGTTAAGCGTGCGGACCCTATGGGTTCGAGAACTATGTAGACATGACCGAGATATGTCTCCAGTCAATAACCAATAGCGGAACCTGGATGTTGATATTAGCTCCCACATATTCTATGAAGATATTTATCGGTCAGACCGCATAACAACATACGTTGTTCCCTTTGTCATCGGTATGTTTCTTGCCCGAGATTCGATCGTCGGTATCTCAATACCTAGTTCAATCTCGTTACCGGCAAGTCTCTTTACTCGTTCCGTAATACATCATCCCGAACCTAACTCATTAGTTGCAATGCTTGCAAGGCTCAAGTGATGTGCATTACCGATAGGGCCCAGAGATACCTCTCCGACAATCGGAGTGACAAATCCTAATCTCGAAATACGCCAACCCAACAAGTACCTTCGGAGACACCTGTAGAGCACCTTTATAATCACCAAGTTACGTTGTGACGTTTGGTAGCACACAAAGTGTTCCTCCGGTAAACGGGAGTTGCATAATCTCATAGTCATAGGAACATGTATAAGTCATGAAGAAAGCAATAGCAACATACTAAACGATCAGGTGCTAAGCTAACAGAATGGGTCAAGTCAATCACATCATTCTCCTAATGGTGTGATCCCATTAATCAAATGACAACCCATGTCAATGGTTAGGAAACTTCACCATCTTTAATCAATGAGCTAGTCAAGTAGAGGCATAGTGGTGACACTCTGTTTGTCTATGTATTCACACATGTATTATGTTTCCGGTTAATACAGTTCTAGCATGAATAATAAACATTTATCATGATATAAGGAAATAAATAATAACTTTATTATTGCCTCTAGGGCATATTTCCTTCATATGGCCCAATCAAAAGAAACACCGTTGAAATGATTTGAAGATAGATTGCGCTGGTTGAATTAAATGACTTGAATGAGATTACAACCTCGAAAGAATTTTAGCAAATTGAGAATGGAAACTTGAATCTTCTGAGATATCTTCAGGACACCAGAAAAAAAGAATAGCAAGCGGGGAATGATTATGAGGTGCACGGGTCATGGGAAAAGCATTTGAAACGAGGAAAAGGATATGATCAACATGAAAGCTTGAATTGAATCCACCGGAGAAGAAAAAAATGAAGAATGATGAACTCGTAGCTTCCTTAGTATCTTCCTGAGAATCACCGGATATGAACATTGACGGAAAAGAATGAAGAGGCTTCCCATCAATAAGATGGATACTTGATTAAGATATCTGGGTCCTTGAGTAAAAGGGTGGGAGGGCGGGAAAACAAAGGCAACTTGGGACGGATGAAACAAACACCGTTGACGAAAACTGAGTTGATCTTGCGGATGTTGAAAATGATCGGATCCACTTGAATTGAAACATGCCAGTTTAAAAGGATTGACATGACAATCTCGATTATCATGAAGGATTGGTATTAACATAGTAGTATGAGAACACCGCTTAGGAAAGGTATGCAATCAACATTTGACTTCGAAGCAACTCGAATACCACAAGTGAAAACAAAACAAGGATTGGCTTGCAAAATAAGCCGGAAACAAACATATGATAGAGATTTCGTCCAAAGTTTTCGTGGTGGGGCCCACACGGGCTCGATCGTACAACACCATCATGTACAAGGCAGTGCACATGACATACGAAGCGTCCCCGAGTCAGCATAGCCAAGGACTCTTTAAAACACAACGAGACCACTGTAAAACCAACCGTGGATAGGCGGACCCCTAGACGTCGAACCCCAATCTCATATCATGCATCTGTTGGAATGATATCATAGGAGCTACTTGAATTCCCACTTATAAACTCCTGAAACGTTCTCGTTATGCAATCAGGTGTTGGGGATACAGGGGAAGCATAATATCTCACCCAAAACTAGCAAATCCTACATCCAGATGTATCCATCCTTCAACACATAACCACGAAACCTTCAGAAATCTTTTACCTCAACCTTCAAAAAGCAGCCGTTATACGAGTTATGGCAATACTCCCGAACTCCCCCCAGTACTGGGTGGCGTCGAGGTTATCTCACCAACAACTGCATAAAGGAGATTTTCGATGTCGGCGAAACTCAAGTATTCCAGAACTGCAACGATAAAATTGTGATGACAACACCTCAGAGCTCAACTCCTCGGGACACTGCCACAACCCCTAAATGTTAGGAGGCACCAAGAACAATTTTCTCGTCACAAAACCATCGGAACGATTCCAAGATACCCGCATGATCCTAAAATTTTTTTTAGTGAAATTTGAGAAGAGAAGAGTTAAAACTCTATGTTAGGAGGCCTCACCAGAGCGATGAAGGGACTGAGGAGTAAAAAGTATCCTACTCTCCGATATATATAATCCTATAAGACTCAAAACATTTTTCTAGACTCAACAACGTCAGCGATTCGATCAAGCAGGGGGCTCCTAAGTCGGGGAAGGCTCTAATTACCAACTTGTAACACCCACGACGCGGCTATATCTCCCATAACCGCATGGTAGGCATGTCGCAAGAGGGGTAATCTTCACACATCCCATGTACTGAATATGAATGGGATAAAGAGTTGGCTTACAAATGCCATTTCAAACAATACATGAATATCATACATCATCCAGAATACAATCAAGGTCCGACTACGGAACCAAAATAAAGAAAGACCACCCCTATTGTGAGGTGCCCGATCGACCCGACTGGGCTCCACTACTGATCAACAGGAAACAAAGCAACATAACGAACACGAACTTCATCGAGCTCCCACTTGAGCTGGGTTGCGTCACCTGCACTGGCATCGTCGGCACCAGCATCTGGTTTTGGAAGTAATCTGTGAGTCACGGGGACTCAGCAATCTCACACCCGTGGGATCAAGACTATTTAAGCTTATGGGTAGGAAAGGGTAGTGAGGTGGAGCTGCACCAAGCACTAGCATATATGGTGGCTAACTTACGCAAATGAGAGCGAGAAGAGAAGCAAAGCACGATCGTGAATTAGAAGTGATCAAGAAGTGATCCTGAAACTACTTACGTTCAAACATAACTCCAAAGCCGTGTTCACTTCCCGGACTCCGCCGGAAAGAGACCATCACGGCTACACACGCGGTTGATGCATTTTAATTAAGTTAAGTGTCAAGTTCTCTACAACCGGATATTAACAAATTCCCATCTGCCCATAACCATGGGCACGACTTTCGAAAGTTCAAACCCTGTAGGGGTGTCCCAACTTAGCCCATCACAAGCTCTCACGGTCAATGAAGGATATTCCTTCTAGCGGGAAGACCCGATCAGTCTCGGAATCCCGGCTACAAGACATTTCGACAATGGTAAAACAAGACCAGCAAAGCCGCCCGGATGTGCCGACAAATCCCGACAGGACCTGCACATATTTCGTTCTCAGGGCACACCGGATGAGCCAGACATCGGGTTGGCATAGACCCTGGTTGCCCAGGGGGCGCCGGACATCGCTCAGGTTGGACCAACACTTAGAGAAGCACTGGCCCGAGGGTTTAAAATAAAGATGACCCTTGAGTCTGCAGAACCCAAGGGAAAAAGGCTTAGGTGGCAAATGGTAAAACCAAGGTTGGGCCTTGCTGGAGGAGTTTTATTCAAGGCGAATTGTCAAGGGGTTCCCATTATAACCCAACCGCGTAAGGAACGCAAAATCAAGGAACATAACACTGGTACGACGGAAACTAGGGCGGCAAGAGTGGAACAAAACACCAGGCATAAGGCCGAGCCTTCCACCCTTTACCAAGTATATAGATGCATTAAAGAAAACAAGATATAATAATCATATCCCAACAATATCCATGTTCCAACAAGGAACAAACTCCATCTTCACCTGCAACTAGCAACGCTATAAGAGGGGCTGAGCAAAGCGGTAACATAGCCAAACAATGGTTTTCTAGGAAAGGTGGGTTAGAGGCTTGACATGGCAATATGGGAGGCATGATATAGCAAGTGGTAGGTATCGCGACATAGCAAAAGAGCGAGCAACTAGCAAGCAAAGATAGAATTGATTTCGAGGGTATGGTCATCTTGCCTGCAAAGTTCTCTGAGTTGACAAAAGCCTGATCCTCGTGAGAGTACTCAACGGGTTCCTTGATCACGTAGTCATCTCATGTCTCTACCCAAGGCAAGAACACAAGCAAAGGAAAACACAATCAACCACGGTGCAATGCGCAAGCAACATGATGCAAAAATGGCATGATATGCGGGATGTGATATGCAATGCATATGCGTGCTCCAAAAGGAAAAGATTGATCAAGGCATCAACTTGGCAAACCAAGTGCGCTGCTGGAAAGATGATTTGATTTCGTTCGAAATCGATACAAAGATCACTGGAATCGGATACACGGTTTGCAAATGGCAAGCAAAACAAGATGGGATGGAGCGGTCCAGGCGCGGGGCGCGGCGTTTGGTTGAGATCCCGGTGGATCTCATCACGATCCACCGGGCCCGGCGGGCGGGCTCCGGTGACATGGCGACGAAGCTCCGGCGAGCGGGGGCGCGGCGCAACGCGGCGGCGACCGGCGGAGAAGGGTGGCGACGCGCGGGCGACGAGGCGGCGGAGTACTAAGGCGGCGCGGTGGAGGTCGCCGGCGGTGGACGACGGCGATCGCCGGCGGAGGAGGCGGCGGGGGAAGCGCACGGGCGCGGTGGCAGAGCATCGGGGCGGCGCCGGCGAGGCGCGCGGTGGTGCAGGCGGCGCATCACGGGCGAACGGCGGCGGGCAAACGACTCATGCGTGCGGGCCAGGAGGGCCTGACCCAGGCCGCGGCGGGCCTGGCGGCGGGGAGGAGAGAGAGGGTGCGGGCGAGGTGGCACAACGCGATTGGCGCAGGAGGCGGCGGCAGGTGACGTGGCGCTTTGCCATTGGACGGGCGACGTGGCCGGGCGCGGCGGACATGTCCGGTGGTGCGGGGAGGAGTGGATCTAGGGTTAGATTGCGATTTTTCAGGGGGGGTGCAAATATATAGGTAGAGGGAGCTAGGAGAGTCCAAATGAGGTGCGGTTTTCGGCCACGCGATTGTGATCAAACGACCGAGAGGATGGAGGGGGTTTGGATGGGTTATTGTGCCACTTTGGAGGGGTGTTGGGCTGCAAGACACACGAGGCCTTTACGGTACCCCGGTTAACCGTTGGAGTTTCAAACGGACTCCAAATGGCACGAAACTTGACAGGCGGTCTACCGGTGGTGTACCAAGGCAGCTTGGAAAATCTCGGTCCATTCCGAGAATGTTTAACACCCGCACACGAAAAGAGGCAAAAGGGGGCACCGGAGGACGTAGGAGTGTCGGATTGCAAAACGGACAACGGGAAAAATGCTCGGATGCATGAGACGAACACGTATGCAAATGCAATGCACATGATGACATGATATGAAATGCATGACATGAACAAAATGCAAAACAAAGACAAAAACCCAACCACGAAAGGAAAACTCACAACACATCTCCGGAAAAGGCAAGAGTTGGAGTACAAATATGGAAAGTCGTATCCGGGGCGTTACATACGCACATGCTCCTAGGGGGATAGATTGGTAGGAAAAGACCATCGCTCGTCCCCGACCGCCACTCATAAGGAAGGCAATCAATAAATAAATCATGCTCGGACTTCATCACATAATGGTTCACCATACGTGCATGCTACGGGAATCACAAACTTTAACACAAGTATTTATCAAATTCGCAACTACTTACTAGCATGACTCTAATATCACCATCTTCGTATCTCAAAACAACCATAAGGAATCAAACTTCTCATAGTATTCAATGCACTTTATATGAAAGTTTTTATTATATACCTCTTGGATGCCTATCATATTAGGACTAAATTTATAACCAAAGCAAATTACGATACCGTTTGGGGACTCTCAATAATATAAGTGAAGTATGAGAGTTCATAAATTTCTATAAAATAAAACCATCGTTGTGCTCTAAAAAGATATAAGTGAAGCACTAGAGCGAAATTGCCTAGCTCAAAAGATATAAGTGAAGCTCATAGAGCATTCTAATAAAGCACGATTCATGTGTGTCTCTCTCAAAAGGTGTGTTCAGAAAGGAAGATTGTGGCAAAAGAAAAACAAAAGACTCAAATCATACGAGACTCTCCAAGAAAAACACGTATCATGTGGTGAATAAAAATGTGGCCTCAAGTAAAGTTACCGCTAGACGAAGATGAAAGAGGGGATGCCTTTCGGGGCATCCCCGAGCTTGGGCTCTTGGTTATCCTTGACTATTACCTTGGGGTGCCTTGGGCAACCCCAAGCTTAGGTTCTTGACACTCCTTATTCCATAGTCCATCAAATCCTTACCCAAAACTTGAAAACTTCACAACACAAAACTCGCACAGAAAATCGCATAAGCTCCGTTAGTATCAGAAAATAAATCACCACTTTTGGTACTATTGTGAACTCATTCTTTATTTATATTGATGTAATATTTACTGTATTCTAACTTTTCCATGGTTCATAACCCCTGATACTAGCCATAGATTCATCAAAATAAGCAAACAACACATAGAAAACAGAATCTGTCAAAAACAGAACAATCTGTAGCAATCTGGATATTTCGAATACTTCTGTAACTTCACAAATTCTGAAAAATTAGTACGACATAAGAAATTTGTTTATTAATCTTCTGCAAAAATAATCAGCATTTTATCATGATTTTGCTAAAAATGAGAATTGTTTTCCTGAGCGCAAAAGTTTCTGTCTTTCAGCAAGATCAAATCAACTATCACCGTAAGCTATCCCAAGGGTCTTACTTGGCACAAACACTAATTAAAACACAAACCCACATCTAACCAGAGGCTAGATGAATTATTTAATGCAAAACAGAACCTTAAAACTAAAAACTAATATAAAATTGGGTTGCCTCCCAACAAGTGCTATTATTTAACGCCCTTAGCTAGGCATAAAACACGAATAGATCTAAGTGTTCTCATCTTCGGTATGCAATTCTTTTCTCATCAAATCCTCCAAAACTCATCTTAGCAATTCTATCATTTCCTTTATTTTCGTCCTATTAGATGAACTCAAATCATTAAAAGGACTTTGATTGGTAATTTTAACATTCATAAACCCATAGTCTGGATCATCACCGTATATATCATCATATGAAATACGTAGCTCATTTCTAATGGGTTCTTTCATCATTTTATTCAAGCAATCCCAATTAAACCCTACATAAATTCCTCTAGTAATCCAATCAAACTCCTCAAAAGCCTCAAGATACAAGGATTGGGAGATTTCTGAATGGGGAACTCTCTTCCTAGGATATTCACTATAAGATTGATAATCCCTAGATTCCAAACTATGCATGGTTTCTTTATCATGGAGGATATATATAATTGGAGCGTGTTCAACATCCTTTTTATAGAAAGAAAAATTATCCCTAGCTTCTTGTATTATAAAATCAAATTCGCGCATAAGGTTAATAGTGGCAATCTTTTTAGCTATTGGATGATTAATATTGGGAAGTTCATAAAACACCTTTTGCAAAGCCGGATGGATATGCACAAATTTTCTTTCTAATTTCTTAACAAGCATAACAATAACATCTGCATAACAATTTGTCTCAAGAAGGATAGATCTTTTATTAATAGGCATGGATCCCATACAATCAAAGAATTCTTTGATGACACTTTTTCCAATAATATTACCGTCCCCCACACGAAAATCTTGGTTTTGTAATTAGGAGGTTTTCAGTATCATGATCCAAAGAGCAAGAATCAAGTTTATCCTCAAGATTTTTAACGACAACCTCCCCAGTTTCAGACATGGTGGCAGCAAACAAATCTAGCAGACAAGCAACCAAAAGGCAAACTAAGAAGGCGAACGGAAGAAGGGCGAAGAAAAGGCTAATCTTTTCGAAAATCGTTTTAGAAGTGGGGGAGAGGAAAATGAGAGGAAAATGGCAAATAATGTAATGCAAGAGATGAGAGTTTATGATGGCTACTTGGTATGTCTTGACTTGGCGTAGATCTCCCCGGCAACGTGATGTCGCTTGAAGCTATGTCGGTATTTCCCCAAAGAGGAAGGGAAGATGCAGCACAACGGCGGTAGGTATTTCCCTCAGATATGAAACCAAGGTTATCGAACCTGTAGGAGAACCAAGCAACACAAAGTAAGCAGCCCCTGCACACAGATAACAAATCCTCGCAACCCACGTGTTAAAGGGGTTGTCAATCCCTTTTGGGTAATGGTGGCAGAAATTGGCAAACGAACATGATAGAGTTCTAAATATTGATAGATCGAATGCCAAATAAAATAAATTGCAGAAAGGTATTTTGGATTTTTGGTTTAATAGATCTGAAAATAAAAGGCAAATAAAATAGATCGTGAAGGAAAATAATATGAGAAAGAGACCCGGGGGCCGTATGTTTCACTAGTGGCTTCTCCCAAGAAAAATAGCAAAGCGGTGGGTGAACAAATTACTGCTGGGCAATTGATAGAACTTCAAATAATTATGAAGATATCCCGACAATGATCATTATATTATATAGGCATCACCTCCAAGATTAGTAAACCGACTCCTGCCTGCATCTACTACTATTACTCCACACATTGACTGCTATCCAGCATGCATCTAGTGTATTAAGTTCATGGAGAAATGGAGTAACGCAATAAGAACGATGACATGATGTACACAAGATCTATCTATGTGGAGATAGGCCCCATCGTGTTATCCTTAGTAGCAATGATACGTATGTGTTGGTTCCCCTTCTGTCACTGGGATCAAGCATCGTAAGATCGAACACACTACAAAGCACTTCTTCCCATTGCAAGATAAGTAGATCAAGTTGGCAAAACAAAACTCAAATATCGGAGAATAAATACGAGGCTATAAGCAATCATGCATAAAAGAGATCAAAGAAACTCAAATACTTTCATGGATATAAAAAGATAGATCTGAACATAAACTCGAAGTTCATCGGATCCCAACAAACACGCAAAAGAGTTACATCATATGGATCTCCAAGAGACCAATGTATTGAGAATCAAGAGAGAGAGAGATGAAGCCATCTAGCTACTAACTACGAACCCGAAGGTCTACAAAGAACTACCCACGCATCATTGGAGAGGCACCAATGGAGGTGGTGAACCCCATCCGAGATGGTGTCTAGATTGGATCTTGTGGTTCTGGACTATGCGGCGGCTGGATGAATATTTTTTTCGAGTCCCCTAGGGTTCTGGAAATATTGGGGTATTTATAGATCAAAGAGGCGGTCCTGGGGGCACCCGAGGTGAGCACAACCCACTAGGGCACGCCTGGGCCTCCTGGCGCGCCCTCGTGGGTTGTCCCCTCCTCGGGACTCCCCCAAGGTGCAACCAGAGCCCAACATGTTCCTTCTGGGCCATAAAAAATCTCTGTAAAGTTTCGTGGCATTTGGACTCCGTCTGTTATTGATTTTCTGTGATTTAAAAAACATGGAAAAAATAGGAACTGACACTTCGCACTGTGTTAATAGGTTAGTACCAAAAAATGATATAAATGACTATAAAATGATTATAAAACATCCAAGATTGATAATATAATAGCATGGAACAATCAAAAATTATGGATATGTTGGAGACGTATCAGCATCCCCAAGCTTAACTCCTACTCATCCTCGAGTAGGTATGTGATAAAAATAGAATTTTTTATGTGGAATGCTGCCTATCATGTCATATCATATTTGTTTCTTTATAGCATGGACATTTGGACTTTTATATTCTTCAAAGCAATAGTCTAGTTTTCACATGATAATTTAGATACTCTAGCATATCAACAAGCAATCATGTCTTTCAAAATATCAACACTAAAATAAGCTACCCCTACCCATCATGCTCAAACATTGATCCATTCATGAAACACACTCGAATATTAGCTACACCCAATACTTAAGTATGATCATATTGCCTCCTAGTTGGTGCTTTTATAAGAGAAGATGGAGACTCAAATTCAAAAATAAAATTGCATAAAGTAAAAGAAAGGCCCTTCGCAGAGGGAAGTAGGGATTTGTAGAGGTACCAGAGCTCAAAGCGAAAAACTTAGAGATAAAAACATTTTGAGAGGTGTATCCATCCCACAAACGAAAATGACTTAGAGTTCCCAATACTTTTGACGCATATATATATCATAGGCGGTTCCCAAACAGAAAATAAAGTTTATTCCTTTTTCCACCATAACTTTCACTTTCCATGGCTAGCCGTATCCACGGTTGCCCTCCATACCAACACTTCCCAAGGAATTTACTATTTGACAACATAATGTAAATTCAATTATTTTTTTGCATTTCGGGATTGGGCATCCCTAATACCTTTGCCTTACTCTCGTGCAATGACGAGTGAATAAACACTCATCTTGAGAATAACACATCTAGCATGGAAAATATTAGCCACCCCTCACCGCTCGGCGAGTGACACAAACACACAAAAGAGAAGTTTATTTTGAAAATTAGAGATGGCACATGCAAATTTGCTTAGAACGGCAAAAGAATACCGCATATAGGTAGATATTGTGGACTCATGTGGCAAAACTGGGTTAAAGGATTTTGGATGCACAAGTAGTGATCATACATAGTGCAAAGTGAAGGCTAGCAAAAGATTTGGAAGCAACCAACTAAGAAACAAATAATCTCATAAGCAAGCTTTAAGCATAAATAACACCGAATAATGCACCACAAGTAGGATATAATTTCATTGCATGACTATTGACTTTCGTACTTGCATAGGGAATCACAAATGTTAACACCAATATTCTTACTAAATCATAATTACTCATCAACTTAACTCACATATCACATCATCATATCTCAAAATTTTCACTAAGAATCAAGTTTATTTTGTCCAATGATCTTCATGAAAGTTTTTATTATATCCTTCTTGGATATCTATCACTTTGGGACTAATTTTCATGTGTTGCTTTTGACAAGCTCCAACAAATATAAGTGAAGATCATGAGCATAATATATTTTTCTCTCTCTCAAATTAATTTAAGTGAAGAAAGAGAGAATTTCATGAAAATTTTACTAACTCTCAAATAAATCTAAGTGAATCAAGAGAGCATCTCTTCAAAATACTAAAGCACACCGTGCTAAAAAAATATAAGTGAAGCACTAGAGCAAGTCCATTGCTCATAAAAATTTAAGTGAAGCATAGAGAGCAATTCTAACAAGTCATGACATAATTTTGGCTCTCTCAAATAGGTGTGTCCATCAAGGATTGATGACTTAAAACACAAAATAAAACAAGCAAAGACTCATATCAAATAAGACGCTCCAAGCAAAACACATATCATGTGACGAATAAAAATATAGTTTCAGGTAAAATACCGATGATAGTTGGAAGAAAGCGGGGATGCCACTCGGGGGCATCCCCAAGCTTAGTTGGTTGCTCTTTTTTGGATAATAGCTTGGGATGTCGGGGCATCTCCAAGCTTAGGTTCTTCCATCCTTCCTTCATCCATCGTAAGATAACCCAAAACTTGAAAACTTCAATCACACAACACTCAACAAAACCTTCATGAGATCCGTTAGTATAGGAATAATAAATCACTACTATAAGTGTTGTATCGAACCATAGAGCCATCAAAATAAGCACACAACACAAAGGAAACAGTATCTATCAAGACAGAATAGTCTGTAGCAATCTGACTATTTCGAATACTTCTGTGACTCCAACAATTCTGACAAATTAGGACGACCACAGAAATTTGTATATTGATCTAATGCAAGTGGAATGGGTATTTTATCACTCTCTGGTAAAAAACAAAAATTTATTTCATCAGCGTAAAATTTTCTATTTTTTCAGCAAGATCAAACAACTATCACCCAAGAAGATCCTAAAGGGTTTACTTGGGACAAACACTAATTAAAACATAAAAAACGCAATCATAATAGTAGCATAAATGTGTTAACACACAAAAACAGGAAGCAAAAACAAAATTTATTCATTGGGTTGCCTCCCAACAAGCGCTATAGTTTTGCGCCCTTAGCTAGGCATAAGACAAGGATATAAGTTTTGTCATCCTTGTCCAACTCTTCAATCAAACACTTAGGATCCTTCACAGATTTAGCATAAAGATTTTCAATAACAATACTCCTAGCAATACATTCAAAGATTTCATTCTTTCAAGAAGGATCTCTTAGCACTTCAACAAAATCCGGGTGAACACTAATCATCTTAAGATCTCCATTATTACCATTACTAGAAGTTGCACCCTTTTTCTTGGATCTACCCCTTCTTACGGGAGTTTTCTCGATAGGGTTAGCGGAAGCAAAAGCCGTGCTTAGATTACTAAAGATTTCTTTTAATTTATCAATCTGAGACGGACTTTCTTCTATTCTTTCATGGATTAAGGTACCCATATCTTTTAACAACATAAGAATATCTCCCACTTTTGACCCAATATTGGCAGAAAAATTATGAATATTTTTATCTATAATTTCCATATGATCTTTGGTGGGCATTTTCTTTTCAAGAACATCTAATCTTTCCATAACATACTCAAGAGTCAAAGTTGTTTGATTAATCATGAGAGGTGGTGATCCCACTAAATTTCCCATACATTAAAGGCATCAAAAGAAGGACACATCAAGGAATTTCCACTGGTAATCATATCAAGGACGAATCTATACCAATTGGTGATGCCAACATGAAAACAACAAAGAAGAACAATGGTAGATTGCTTACGGGTAGATCTATTATGAGCATTGCAAATCCTATACCAAGAATCTTTTATATTTTATCCTCCCCTTTGTTTAAAGTTGAGAACCTCGTTCTTGGGAGTACAAGTGATAGGGGAAGAACTATCCATAATAACGGCAAACAAGGTTGCACACAAAAATACATCCGGCAAGAAACTATGAACAAAAAAGAGAGGCGAATAAAACGACAATTTTTATTGAAGTGGGTGAGATGAAAACAAGCACTACTAGGAAAACGGCTATAGATGAAATGGACACTAATGGCGCACCACGTGTGTGGTGCGCCATTAGAATATAGCAATGGCGCACCACATACAGGTACGCCATGAGTAATATATTACTAATGGCGCACCTGGTGTGCGGTGCGCCATTAGAAGTTTTAAAAAAAACAAAATTTGTTACTAATGGCGCACCGTGGGTGTGGTGCGCCATTACTAGTTGACATAGTAATGGCGCACCACACCCACGGTGCGCCATTAGAAGTTTTGAAAAAAAAAGTAAAAAAAATAAAAAAAATTGTTAGTAATGGCGCACTAGTGGACAGTGCGCCACTACTAGTTTTTAACTAGTAATGGCGCACTGTCCACTGGTGTGCCATTACTAAGTTTTTTTCAAAAAAAAATTCAAAAAAATTCAAAATTTTTTTTATTTTTTTTCAAAACTAGTAATGGCGCACCGTGGGTGTGGTGCGCCATTACTAGTTTAACTACTAATGGCGCACCACCCCACGGTGCGCCATTACTAGTTTGCCCGCCTTCCACCGAATGCACCCCCCCCCTCGTGGACCGCCTTTTAAGTTAAAAAAAATAAAAAAAATGATAAAAATGTCAAAAAAATAAAAGAAAATAAGTTTGCCATGTGATATGTGGTCTAGTTGTCGGGAAAATTTACAAATATAAATTTCGACTTTATTTGCAAAATCTCTCTGGAAATTTGTAAAATGGGCATAACTTTTGCATACGAACTCGGATTAAAAAGTTTTATATATGAAAAATCATCTACTCGAAAAGTTACATCCGAATTTAACCGGGGAAACCTCGTTAATCATTTTCAAAATCCCCAAAAACCTAACACAAAAAAAGTTACGAGGCTTTCAAGATCTAGAGGCACAAAATTCAAAAAAATGGTTTTGAAAAAAATAATAATTTTTTTTTCAAAAAATGATACGTAATATGACCGGGAAGTTTGAAATATTTTTCAAAATTTCATCATAGTCATGAACATGAACAAAGTCCTAGACATCAACAAGGTATAATAGGATTGATATGCTAGATATATCAACAAGTGCCTGTGAAGTGAGCTGTTGCTGGGGTTGGATAGAACTCTAAAGTGAAGCGTGCTTGGGCTGGAGTACTGTGAGGATGGGTGACCTTTTGGGAAGTTTGACCACGGAGTGCGATTTGACCCGAGATTAAGACATAATGACCTGTGATTAAGAAAAAAACGAAAAAAAATGAAATTTTTTGAAAAAAATTAAAAAAAATCTGAAAAAAAAATTTGAAAAAAATTGTTACTAATGGCGCACTTCTATGTGGTGCGCCATTAGTATACCAGATACTAATGGCGCACCGTGGGCCACACTAATGGCGCACCAGTGGTGCGCCATTAGAATACCAGATTCTAATGGCACACCACAGGTGCGCCATTAGAAAAAAATTCTAATGGCGTGATGCTAGTGGCGCACCAGTAGTGCGCCATTAGTAGCGAAGATAGGTGTGCCACTAGCAGCCCTTTTTCTAGTAGTGAAGAGGCAAATGTCAAATTATGTAAATTTCAAGGAGATGCAATTTGTGATTAGGAACATGGTATATGTTGAAGATCCTCCCTGGCAAGGGTGACAGAAATTCCTTTTGATGTCGCTTGAAGCTACGTTGGTATTTCCCCAAAGAGGAAGGGATGATGCAACACAACGGCGGTAGGTATTTCCCTTAGATATGAAACCAAGGTTATCGAACCAGTAGGAGAAACATGCAACACAAAGTAAAGAACCCCTGCACACAGATAACAAATCCTCGCAACGTGTTAAAGGGGTTGTCAATCCCTTTTCGGTAACGGTGGCAGAAATTGGCAAACGGACGTGAGAGAGTTGTAAATATTGATAGATCAAATGCCAAATAACATAAATTGCAGCAAGGTATTTTTGCATTTTTGGTTTAATATATCTGAAAATAAAAGGCCAATAAAATAAATCGCAAAGGCAAATAATATGAGAAAGAGACCCGGGGGCCGTAGGTTTCACTAGTAGCTTCTCTCGAGAAAAATAACAAACCGGTGGGTGAACAAATTACTGTTGGGCAATTGATAGAGCTTAAAATAATTATGACAATATACAGGCAAAGATCATTATATAGGCATCACGTCCAAGATTAGTAGACCGACTCATGCCTGCATCTACTACTATTACTCCACACATCGACCGTTGTCCAGCATGCATCTAGTGTATTAAGTTCATGGAGAAACGGAGTAATGCAATAAGAACGATGACATGATGTAGACAAGATCTATCTATGTAGAGATAGACACCATCATTTTATCCTTAGTAGCAACGATACATACGTGTCGGTTCCCCTTCTGTCACTGGGATCAAGCACCGTAAGATCGAACCAAATACAAAGCACATCTTCCCATTGCAAGATAAATAGATCAAGTTAGCCAAACAAAACCCGAATATCAGTGAAGAAATATGAGGCTATAAGCAATCATGCATAAAAGAGATCAAAGAAACTCAAATACTTTCATGGATATAAAAAGATAGATCTGGTCATAAACTCGAAGTTCATCGGATCCCAACAAACACACCGCAAAAGAGTTACATCATATGGATCTCCAAGAGACCATTGTATTGAGAATCAAGAGAGAGAGAGAGATGAAGCCATCTAGCTACTAACTACGGACCCGAAGGTCTACAAAGAACTACTCATGCATCATCAGAGAGGCACCAATGGAGGTGGTGAACCCCATCCGAGATGGTGTCTAGAATGGATCTGGTGGTTCTGGACTCTGCGACAGCTGGATGAATATTCCGTCGACTCCCCTAGGGTTCTAGAGATACTGGGCTATTTATAGAGCAAAGAGGCGGTCCGGGGGCACCCAAGGTGGGCAAAACTCACCAGGGCGCGCCTGGGCCTCTTGGCGCGCCTTGGTGGGTTGTCCCCTCCTCGGGACTCCCCCTAGGTGCAACCAGGGCCCAACATGTTCCTTCTGATACATAAAAAATCTCCATAAAGTTTCGTGGCATTTGGACTCCGTCTGATGTTGATTTTCTATGATGTAAAAAACACGGAAAAATTCGGAACTGGCACTTGGCACTATGTCAATAGGTTAGTACCAAAAAATGATATAATATGATTATAAAACATCAAAGATTGATAATATAACAGCATGGAACAATCAAAAATTATGGATACGTTGGAGACGTATCAGCATCCCCAAGCTTAACTCCTACTTGTCCTCGAGTAGGTAAGTGATAAAAATAGAATTTTTGATGTGGATTGATGCCTACCATGTCATATCATATTTCTTTCTTTATAGCATGGACATTTGTACTTTTATATTGTTCAAAGCAATAGTCTAGTTTTGACATGGTAATTTAGATACTCAAGCATATCAACAAGCAACCATGTCTTTCATAATATCAACACTAAAATAAGTTATCCCTAGCCCATCATGCTCAAACATTGATCCATTCATGAAACACTCCCGAATATTAGCTACACCCAATACTTAAGTACGATCATATTGCCTCCTAGTTGGTGCTTTTATAAGAGAAGATGGAGACTCAAATTCAAATATAAAAATTGCATAACATAAAATAAAGGCCCTTCGCAGAGGGAAGTAGGGATTTGTAGAGGTGCCAGAGCTTGAAGCGAAAAACTTAGAGATAAAAACATTTTGAGAGGTGTATCCATCCCACCAGTGAAAACGACTTAGAGTTCCCAATAATTTAAGTGAAGCAACAGAGAATTTCTTGAAAATTTTACTAACTCTCAAATAAATCTAAGTGAAGCAAGAGAGAATTTGTTCAAAAATACTAAAGCACACCGTGCACAAAAAAATTATAAGTGAAGCACTAGAGCAAGTCCATTGCTCCTAAAAATTTAAGTGAAGCATAGAGAGCAATTCTAACAAGTGATGGCATAATTTTGGCTCTCTCAAATAGGTGTGTCCAGAAAGGATTGATGACTTAAAAAATAAAACAAGCAAAGACTCATATCAAACAAGACACTCCAAGCAAAACACATATCATGTGACGAATAAAAATATAGTTTTAAGTAAAATACTGATAATCGTTGGAAGAAAGCGGGGATGCCACTCGGCGGCATGCCCAAGCTTAGTTGGTTGCTCATTTTTGGATAATAGCTTGGGATGCCGGGGCATCCCCAAGATTAGTCTCTTCCATCCTTCCTTCATCCATCGTAAGATCACCCAAAACTTGAAAACTTCAATCACACAAAACTTAACAAAACCTTCATGAGATCCGTTAGTATAAGAATAATAAATCACTACTATAAGTGTTGTATGAAACCAATTCATATTTTGTTCTTGTATTATATCTACTGTATTCCAACTTTTCTATGGCAAAAACTCATCAAACAAAACCATAGAGCCATCAAAATAAGCACACAATACAAAGAAAACAGAATCTGTCAAAACAGAACAGTCTGTAGCAATCTGACTATTTCGAATACTTCTATAACACCAAAAAATTATTAAAAATTAGGAAGACTTGATTAATTTGTATATTGATCAACTACAAGTGGAATGGGTATTTTATCGCTCTTTCGTAAAGAAATGAAAATTTATTTCGTGAGCGTAAAAGTTTCTATTTTTTCAGCAAGATCAAACAACTATCACGCAAGAAGATCCTAAAGGCTTTACTTCGAACAAACACTAATTAAAAAATAAAAAACACAATCATAATTGTTAACACATGAAAATAGGAAGCAAAAATCAAAAACAAAATTTATTCATTGGGTTGCCTCCCAACAAGCGCTATAGTTTTACGCCCTTAGCTAGGCATAAGACAAGGATCTAAGTTTTGTCATCCTAGTCCAACTCTTCAATCAAACACTTAGGATCCTTTAGAGAATTAGCATAAAGATATTCAATAACAATACTCCTAGGAATAAATTCAAAGATTTCATTCTTGCAAGAAGGATCTCTTATCACTTCAACAAACCGGGTGAACACTAATCATCTTAAGATCTCCATTATTACTATTACTAGAAGTTGCACCCTTGTTCTTTGATCTACCCCTCCTTACGGAAGTTT
Organism: Triticum aestivum; assembly: GCF_018294505.1. Lineage (NCBI taxonomy): Eukaryota > Viridiplantae > Streptophyta > Magnoliopsida > Poales > Poaceae > Triticum > Triticum aestivum. The sequence continues at coordinate 190,152,205 of NC_057806.1, forward strand.
TCTCGATAGGGTTAGCGGAAGCAAAAGCCGTGCTTAGATTACTAAAGATTTCTTCTAATTTATCAATCTGAGACGGACTTTCTTCTATTCTTTCATGGATTAAGGTACCCTTATCTTTATCAACTTAAGAATATCTCCCACTTTTGACCCAATATTGGTAGAAAAATTATGGATCTTTTTATCTATAATTTCCATAGGATCTTCCGTTGGCAATTTCATTTCAATAGCATCTAATCTTTCCATAACATGCTCAAGATTCAAAGTTGTTTCGTTATCATGAGATGTGGTGATCCCACTAAATTTCCCATAGCATTAAAGGCATCAAAGAAGGACACATCAAGAAATTTCCACCGGTAATCGTATGAAGGACGAATCTATACCAAGTGGTGATGCCAACATAAAAACAATGAAGGAGAACAATGGTAGATTGCTTACGGATAGATCTATTATGAGCATTGCAAATCCTATACCAAGCATCTTTTCAATTTTCTCATCCCCTTTGTTTAAAGTTGAGAACCTCATTCTCGGGAGTGCAAGCGATAGAGGAAGAACTATCCATAATAACGGCAAACAAGGTTGCACATAAAAACATATCCGGCAAGAAAACGGCGAACGGAAAAGAGATGCGAATTAAACGGCAAATTTTTGTGAAGTGTGGGGGAGGAAAATGAGAGGCAAATGGCAAATAATGTAAATTGCGAGGAGATTCGATTTGTGATTAGGAACCTGGTATATGTTGAAAATCCTCCCCAGCAACGGCGCCAGAAATTCCTTTTGATGTCGCTTGAAGCTACGTCAATATTTCCCCAAAGAGGAAGGGATGATGCAGCACAACAGCGATATGTATTTCCCTCAGATATGAAACCAAGGTTATCGAACCAGTAGGAGAACCAAGCAACACAACTTAAACAGCCCCTGCATACATATAACAAATCCTCGCAACCCACGTGTTAAAGGGGTTGTCAATCCCATTCGGGTAATGGTGCCAGAAATTGGCAAACGAACGTGATAGAGTTCTAAATATTGATAGATCGAATGCCAAGTAAAATAAATTGCAGCAAGGTATTTTTGGATTTTTGGTTTAATAGATCTGAAAATAAAAGGCAAATAAAATAGATCGCGAAAGAAAATAATATGAGAAAGAGACCCGGGGACCGTATGTTTCACTGGTGGCTTCTCTCGAGAAAAATAGCAAAGCAGTGGGTGAACAAATTACTGTTGGGCAATTGATAGAACTTCAAATAATTATGACGATATCCAGGCAATGATCATTATATAGGCATCACGTCCAAGATTAGTAGACCGACTCCTTCCTGCATCTACTACTATTACTCCACACATCGACCGCTATCCAGCATGGATCTAGTGTATTAAGTTCATGGAGAAACAGAGTAATGCATTAAGAACAACGACATGATTTAGACAAGATCTATCTATGTAGAGATAGACCCCATCGTTTTATCCTTAGTAGCAACGATACATATGTGTCGGTTCCCCTTCTGTCACTGGGATCAAGCACCGTAAGATCGAACCCACTACAAAGCACGTCTTCCCATCAAAAGATAAAGAGATCAAGTTGGCCAAACAAAACCCGAATATCGGAGAAGAAATACGAGGCTATAAGCAATCATGCATAAAAGAGATCAAAGAAACTCAAATACATTCATGGATATAAAAAGATAGATCTGATCATAAACTCGAAGTTCATCGAACACAACAAACACACCACAAAAGAGTTACATCATATGGATCTCAAAGAGACGATTGTATTGAGAATCAAGAGAGAGAGAGAGAGAGAGAGAGAGAGAGATGAAGCCATCTAGCTACTAACTACAAACCTGAAGGTCTACAAAGAACTATGCACGCATCATTGGAGAGGCACCAATGGAGGTGGTGAACCCCATCCGAGATGGTGTCTAGATTGGATCCGGTGGTTCTAAACTCTGCGGCGGCTGGATAAATATTTCGTCAACTCCCCTAGGGTTCTAGAAATATTGGGGTATTTATAGAGCAAAGAGGTGGTCCGAGGGGCACCTGAGGTGGGCACAACCCACCGGGGCGCGCCTGGGCCTCCTGGCGCGCCCTGGTGGGTTGTCCCCTCCTCGGGACTCCCCAAGGTGCAACCAGGGTACAACATGTTCCTTATGGTCCATAAAAAATCTCCGTAAAGTTCCATGGCATTTGCACTCCATCTGATATTAATTTTCCGCAATGTAAAACCCACGGAAAAAAACAGGAACTGGCACTTGGCACTATGTCAATAGGTTAGTACCAAAAATGATATAAAATGACTATAAAATGATCATGAAACATCCAAGATTGATAATATAACAGCATGGAACAATCACAAATTATGGATACGTTGGAGACGTATCACAACGGTGCTAGAAATTCTTCCTGCTACTTCTTGAGCTTGCGTTGGTTTTTACCTTGAAGAGGAAAGGGTGATGCAGCAAAGTAGAGTAAGTATTTCCCTCAGTTTTGAGAACCAAGGTATCAATCTAGTAGGAGACAACGAACAAGTCACCAACTACCTGCACAAACAAACACCAACTCGCACCCAACGCGATAAAGGGGTTGTCAATTGAAAGTGCAACTATCCCTGGGTGGTTTTGGTAATTCCTAACAACATATAGCTCATTGAACTAATGCTATTTTAAGATAAATATTTCAGAAAGCTCAATGATTGGCATGGCATGGATTAAAAAGTGGACCCCTCAAAATGCTAAGGACAAAAGCTTGGCTCAAGCTCAAAGCACAAGACTCTACATTTTACTTTTAGTGATCCAAGATCACATTGAGTCCATAGGAAAAGCCAATACTATTAAAAGGGGGTGAGGTGTTGCTTAATGAGTTACTTGCTCAAAATGCTTAGTGATATGCTCCAAAAACCCTCAACTACTTTCTCATGTCCACATATGTCCCAAACCAATAGTCAAACTCAGCCCCACCAAAATCTTCTATCCGGCGCCATCGAGTTCACTTGACATAGCCACTGCCACAAACCCTAGTCACTTCGGTCTCACCGATAGGGATCTCGGTCTCACCGAGATGGGATTGCAACCTCTTTGTTTCCCTTCGTAACGTTTCGGTCTAACCAAGATGAGCGAATTGGTCCCACCGAGTTTGCCTGACCAACTCTCTGTTTGTCTATTACCAAAATCAGTTCCACCGAGTTTGTGTAATCGGTCTTACTGAGATTACGTTATGCCCTAACCCTAATGGAATCGGTCCCACCGAATTGGCATGTCGGTCCCACCGAAAATCATAACGTTCACATTTTGAACTAAATCGGTATGACCGAGTTTTATAATTCAGTCAAACTGAGTTTTGTGATTTGTGCGTAATGGTTAGATCTTGTGTGGAGGCTATATATACCCCTCCACCCACTCTTCATTCGTCGAGAGAGCCATCAGAACATACCTACACTTCCAACATATATTTTCTGAGAGAGAACCACCTACACTTGTGTTGAGGTCAAGATATTCCATTCCAACCACATAAACCTTGATCTCTAGCCTTCCCCAAGTTGCTTTCCACTCAAATCATCTTTCTACCAAATCCAATCTTATGAGAGAGAGTTGAGTGTTGGGGAGACTATAATTTGAAGCACAAGAGCAAGGAGTTCATCATCAACATACCATCTATTACCTTTTGGAGAGTGGTGTCTCCTAGATTGGTTAGGTGTCACTTGGGAGCCTCCGTCGAGATTATGGAGTTGAACCAAGGAGATTGTACGGGCAAGGAGATCACCTACTTTGTGAAGATCTACCCTAGTGAGGCAAGTCCTTGGTGGGCGATGGCCATGGTGGGATAGACAAGATTGCTTCTTCCTGGACCCTTCGTGGGTGGATCCCTCCATGGACTCGCGCAACCGTTACCCCTCGTGGGCTGAAGTTTCCATCAACGTGGATGCACGATAGCACCACCTATCGGAACCACGCCAAAAACTCTGTGTCTACATTGCGTTTGCTCCCTCAAAACTCCTCCATTTTACCTTCATATGCAATTGTTTTACATTCCGCTGCTATACTCTTAGAATTGCATGTGTAGGTTGATTAAATGATTTATGCTAAGTTGCTAAAATCTGCCAAGACTTAAAATTGGGAAAAGGCTATATTTCTATTTGGTCAAGTAGTCTAATCACCCCGCCTCTAGACATACTTTCGATCCTACATCAATCCCTTCACGGTTATTTCCAAAGTGAGATCTAATAGAGATGGATAAATGGTAAAGTAATATTTTTGGTATTTTGGCATTTATAGATCGGAAAGTAAAAGATTGCAAAGGAATTAAGATAGGAAACTAAAATTGTAGATCGGAAAGCTATGATGGAAAGTAGACCAGGGGGGCATAGGTTTCACTAGAGGCTTCTCTCAAGATAGAAAATATTACGGTGGGTGAACAAATTACTGCCGAGCAATTGATAGATAAGCGCAAAGTTATGAAGACATATAAGGCAATGATCATGAACATAGGCATCACGTCCGTGTCAAGTAGACCGACTCCTGCCTGCATCTACTACTATTACTCCAGACATCGACCGACTCCTGCTTGCATCTAGAGTATTAAGTTCATAAGAACAGAGCAACGCTTTAAGTAAGATGACATGATGTAGCGGGATAAACTCAAGCAATAAGATGAAAACCCCATCTTGTTATCCTCGATGGAAACAATACAATATGTGTCGGTTCCCCTTCTGTCACTAGGATCGAGCACCGCAAGATTGAACCCAAAGCTAAGCACTTCTCCCATTGTAAGAAACCAATCTAGTTGGCCAAACCAAATCGATAGTTCGAAGAGACTTGCAAAGATATCAAATCACGCATATAAGAATTCGTAGGAGAATCAAATAATATTCCTAGATAAGCTGACCATGAATCCACAATTCATCGGATCTCAGCAAACACAATGCAAAAAGGTATTACAAAAGGAAATATGCCCTAGAGGCAATAATAAAGTTGTTATTTATATTTCCTTACATCATGATAAATGTTTATTATTCATGCTCGTTAATCAAAGATGGTTAAGTTTCCCAGCCATGGACAAGAGTTGTCATTTGATGAATGGGATCACATCATTAGAGAATGATGTGATTGACTTGACCCATCCATTAGCTTAGCACTATGATCGTTTAGTTTATTGCTATTGCTTTCTCCATAACTTATACATGTTCCTATGACTATGAGATTATGCAACTCCTGAATACCGGAGGAATAGGAAAGGAGGGGCAAACCTACTTGGAGTAGGATTGGCCCCCCTTGGGCGCGCCTCCTCCTGGACCGGCCCTCTCCTCATCCCCCTTTATATACAGGGGAGGGGGCACCCCATGAACACACAAGTTAACAATTGTTTTAGCCGTGTGCGTTGCCCCCTTATAGAAACACACCTCGGTCAAATCGTCGTAGTGCTTAGGCGAAGCCCTACGCCGGTAACTTCATCATCACCGTCACCACACCATCGTGCTGACGAAACTCTCCCTCGGCCTCAGCTGGATCAAGAGTTCGAGGGACGCGACCGAGCTGAACATGTGTAGATCACGGAGGTGCCGTACGTTCGGTACTTGATCGGTTGGATCACGAAGACGTTCGACTACATCAACCGCGTTGCTCAACGCTTCTGCTTTTGGTCTACGAGGGTACGTAGACACACTCTCCTCTCCGCTGCTATGCATCTCCTAGATAGATCTTGCATGATCGTAGGAATTTTTTTGAAATACTACGTTCCCCAACAGTGGTATTAGAGCCAGGTCTATGCGTAGATGTTATATGCACGAGTAGAACACAAAGGAGTTGTGGGTGTGGGTATATACATAATTCTTGCCGTCACTAGTTGATTCTTGATTCAGCGGTATTGTTGGATGAAGCGGCTCAGACCGACATTACGCGTTCTCTTACGCGAGACTGGTTCTACCGACGTGCTTCACACACAGGTGGCTGGTGGGTGTCAGTTTCTCCAACTTTAGTTGAATCGGATTCAATGAACAGGGTTCTTTCTGAAGATCAAAAAGCAATCACTATACCACGTTGTGGTTTTTGATGCGTAGGTAAGAACAGTTCTTGCTAGAAGTCCGTAGAAGCCACGTAAAACTTGCAATAACAAAGTAGAGGACGTCTAACTTGTTTTTGCACGGCATGTTGTGATGTGATATGGTCAAGATGTGATGATATATGAATTGTTGTATAACATGATCATGTTTTGTTAAAGTTATCGGCAACTGGCAGGTGCCTTATGGTTATCTCTTTATTGCATAAGATGCAAGCACCATATAATTGCTTTACTTTATCGCTATGCGATAGCAATAGTTACAAAAGCAATAGTTGGCGAGAGGACCATGTGACAACGCATTGATAAAGATCAAGATGATGCAGATCATGGTGTCATCACTACAAAAAAATACACTTCCGTGATGATACGTGTTTGTCACAGTAGGTCATGTTTTCTGTCATGCATGTACATCCATGAAAATTTTATGACAGAATCAAGATAGTCATACATGTGCTGTCGTAGAAGTGTTCCATGACATTACCAAAATTATCATCACGGAAGTGTCCACTTCTATCGTGGTTTTGTCATGGCAGATGTCCTTGTGAAAGGACTTAATTGTGGAGCCATCACGACGTGTTAGCTTAAAGGGGTTAAAGCGGACAAGGGACGCAAGAGTTATACTGGTTCGGCCCCTTTCGATGAAGGTAAAAGCCTACATCCAGTTGTGATGGTATTGATTGGGTTTCGATGACCAGGGAGTGAATCCGCTTTGCCTGGCTCCCGAGTTCTTGTGTGTCGTCCCTAAAACACCGCCGGGTTGCCCCTTATATACATAGGTCAACGCCCGTCGGTTTACAGAGTCCTGAGGCCGGATCATCAACGTGTCCAGCTCGGTCTCTATTCCTTCTATCTTACAATACAAGTTACATAACAATGTCGGTTTATGTCTTACACACCTTAACCCGCCTTTGGGCCTTGGGCCTTCATGAAGCGCCACCATCCTTTGTCTTCCTGGGCTTCAAATAAGTAATCATCATAGAGATAACCCGGCCGCTCCTGGCCGGTTTATGTCCAATAGTACTATCCCCAACATTAGGCCGCAGATTGATTTGAACCTGTTCATGTCAATCTTCAACACTAAGAAAATTCCTCCCTTTGCACTTCTGCATGGATCTTGTAAACTTTCGTGACATCATCCTCCAGATTTGTAGTAAACCACTGTGACGTCATCTGTTCATTAAACCCGAAGATACCCTTTATTAATGAGCATCCAATAATCGAGGCGACAACCTCATTATATATCCATTTTTTCGGCTCCTCGATTCCCGGACCTATCCTTATCTCTTTGTCCTTATAAATAGGGCGGAGGATCCCCTTCCTTTTCTTTCCATTGCCTTTCCATATCTTCTTCCTCCTCGTGACGCCCCTTCACCCGAGCATCGCCGCCGTCATCGAGCTTTGCCTCTACCTCACCGCCAGCCGCTGCATCAACCTGATCGCACCAGAGAGACGCGGCGCACCTCCGCTGCTTCAACAGATGCAGTAAGTCCTTCCCTCTTTCCTATGTAGATCCACTTAGGGTTCATATAGGTTCATGGCGCTCTCCTCTTGTTCTTCGTCAGTCCATAGACAGTAGTCCTCAAACTTGACGCCTTCCGTACAGTAGCTATGGTAATCCTTATCTCGGCTATCAAACCAAGCCTTATACGCATAAGAACTTGATCTGGACCTTTTGTGAACTGCTTCAGGACTAACTTTTTTAGGTCTAAGTCTTTTTTCTTTTCCTGACTTGTGGTAGATCCAAAATACAAATGTCATTTTATGAAACATGTTTTTCCTCACTTAGTCATTTTTGCCTTAGATCTGTATCTTCCTTATCTGCGTAGGCGGTTTATCCTTGTAGAAAGTAATCTTTCATATGCCATTAGTCCCCTTGTAAACCGCTCGTCGCTTTACCATTTATAACTACATCAGCCTCCGGATTAAAAAAATTACATGCTTGAATTCATTTTTATTAACCTGTTGCACTTCATGTGTTGTCATTCATGAATCGTAAACCGACCATAATCTTTTCCAGCTCTTCACTTGCAATGGCCAAACAATTCTATTCCTGTAACGGGGTCCCTTCCCGGGTTACTGAGGAGCAGCTGGATGGATGTGTCAAAATTGGCACCTTACCAAAGAAGAGTGAAATCCAGTGGCGAGTTCCCGGTCCAGAAAACCCTCCTACCCCTAGAGATGGCGAAGTAGTAGTGTTTGCTGATCACATGGGTCGTGGTTTTAAACCGCCTGGATCCAAGTTTTCCCGTGATGTACTTGCCAGCTTTCAGATCCACCCAAAAGATATTGGACCCAACTCTGTATCCAATATCTGCAACTTTCAGGTGTTTTGTGAAGCCTATCTACAAGAAGAACCGACTGTCGAGTTGTTCCGGGATTTCTTCCACTTCAACCGTCGCACTGAATTCGTAGACGGGCCCAATACTGAACTTGGTGGCGTCTCCATTCAGAAAAGGAAGGATGTTAGCTTTCCTCACGCTAAACTTCACAATCACCCAAAGGATTGGAATCGGACTTGGTTCTATTGTAAGGATATTTCTCCTGAAGATGAGAACCCTCTTTCGGGTTACCGTGCTCACCGGCTTACCAACACACATCAACTTCCGCAACGACTAACTGCCAAGGAACGGGCCTCGTATGCACCACAACTCACCAAGCTTAGAGCTTTCATGGCTAACGGTTTGACAGGTGTGGACTTTGTTCGTTGCTGGCTATCCTAGAGTATCTTTCCGTTAAGTCGCCGCTCCGGTTTAATGTGCGAGTATACTGGTGACTTAAAAGACTCTCAACGTCATATTGACATTCAACTAACAGATGATGAAGTTACTGAGTCTGTCAAGAGAATGCTAAATGAACCGGAAGCTGTCTGTAGCAAGACCAGGCTAAGTCCCTTTTACACACGGAACAAACCACCCGCTGTAGGAATTGTTTTGCTTCCGCTTTATATCTAATATTACTGAACTGTGTAACTTTTAATACCCTCTACCCAACTTTTAAACAGGGTGATGACCCGTTCTGGAAAAAGAAACCACAGGAGAAAATGGTTAAGGCTCCTCGTCTTAAAACGAAGGCTGTCCAGAGACCTGCTAAGAGGAAGGCAACTGAACCAATCGATTTAGATCTTGATGACGACCTTGATGAACCAGACGTAGAGGTAGAACTTGATTCTCTTGGTTCATTTTTCATACACCTCATTGTCAATGATATTTATCACGATGACGCCAAGGGCAGCCAAGCTGATGACGCAGAGGTAACTATCCTTTCCTCTGGTTCAGACCCTCTGCCAACATAAAAATCCGTCAAGCAATCCGAAAAGTAAGATTTTCTCACCTCCTAGCTTACATGGACCCAAACTTTCTTTTGAAGAAGCAGCAACACGAAGCTCGCCGCACAACCCGACATAGCGGCCAAGTAATCACTTCAACCGGTCTGCCAAATACTCCGATTCGGAAGCGCCAATCCAAGGTCTCGAATACTTCCAATACTTCTTACCCCAAGGTGGGTTATTTCTAACAGCCTCTTAATCCATCCGGTTTGAATTATCAGGGAACGCCACCTTCATCATCCGGTGAGTCAACTGCCACACAACTTCCACCCCTCAAGACCGTCCCTGGGTAAGTGCCTTAAGCTTTCTCTTTTTGACGCTTTATACTTATGTGCTATACTGATATGTATATCCTTCTCTGTCAGAGCCAAGGCCAGACCCAATAAGAAGGGTCGTGTAGATAAACCGTCTGATGACCATGTGATTGTTGAAACAAAGACAATTCCAGAACCGGAGAAAGCAAATGCTGACGCCACGCTTGACGACCTGCCACCCCCAGATCATGTCTTTACTGAACAAGTAGAAGTTGATACAGCAGTGCAGGCTGATAAACCGGCAAGTCCAGTCCATACTGATGATGGACCATCTAGTCCGGTTAAGGCTACTGATATTCCACCAACTCTAGTAAAGGCTGCTGGTGACAAGGAAGATGAGGTTATCATTACTGGCATTGGCCACACCTCCCCTGGCCATCCTATTGCATTAGCAAAACATAGCGCCAAAGAAGAACGTTCTGCCATGGAGAAAGGCAAATGGATCACCGATTTATCAAGCTATGCCCACCTTAACGCCCAGGAGCTCCATTTTGGTTTTTTAAACCGCCTGTACACAAACCATGACTACGAAGCCGTTTTAGTGAACTTGATGAAGGAACGTTATGAGGTAATTACAAATCATTTTCTCTCTTAAGTCCAATTGTATGTACCAATTCCAGTAGCTCCCAAGGGCCGATTTATGATAGTAAACGAAAACCGGGACTTCATAATACCGCACCTCTGCATACTTATCTTCTAAGTGCCGGTTGATCCTTTAAAAATGAACCGGTACTTTAGCATTGTAATCTTCTAATTTTCGCCTGTGTAGTCCCCAAGGGAAAATTTATCTTTCGAAGGTGAACCGGGACTTCAACCACTTTACTTTGAGAAGATGTACATTAGCCCCCAAGTGCCAAGAATAATGCTTGCATTACACTTGGGACTTGAAATAATTTTCTAGAACGAAGCGAGTAGGCATTAGCCCCCAAGTACAAAGTGCATAACTTGTTATACGCTTGGTACTTCAAATATATATACAACCCATTGATGATATGTCTTTTCTTTATAGGCCGAGCTGAGCAAAAAGGACACCCAAACTATTGATCTTCAAGAGAACATTAAATCTCAGCAAGCGGTGGCTTCTAAAGCCAAGGAGGAACTGACCAATGTCTTAACAACCATGGAGAAGCTGAAGGAAACCTTTAAGAAGGAACGTGCAGATTGGGACACAGAGAAGGCCGCTTAAGCAAAGAGGGCCGAAGATGGAGAAGCAGCACTTAAACCGGTGGTCGAAGAACTGGCCGGTTTCAAGCGGCAAATAAACGCTATAACCTCTGCTGTATTTGGTAAGTATCCTTGTCTGATGTTTTTCAAGTCATTTTACCTTATCAATGACCGGTTTACTGATGCTTGCAATGTCACAGGGGCATGCATTACTCATCTGGGCTAAGATATGCGGATGAAGCTGAAGGCTGCCTATACGTTGATTGAGCAGCTATATTCCGGATCCCAATGGGCTATTTGCACTGCTGCTTATAACAGGCCTCCTCCAACGTTGATAAAAGAAACCATCGAGAAGCTGTCAATGCTGCCTGCCCGGTTGGATGAACTTAAAAAATCATCTGCAAGGTCAGGCGCGCTGACTGCGCTAATCCGGGCCAAGGCATGGATTCCAGATCTTGAACCGGCAGATATTTGCCAGGGCTATCCCGGCGTGAAGGAAGACGGTTCCGAATTTAACTATGGTGATCTCCAATGGCTAACAAGTGAAATGCGACCCATAGCGAGCAAATTGGCGGATGAAACGGATATGTCTCATTATCAACCGGTTTATGATGCTGATCAGAAAAGATTTCCTGCACCAACACATGATGTAGAAGATCTTGTTCCGCCAATTCGTAAGCACACTTATGCCCCTGACATTGATCCTTCCACCCTTATAAGTGAAGAAGCTGTGTTCCAAGCTTTAACTGGAATCGATTGGGAAACGATTGATTTCCAGCCACTTTGTAGAGAGGAGGAGGATGCACCGACTCAAGATGACCCTCAATCTTCAAGTCGTCCTGGTGATGAATCCTAAACCGTAGGCCGGTTTAATCTGTCGCAGCCTACCATTCTTACTGAAACAATTATCCTGTGTGGGCATTAAAACGCCTTGTAATAGGCTAGTTCAAACACTTGTCTGTTATGCCATCAAGCATACTTTTTTTTCTTGATCCCGATAACTCGCCATGCTTTTGGGATCTTTATTATATGCATAATCCGAAGTGGTTGTATTTTAACTTGTTCCTGCATACAAGAGATTGAAAGGGTCCTGGCGGTTTACCGCTGGACGGGTCATGATGCCCAAATATAAAGCCTAGTTGTAGAGCCAAGGCTTCTTAAAAACAACCAGATATAAAGTAGATAATACTTGTTACCTCGTTGTTTTACCCATGGTTATTATAAAAGGGTGATAACACCAATCTGGAGTATCGATGATTCTGGCCAGGTTTGTCGGTTTACGATAAAACTGTACCGGGTTATGATAAACACTGGTTTTAGCCATATAATACTGGTGACTTGTAGTCAAAACCAGACCGGAGTAATAAACGCTGGATTATAGCTGATCATGTAGTGACAACTTAGCATTTTAAGCTACACCGGGTTGTAATAAACACCGGTTTATTAGAAAATATCTTATCAAAAAGAGAAAAACCTTTGCAAAAAACACAAGAAGAATATGCAAGGCTTTTCATGGGCTGCCAGGCCCTAAATCGAGGCTTTTCATGGGCTGCCAGGCCACTGAGTTAAACCATTTTTCAAAGCCTTTTAAGATGGACCTCAATATTTAACCAATCATCGTTTTAACTTTGACAAGTTCAGGGTCTATGAGATTGACTTGTCAAACGTTCGACGGGTCATACCAGGTTTACCTGGATGGAGTGGCTTACTTAAAGAGGTAGGATAACCTGGGGTTTTAGGTGAATACACCTGGCTTCCATGCCTAGCTTGATAGCCTATTGCAAGGGTGCAAACTCTTTATTCTTTGAGAAGCAAATTGCCCCCAAGCAACATTTGAGTTGTGCTCGATGGGTGCCTATGTTTGAGTTGTGCTGGTGCAACACTCTCTTTGGCCCCACATAATTTCCTTTTGGCCTTAAGCCTATCAAGAGGTGTAGCTATGGTGCGAATACAACCAAGCCCCCTAGTGATTTACCTTTGGCCTTAAGCCAATCAAGATGTGTAGATAAGGTTAGGATATGACTAAGCCCCCTAGTGATTTCCTTTTATATGTGTGGCTTTACAAGCCGGATCAGCAAAACTCCGCTTTGTAAACAGAAGCCTCGATGTAAACACACATGATGTAAAAACAACAGAGACCCCGCTTTAGCTGAGGATCCGGTTTATTGTATTGATCATAATATATACATTGTCATAATTATGTACATAAAAAGAGCCTATGGCTCAAGTATAGTAAGGCCTAAGATGAGCTATATTCCACGACCGTTGGGTCTCCTCCTCCGATTTACGTGAGTCTTTGTGCTCTCGAACATCGATAAGGTAGTATGATCCATTGTGCAAATTTTTGCCGACCACGAAAGGCCCTTCCCAAGGTGGGGACAACTTGTGCATATTAGTCTGATCCTGGATGAGCTGGAGCACCAGATCGCCTTCTTGAAAAGTTCTGGTTTTAACCCGATGGCTGTGATAACGTCGCAGATCTTGTTGATAAATCGCCAAACGGGCCTCCACAAGATCACGCTCCTCATCTAATAGCTCCAGTGAGTCCTGACGTGCTTTCTCATTATCAACTTCAACATAAGCCGCCACACAGGGCGAATCATGATGTATGTCACTAGGGAGAACTGCCTCTGCTCCGTAAACCATGAAGAAAGGCGTGTAACCCGTAGAACTGTTTGGTGTGGTGTTGATACTCCATAACACGGTAAGTAACTCCTCCACCCAACAACCCGGCGTCCGCTTTAAAGGAACCATAAGCCGGGGTTTGATTCCTCTCAAAATTTCTTGATTGGCCCTCTCTGCTTGACCATTAGATTGGGGGTGAGCCACTGATGACACGTCAAGCCGGATGTGCTCACGTTGACAAAATTCTTCCATAGCACCCTTGGACAGATTAGTACCATTATCAGTTATAATGTTGTGTGGAAAACCGAACCGGAATATCACCTTTTTGATGAATTGAACCACCATGGCCGCATCACACTTACTGACTAGCTCTGCCTCTACCCACTTGGTAAACTTATCAACTGCCACCAGCAGGTGGGTCTTCTTGTCCTTGGACCTCTTAAAAGGTCCAACCATATCGAGCACCCAAGTTGCAAACGGCCAAGTTATTGGAATCATTCTTAATTCTTGAGCCGGAACATGACCACGGCGTGCAAACTTCTGACAACCCTCACACCTCCTTATCAAGTCCTCAGCATCATCATGAGCCGTCAACCAATAGAAGCCGTGACGAAAGGCTTTAGCCACCAAGGATTTTGAACCGGCATGGTGACCACAATCTCCTTCGTGGATCTCACGCAAAATCTCACAACCTTCTTGAGGAGACACACAACACTGAAATGCTCATGTGACGCTGCAATGATGTAGCTCCCCATTGACAATGGTCATAGACTTGGATCGTTGGACTATCTGCTGGGCCAAGGTTTCATCATCTGGTAACTCGCCACGGCTCATGTATGCCAGGTATGGGACCGTCCAATCCGGAATAAGATGAAGAGCCGCCACCAGTTGAGCCTCGGGGTCAGGGACAGCCAAATCCTCCTCCATAGGTATCTTGATTGACGGATTATGCAGCACATCTAGAAAGGTATTAGGTGGCACCGGTTTACGTTGAGAGCCTAAGCGACTTAAAGCATCTACTGCTTCATTCTTTTGCCGGTCTATATGGTCAACCTGATAACCCTTGAAATGACCAGCCACTGCGTCCACCTCTCGTCTATATGCCGCCATGAGTGGATCCTTGGAATCCCAAGTGCCAGATACTTGTTGAGCCACCAGGTACGAGTCACCAAAGCACTTAACCTGGCTTAAATTCGTTTCCTTAGCCATCCGAAGACCATGGAGCAAGGCCTCGTACTCAGCTGCATTGTTAGTACAAGGGAACATTAAACGGAGAACATAACAAAACTTATCACCTCGTGGGGAAGTTAATATGACTCCAGCCCCCGAGTCCTCCAATTGCTTGGACCCATCAAAATGAATAGTCCAATAAGTGATGTATGGCTTTTCCTTCGGTGCTTGCAACTTTGTCCAATCATTGATGAAGTCCACAAGTGCTTGGGATTTGATTGTTGTGCGAGGCGTATACCTTAGCACGTGAAGTCCAAGCTCAATAGCCCATTTAGAAATCCGGCCAGTTGCTTCTCTGTTTTGGATGATATCTCCCAAGGGGGCTGAACTGACCACTGTGATAAGATGACCCTGAAATAATGCTTGAGCTTCCGGCTTGCCATAAAAACCCCATACACCAGCTTCTGCCAATGTGGGTATCTCTGTTTGGACTCAATAAGCACCTCGCTGATATAATAAACCGACCGTTGAACCGGATACTCTGTTCCAGCCTCCTTGCGCTCCACAACAATAGCCACACTAACAGCCCGAGCATTATCAGCCACATATAGTAATAAGGGCTCTTTATCAGCTGTAGCCACAAGGACAGGTCGCTTGGCTAACTGTCTCCAAATCCTCAAGCACTTTATCAGCATCATCACTCCAGACGAAGTGATCCGTTTTCTTTAGCATCTGATACAAAGGGATAGCCTTCTCTCCAAGGCGACTCATAAACCGGCTTAAGGATGCAATCCGGCCCGACAAACATTGAAGATCGTTGATACATGCCGGTTTAGCCAGAGATGTGATAGTCGTGATCTTCTCCGGATTAGCTTCAATGCCCCTGTTAGACACCAGAAAACCTAAAAGCTTGCCTGCCGGTACACGAAAGACACATTTGTCCGGATTAAGCATCATTTTATAAACCCGGAGGTTATCAAAAGTTTCCTTCAAGTCACCTATCAATGTCTCCTCCTTTCTGGATTTCACCACAATATCATCCACATATGCATGAACATTGCGCCCAATCTGTTTACACAGACAATTCTGGACGCAGCGCTGATAAGTCGCTTGGGCACACTTGAGCCCGAAAGGTATAGATATATAGTAGAAGGCTCCAAAGGGAGTTATGAAAGTTGTCTTCTCCTGGTCCTTAACTGCCATTTTGATCTGATGATAACCAGAATAAGCATCCAGAAAACACAAACGGTCACAACCTGTTGTAGCATCAATAATTTGATTGATACAAGGGAGAGCAAAGGGGTCAGCTGGACAGGCTTTGTTTAAGTCTGTGTAATCCACACACATACGCCAAGTACCATTTTTCTTAAGTACCAGCACCGGATTAGCTAGCCCTTCAGGGTGAAAGACCTCCACAATAAACCCTGCTGCCAAAAGCCAGGCTACCTCCTCACCAATAGCTTTACGCCTCTCTTCGTTCAAGCGGCAAAGAAACTGCCTGACCGGTTTAAACTTAGGATATATATTAAGGGTGTGCTCAACCAGTTCCCTTGGTACATCTGGCATGTCGGAAGGCTTCCATGCAAAGATGTCCCGGTTCTCACGGATGAACTTAATGAGCACGATTTCCTATTTCGGATCCAGGTTAGCGCTGATGCTGAACTGCTTGGATGAATCACCAAGAATAAAGTCAACCAGCTTAGTCTCCTCAGCCAATTTAAATTTCAGCGCTGAATCATGCTCGGTAGTTGGCTTTTTCAGAGAAGTCATATCTGCCGGATCAACATTCTCCTTATAAATATTTAACTCCTTTGTGCCACAAACCAACTCAGCATAAGCCGCATCACCTTCTTCACATTCCAAAGCAATCTTCTGACTCCCATGTACTGTGATGGTCCCCTTATGACCCGGCATCTTAAGCTGCAGATAAACATAACAAGGCCTTGCCATGAACTTAGCATAAGCCGGCCGTCCGAACAGGGCATGATATGGACTCTTGATTTTCACCACTTCAAAAGTCAACACCTCTGATCTTGAATCATGATCATCTCCAAAAGCAACTTCAAGAGCTATCTTTCCAACTGGGTATGCCAATTTACCAGGCACCACACCATGAAACATGGTGTTCGACAGTTTGAGATCCTTATATGTTAACCCCATGCGATGGAAGGTTTCATAGTAAAAGATATTACTACTGCTTCCTCCATCCATAAGCACCTTGGTAAACTTATACCCCCCAACCTGAGGTGCCACCACCAAGGACGGATGACCCAGATTTTCAAACCGGGGTGGATGACCCTCTCGGCTCCACAGGATGGGTTGTTCAGACCAGCGCAGATAACAAGGTACCACTGGTTCAACAGAGTTCACGACCCTTTTATGAAGCTTTTGATCGCGCTTACATAAGCTAGTGGTAAAGACATGATACTGCCCACTGTTCAACTGCTTCGGATTGCTCTGATAACCCGATTGCTGCTGCTGTTGATTCCCCTAATGGTTGTAACCTCCCTGGTTGCCCTGACTGCCTTGATTGCCATGTCCAGTTTGGTTGCCTTGGAGTCCTGAACCGGAGCTGCCACCTCCATAACCCGGCCCATGAAAACCGCCTCCTAAACCACCAGGTGGTCCATTGTCGTACTGAAAGAGATTTGAATTTTTGAACTCCCGCATAATGAAGCAATCCTTCGAAAGATGCGTGGCTGGCCTCTCCTTTGATCCGTGCTTTGGGCAAGGCTGATTTAGTAGGCGCTCCAGATTGGAGCCCGACCCTCCACCCCGTTGGGGCGGTTTACCCTTACGCTGCTGACCGTTATCCTGGGTGTTGGTGTTAGCCACAAAGTCCAAGCTATTATCCACCTTGTGTTTACCGTTGTTCCCATGACCTGCCGGGTTATGCTGCTGCCCTTTGGTGTTGCCGCTCTTCTTTCCCTTCCCTGTCTTGTCATCGTCAGACTCGGGGTCCTTGGTACTATCAGAGTCGGCATATTTCACCAGAGCCGCCATAAGTGTTCCCATGTCATTATAATGGCGTTTGAGCCGTCCCAACTTCAGTTTCAAAGGTGCAAACTAGCAATTGCCTTCTAATGCCAAAACGGCTGTGTCAGCATTGATGCAGTCTGATGAATGCAAAATCTCCGAAACCCTGCGCACCCAGCAGGTTGTTGATTCTCCTTCCTCCTGGACACAGGCAGCTAAATCCACGATTGACAAGGGATGCTTGCACGTATCCTTGAAGTTCTGGATAAACCGGGCCCTTACCCCGGCCCACGATCCAATAGAGTTGGCTGGCAGATTTTTCAACCATGTGCGAGCTATTCCCTCCAATATCATGGTAAAGTATTTGGCACACGCCTCTTCGTCCACATCCAGCATCTCCATTGCCATCTCATAGCTTTCCACCCATGACTCGGGGGATAAATCGGCGGTGTAATTTGGCACCTTGCGAGGGCCTTTGAAATCCTTAGGTAGCCGTACGTTGCGCAATGCGGGGACAAGACATGGTACTCCCAAAGAACTAGAGGTAACCCCTGGTTCCACCGACGTTGTTGGATGAACCGGAGTGATCTGACGAACCGGAGTGAGTTGTCAAACCGGAGCTTCGTGCTGTGCCGCTAACTTGGCTTCCCGACGTGCCCTAGCGCGATCCACTACATCCTGGGCATTGCCACCGCCACCCGTCGAGTTATGGCCACGGGGCGGATTACGATTCTGCGCGCTGCTTGACACGGCCGGTTCATCGATATGCCTGCTGTATGAATAAGCCTGCTGCTGAGTCAAGGCCGTCTGAAGGAGATCCCTAGCCCGCTGTGTTTCACCACTACTAGGGGCTCGCCATCAATCGAGTGAGTTGTCAATCGTGAAGCGGCGGCAACAATGTTATCCAACGGGTTAGTGTAATGTCCCGGAGGCGTTGAGACGTGCCGTGATGGGATATCATTCTGACGAGGCTGCGGTGGCGGATCTGTCGCACAAGGCTGAACTAGTGCCCCGATCCCAGGTGCCTCCGCCCGGTTTACCACTGGCTAGTTGCTGGTGCCTGCTCCTAGCGTGTTAAAGAGATTTCTTGCCTCAAAAACCGGCGGGAGGTGCGACTGGTATCTTCTTCTCATGACATCATCTGACGCACTCTGATCCAATATAAGCCAGTAGGCCTGAGCCTCTAACTCGGCCCGCTCTGTAGCCATCCTGGCATTCTCTGCCGCCAGGTCCGCTTTTGCTTGAGTTATCTAATCCTTCACCTTTGCAATCTCTGCGCTGTGCTGATCCCGGTTTGTCGCGTCCACCTCTGCTGCCAGCAATGTTCCTAAAGCGTTGAACAAATCGGACAAAACCTGAGCCGGAGGCGGCGTTGAGCCCCCTGCTCCTGCTGGTGTTGCTGCTGCTGAACCGGAGATCATCGCCGCGGCGGGAGAAGAGTGTTGTGTTGATTGTGTACCGGCCATGAAGACCGCGACCTGACTCGGCGGATCAATGGGGTCTGGAATACTGACGCCATCGGAACCTCCACTAACCCGGCCATCCTGCAGCTGATACAATGACTCAGTCTCTCCGGTTGAAGACTCGTCATCAGAATCGGCAACGGTTTCGCCGCTAGATGCCGATCTATCCTCATATTCCGCTCCATGGATGACACCTACGAAGGCACGCTTTACGGCGGGCTGAACCTGGGCGGATTTTGCACGCTGTGCCGTCTCGATGATGTCGGTGCAGATGTCCGGCTCAGGGCCCGGTTCGCCGATCTTGCCGATGAAGACGTGAATTCCACCAAAGGGGACCCGGTACCCGTACTCGATTGAGCCGGCCTCAGGACCCCATCCTGCATTGTCGATGTAGAGCTTGTCGCGATGACTTTTAGTCATCCGGCCCACAGCGTATCCCTTGAGTCCTTTGAAGCCGCCCTTCAAGAGCTCGAAACCATCGTGCGATAGCCCCACAGTGGGCGCCAACTGTCGTGGTTTTTTCACGGCAAATGTCCTCGTGAAAGGACTTGATTGTGGAGCCATCGCGACGGGTTAGCTTAAAGGGGTTAAAGCGGACAAGGGACGCAAGAGTTATACTGGTTCGGCCCCTTTCGATGAATGTAAAAGCCTACGTCCAGTTGTGATGGTATTGATTGGATTTCGATGACCAGGGAGCGAATCTGCTTTGCCTAGCTCCCAAGTTCTTGTGTGTCGTCCCTAAACCACCGTCGGGTCACCCCTTATATACATAGGTCGACGCCTATCAGTTTACAGAGTCCCGAGGCCGGATCATCAACGTGTCCAGCTCGGTATCTATTCCTTCTATCTTGCAATACAAGTTACATAACAATGTAAGTTTATGTTTTACAGGCCTTAACCCGCCTTTGGGCCTTGGCCCTTCATGAAGCGCCACCAGCCTTTGTCATCCTGGGCTTCAAATAAGTAATAATCATAGAGATAAGCCGGCTGCTCCTGGCCGGTTTATGTCCAATAGTAATATCCCCAACAACTTCCATGACGATAAATCACGCGTCACAAAAGTGCTTTCGTCAAGGGTGACCGACATGTGGCATCCACCGTAACGGAACGCGGTTAAGCTATCGGGTCTGGTTTTGGATCCGATAACCCATTAACAGCCCAGACCAATAGGGATTTTCCACGTGTAAAATCATCATTGGTTGGAGGAAACACGTGTCGGCTCACCGTTGGGACAGATGTCATCCACTCATTGGACAGGAGGCGCCTATGATAGGTCAACACGTGGCACGACCCAACAGTGGCCCATTCCGGTGAAAACGGCCGGCCTAGTAAAAATTAGCAGGCCGGCCCATATAAGGCCTACTTGTGTCAGGTCCATTTAAGCCCACGGTCCATACGAGATGTGCCAATTCGGCCTGTCAACGCTCGTTAAAGATTTGACACCATTGCAACCCATCGTCAGTTCGAGCCTGTTAATAGCCCGCTATATATTTGGGCTCAATATCGGCCTGATGAGATTTCAGCCTGTTAACGGCCCATTCAGTGGATGGGCCAATTTTCATGATGTACATCTTCCAGCCTTTTAGCGACCCATTTAAATGTTGGGCTAATTTTTGGCCCGGTGTGTCTTTCAGCCTATTGACGGCCCATAAATGAGTTGGGCCATTTGTAGTCGGACCTGAGTTTCGGCCTTTTAGCGACCCATTTAAGTGTTGGGCCAATTTCCGGCCCGGTGTGTCTTTCAGCCTGTTGACGGCCCATATATCTGTTGGGCCATTTGTTGTCGGACCTGATGATGGGGTTATGTACCTAGGGTAGGGTCATGGACCTGTTCCAAGTAACTTACCCTAGGACATCCCTAGAAGAGGTCGCCTTCCAGTCGACCAACGAGGATTCACTCGACTGGCCTGAAGGACTCGACCACGAAGACTCACTCGACCACCAGGAGGTCAAGAGGCACTCTGCACCGCAACGGCCTGTAATTAAGTAGACTTTATGATAGTAAAGGCACTTTATGTGGGGCGTTACCAGTAACGCCCCAGACTTAACTCACCTTAAACCCTCTCCTACGTGGGCTGGCTGGGGTCCTGGCGCACTCTATATAAGCCACCCCCCTCCACAGGCAGAGGGGTTCGGCACCTTGTAATCCATACATTCATAATCCACTCGACCGCCTCCGGGCTCCGAGACGTAGGGCTGTTACTTCTTCCGAGAAGGGCCTGAACTCGTACATCCTTTGTGCTTACAACCTCTCCATAGCTAGGACCTTGCCTCTCCATACCTACCCCCCACTCTACTGTCAGGCTTAGAACCACGACAGTTGGCGCCCACCTTGGGGCAGGTGTTTTAGCGATTTTGTGGAGAAGTTGCGATTCTTCCGAGTATTTTCATCATGGTGTCTGCTGGAGTTTTGATCGAGGGTCAAGAGATCCGTCTCGGCGCTCTCACCTTCATCGCCGACGACTCCGCATGGCTCCAGGAGGCTCCACTCGACGTAGATGCGCTCCCCGTCCACGGTGCGACGCATTTTCGCGCATGTGTCCGCGGCGTTCTGCTGCGGCAACCATCGACCCAGTATCGGTCGGATCTTCCATCTTCCACCCTCCCGGTCTCCCGCCAGCGCAAGCGCTCAGGCCGGTCGAGGCTTCAGCGATGGGTGAGTCACGCGGTGGCTCGCCAGTCGGCCACTACACAAATTGCGGCAATCGAGCCCAACGAATCTCTCTACGGCTTGTTCGATCAGTCGACTGGCTCCGGAGAGACTGCATCCGAGTGCGGAAGCAGTGATCCAGCGGCGGAAATCTTGATGGTCGACGGGCCCCACAGTCCTCCTGGCTTCGCCCGTGGTGGTGGAGCAGGCGACGGCGGCGACCCTGCACGAGGCTACGAAGAGTACCAGCCCGAGCCACTCGACTCTCTGCAAAGAGAAGAGCTTCGCCGCAGGAACGAGGATCCCTTGCGTGTTCCCATCGCAGGAGAAACCCCCGAGGCTCGTGCCTTGGAGGAGGCGCGTCTGGCCAATTTGGCCGAGCACACTCGACTGGAGAACCTTCAGCGAGCACTCGACGAGCGCGCGCGGCAACGAGTTCCCGACACCAGTCGACGTCAACTCTTCCCGCCGACTCAGGTATATCGAACCGCAATTCAGAATTTAGCAGCTGCGACCCGTATAGCAGAGTCCATTCAGCCTTCGCAGTCAGAAGCTGGCAGAGGTTTGCTGCAGATCAGGGATCTGCTCCGGGCAGCAGGAGATCAGAATTCAGCCGTGTCTCAGTCGCGCAACAGAATTCACAGTCGATCTGTCACTGTGAATACGGTTCAGTCGGCTCACAGCCCCAGATCGCCTCTGCGGCGCGAAGGGCGTGAGCATCGGCGAGATCAATATGGCGACAGACTCGACCGAGATGATAGGCGTCGAGTGCCTTATTCCCCTCCGAGGGGTGGGGCTTACGCTCCTCGGCAGCCAGATGATAGGCATCAGTACAGTACAGGGCGTAGGGTTCCAGCTGACCCCAGAGAGCCAGGCTTCGACGCGCGATCCATTATCGTGCAAGGATTGGTCGACCGGAACAGAGCCCATCGAGGTGCACTCGACAGAGATGTGCCCACGAGCAGTCGAGTACATGTTTCTGGTCCTGAATGTTTCAGCAGAGCTATCAGAGCCGCAGTTATTCCCCCCAATTTCAGGCTGGCAACAGGAGTCAGCAAGTTCACTGGTGAGTCTAAGCCTGAAACTTGGCTTGAAGACTACCGAGTGGCAGTTCAGATCGGTGGTGGGAACGACGAGGTGGCCATGAAGCATTTGCCCCTCATGTTGGAAGGTTCTGCCAGGGCATGGTTAACCCAATTACCTCCTAGCAGCATTTACACTTGGGAAGATCTGTCCCGAGTGTTCGTCAGAACGTTTGAAGGGACTTGCAAGCGACCAGCGGGATTGACAGAGTTGCAAGTCTGTGTGCAGAAAACCAACGAGACTCTAAGAGAGTATATTCAGAGGTGGATCACTTTGCACCACACTGTGGAAAATGTCTCTGACCATCAGGTAGTATGCGCCTTCAAAGATGGTGTCAAGAACAGAGAACTGAGTTTGAAATTTGGTCGAACCGGCGACATGACCTTGAGTCGGATGATGGAGATTGCTACCAAGTACGCCAACGGCGAAGAAGAAGACCGACTCCGAAGCGGCAAGCACAAGCCGAGTCAGTCGGAAAAAGGAAACACCAGTCGGAAACAGAAGCGGAAGGCTGAACCGGCAGCTCCTAGAGAGGCTCTGGCCGTGACTCAAGGAAAGTTTAAGGGGAAACCAAAAGGATCCTGGAACCCCAAGAAGGTAAAGGATAAAGAGGGGAACGACGTGATGGATATGCCGTGTCATATTCACACGAAGAAAGATGAAGAGGGGAATATCATTTACCCAAAGCACACCACTCGCCAATGTCGACTCCTGATCCAGCAGTTTCAGGGAAAACAGTCTAAGGACAAGGAGAAGGAGTCGGACAAAGCCGAAGACAAAGAGGACAGTGAGGGAGGATATCCGCATATCAACTCCACTCTGATGATCTTCGCAGATGTGGAAAGCAGAAGTCGACTGAAAGTGATTAACCGAGAGGTTAACATGGTTGCCCCAGCAAAGGAAAATTATCTGAAGTGGTCTCAAACACCCATCACATTCGACCAATCTGATCACCCGACTCATATTGCCACCCCTGGGAGGCAAGCTTTGGTGGTCGATCCAGTTGTCGAAGGCACTCGACTGACAAAGGTGCTGATGGACGGTGGAAGTGGGCTGAATCTGTTATATGCAGACACGTTGAAAGGTATGGGCATTCCGATGTCCCGACTGAGCACTAGTAACATGAGCTTCCATGGAGTTATACCAGGGAAGAAGGCCGAGTCGCTCGGCCAGATAGCTTTGGACGTAGTGTTTGGCGATTCAAAGCATTTTCGCAAAGAAAAGTTGACGTTTGAGGTCGTGGATTTTCAAAGTGCATATCATGCCATTTTGGGGAGGCCAGCCTATGCACGGTTCATGGCTCGACCATGTTACGTGTACCTCAAATTGAAGATGCCCGGTCCCAAAGGTGTGATCACTGTCACCGGTGATAGGAAAAAGGCAGAGGAGTGCTTTCAGAAGGGCTCCAAAATTGCCGATTCCCAAGTGACAGCGGTCGAATTCGAAGAATACAAGCAAAACGCAGATCCGAGTGACTTGCTGCGGTCCAAGAAGCCCGCCACAGAATCTGCATTCCAGTCGTCCGGTGAGACGAAGCCTGTTCACATTCACCCGACCGACCCCGAAGCAGCTCCGACCCGCATCTCCACAACACTCGACCCAAAATAGGAAGAAGCGCTCATCCAGTTCCTCCGTGAGAACTGGGACATTTTTGCATGGAAGCCCGCTGACATGCCAGGTGTTCCCAGGGGACTGGCTAAGCACCGCCTAAGAGTCGACAAGTCTGCAAAGCCAGTCAAAGAACATCTTCGGCGGTCCGCCGTCCAGAAGAGAAAGGCCATTGGTGAAGAAGTGGCTCGACTGTTGGCGGCAGGATTTATCCGAGAGATATTCCACTCCGAGTGGCTCGCTAATGTCGTCGTGGTTCCTAAGAAGGACAAGTCGCTCCGAATGTGCATTGATTTCAAGCACATCAACCGGGCCTGCCCGAAAGATCACTTTCCTCTCCCTCGCATAGATCAAATTGTTGACTCGACCGCGGGATGCGAGAGGTTGTCTTTTTTAGATGCTTACTCCGGGTACCACCAGATCCGTCTGTATGGGCCCGATGAAGTAAAAACAGCTTTCATCACTCCATTCGGGTGCTTCTGCTATATCACCATGCCATTCGGCCTCAAGAATGCCGGAGCCACATTTATGCGAATGATCCAGAAGTGTCTACTCACTCAAATCAGTCGGAATGTGGAAGCTTATATGGATGATATTGTTGTCAAGTCACGAAAAGGTTCCGACCTGCTCGCTGACCTCGCCGAAACATTTGCCAACCTCAGAAGGTATGATATCAAGCTCAATCCATCAAAGTGCACATTTGGAGTTCCTGGTGGCAAGTTACTCGGTTTTCTCATTTCCGAACGGGGAATCGACGCCAACCCAGAAAAGATTGGCACTATTCTCCGAATGAAACGCCCTGTGCGAGTGCACGATGTCCAGAAGCTTACTGGATGCTTGGCCGCATTAAGTCGATTCATCTCACGACTCGGTGAAAAGGCATTGCCTCTTTACCGACTGATGAAGAAGGCTGACAAGTTCGAGTGGACTCCAGAAGCTGATGCAGCGTTTGCCGAGCTAAAAGCTCGGCTCTCCACCCAGCCGGTGCTTGCTGCTCCAATCAGCAAAGAGCCTCTGTTGCTCTACATCGCAGCCACAGGACAAGTCGTCAGTACTGTGCTAACGGTCGAGCGGGAAGAAGAAGGAAAAGCTCTCAAAGTTCAGCGCCCAGTGTATTATTTGTCTGAAGTCTTGACTCCATCCAAGCAGAGATATCCTCATTATCAGAAGCTTGTGTATGGAATATACATGACCACAAAGAAGGTTGCTCATTATTTCTCTGACCATACAATCACAGTCGTCAGCGACGCTCCACTATCAGAGATTTTGCACAACAGAGATGCAACTGGTCGAGTGGCCAAATGGGCGATTGAACTTCTTCCCCTTGATATCAAGTTTGAGGCAAAGAAAGCCATTAAGTCCCAGGCAATAGCAGATTTCCTCGCCGAGTGGATCGAACAGCAGCAGCCGACTGAAGTTCACTCGGAGCATTGGACCATGTTTTTCGATGGTTCTAAGATGTTGAATGGTTCCGGTGCTGGGGTTGTCCTGGTTTCCCCCAGAGGAGATAAGCTCAGATATGTGCTCCAGATTCACTTTGATTCCTCCAACAATGAGGCAGAATATGAGGCCCTCCTATATGGGTTGCGCATGGCCATTTCACTCGGCGTCCGTCGCCTAATGGTCTATGGCGACTCGGATTTAGTGGTCAATCAGGTGATGAAAGAATGGGACGTGAGAAGCCCAGCCATGACTGGATACTGCAGTGCAGTGAGGAAGCTGGAGAAAAAGTTCGAGGGGTTGGAGCTCCATCATATACCCCGACTGAAAAATCAAGCAGCTGATGATCTAGCAAAGATAGGTTCCAAGAGAGAAGCCATTCCGAGTGGTGTGTTGTTGGAGCATATACATACTCCGTCAGTCCAAGAAGATCCTTTCACCGAAGAAACTCCGCAGCCCAAGAGTGCCACAGATCCGACTGAAGTTGAAGTCCCAGCGGTGGTCGACTTGATCATGGAGGTTTTGGTAGTCATTCCCGACTGGACGATTCCGTATGTCGCATATATCTTGAGGAAAGAGCTTCCAGAGGATGAGGAAGAGGCTCGACAGATCGTCCGTCGATCTAAGGCCTTTACCGTCATCAAAGGACAATTATACAGAGAGAGCACGACTGGAGTCGGTCAGAAGTGCATAACACCAGAAGAAGGTCGACTCATCCTCAATGATATTCACTCGGGGACCTGTGGTCATCATGCGTCCTCCCGGACCATCGTGGCCAAAGCATACCGAGCCGGATTTTACTGGCCCAAGGCGAATGAGATGGCAAATAGTGGATAAGTGCGAGGGATGTCAGTTCTACTCGAATATGTCGCACAAACCTGCGTCAGCTTTGAAGACCATCCCACTCGTCTGGCCTTTTGCAGTCTGGGGGCTGGACATGGTCGGCCCTTTGAGAACAGGACGAAGTGGCTTCACGCATGTACTGGTGGCAGTCGACAAGTTCACCAAGTGGATCGAGGCTAAACCAATCAAGAGTCTCGACACCGGTACTGCTGTTAGCTTCATCAGGGAACTAATATTCAGATATGGAGTCCCGCACAGCATCATTACGGATAATGGGTCGAACTTTGACTCAGAGGAATTCAGAACCTTCTGCAACTCCCAGGGCACACGGGTCGACTACGCATCAGTCGCCCATCCGCAGTCGTATGGACAAGCAGAGCGAGCTAATGGACTGATTCTCAAGGGACTGAAGCCGCGACTGATGCGTGATCTCAAACACGCGGCTGGAGCTTGGGTCGACGAACTTCCATCTGTACTCTGGGGACTGCGGACCACGCCCAATCGGTCGACCGGAAGAACTCCATTCTTCTTGGTCTATGGAGCCGAAGCAGTCTTGCCGAGTGATCTTCTCCACAATGCTCCTCGAGTCGAAATCTACAACGAAGCAGAAGCTGAACAAGCGCGGCAGGACGCAGTCGACCTTTTAGAGGAAGAAAGGGAGATGGCTCTGATCCGGTCGACCATCTACCAACAAGATCTGCGCCGTTTCCACGCCCGAAATGTGAGAGGTCGAGCCTTCCAGGAAGGGGATTTGGTTCTCCGAGTGGATCAGCACAAACCACATAAGCTTGCTCCTTCTTGGGAAGGCCCCTTCATCGTCACCAAGGTTCTCCACAACGGGGCGTACCGTCTTTACAACGTCGAGCATAATATCGACGAGCCCCGAGCTTGGAACGCGGAGCTACTCCGCCCATTTTACACTTAAGTTTTATCACTCGGATGAGTTGCAATAAAGTACTTCTGTAGTTCATGGGTTTAGAAATAATTGTGTCATCACTTTTTATTTTTGTCCACATAAAAACTCCCCCTCAGTGGGTGGCTTAGCCGCGAATCCGTTTCGCCTAAGTTTGTAAAAATCCTATCGAGTGGTGAGCCAGACTCTCACTCGGAGGCTTAGCTGCGAATCCGTTTCGCCTAAGTTTATCAAAATCCTACCGAGTGGTAAGCCAGCCTTCCACTCGGGGGCTTAGCTGCAGCCTCGTGCTCGCCTAAGTTATAAAAATCCTACCGAGTGGTAAGCTAGCCTTTCAGTCGGAGGCTTAGCTGCAGTCCAAGGACTCGCCTAAGTTATAAAAATCCTACCGAGTGTAAGCCAGCCTTCCACTCGGGGGCTTAGCTGCAGTCCAAGCACTCGCCTAAGTTGTGAAAATCCTACCGAGTGGTAAGCCAGCCTTCCACTCGGGGGCTTAGCTGCAGCCTCGTGCTCGCCTAAGTTATAAAAATCCTACCGAGTGAGGAGCAACCCTCTCACTCGGGGGCTTAGCTGCAGTCCAAGCACTCGCCTAAGTTGTGAAAATCCTACCGAGTGAAGAGCGATCCTCTCACTCGGGGGCTTAGCTGCAGCCTCGTGCTCGCCTAAGTTATAAAAATCCTACCGAGTGAGGAGCAACCCTCTCACTCGGGGGCTTAGCTGCAGTCCAAGCACTCGCCTAAGTTGTGAAAATCCTACCGAGTGAAGAGCGATCCTTTCGCTCGGGGGCTTAGCTGCAGCCTCGTGCTCGCCTAAGGTATCAAAATCCTACCGAGTGGTAAGCCAGCCTTCCACTCGGAGGCTTAGCTGCAGCGTCGGGCTCGCCTAAGTTATAAAAATCTTACCGAATGGAGAGCAACCCTCTCACTCGGGGGCTTAGATGCAGCCCTGCGCTCGCCTAAGTTACAAAAATCCTACCGAGTGAAGAGCGACCCTCTCACTCGGAGGCTTAGCTGCAGCCCAGTGCTCGCCTAAGTGGATTAAAGAATAAGTCGATTGCGGTACAGGCACCTTGCTTTGAACCTACAAAAGACATTCCGAGCCGAAGGCAATCATATTCAAGCGCCAAATTCAAGTTTGAATCGATATCTAAAGGAACCGAAAGTGCTCAGGCGTCAAGCCTGTTAAAGTTTGTCGGTTACAATTCCACTCGGCATACCGAGGCAAATTTAAAGAGTCGAGCCAGAAGAAGTTTTTTACCCCTCCTGTGGAGGGCTGGAAGGTGCAACA
The DNA here is from genome assembly GCF_018294505.1 of Triticum aestivum. Classification (NCBI taxonomy): domain Eukaryota; kingdom Viridiplantae; phylum Streptophyta; class Magnoliopsida; order Poales; family Poaceae; genus Triticum; species Triticum aestivum. Next base: position 190,181,114 of record NC_057806.1, read on the forward strand.
AATTCATCAAGGTCAATTCCGTCGGCGATCCGAGTGGCAGCTGCAAGGAAGGTCTCCATAAAGGACCTGAAGTCGTGCTTCTTGGTATTGGCCACCCGAAGGGCCGCCAGCTTCTCCTCTCGTGCATCTTTGCAGTGGACTCGGGCCAGACACAGAGCGACATCTGCACCACACCGAGCCGAGGACTTCTTCCACTCCTGCACTCGACCAGGGATCGCGTTCAAGCGGGCCATCAGCGACTCAAGGTCATTCTGAAGTGTCTCCTCAGGCCAGAGCGTCGAGTCGATGCGAGATGTGGCGGCCTTCAGCCTTGCGAGATAGTCCACGACAGCTGCGACACGAGACTCCAGTCGGAAAACATCCATGGCAACTTCGTCGTTCACCGGAGAATTGACGGGGTCAAGGTTCGGCTCCAGTCGGCCGGTTTCCTCTTCAAAGTTTTGACAAAATTCTGCAAGGGTGATCACTAAGTCAAGGGGATAGTCGAATGGAAGAAGCCACAGTTGGAAATATTTGCCAAACATGGAGGTTTACCTTCAAGCATAAGAAACAACTTCTTGGCAAGGCCACTCAGGAAGGCCTCCAGTTCAGTCTTCTTCTCAGTCAATTTGCTGACTTGGTCGGTCAAGGCAGCTTTGTCAGTTCTCAGTCGACTGACTTCCTTGTTGGCAATCCCAAGAGCAGTTTTCAGATTGGTATTGTCTTGTTCGAGCTTGGTGACTGAAGCTAACTTCTCGTCAGCAAGCTTGATCTTATCAGCTAGCTCAAGGTCTTTCTTCTGCTGGGCCTCCCTTACCTTACCTGCAAGTTACAGCGAGATCAGATGCCGAAACAAGCAAGGGGAAAAGCAGTCGTCAGGGTCTCACCAAACATACCTTCGGTCTCCTCCTTTGCCTTTGTCAGCTTCTCCTGAACCAGCTTCAAGCTCAGCTCGACTTGAGTATGTTTTTGTTCCAGCTCTGAGTAGCGAGCCACAAGATCACAGGAGTTCTGCGAAGAACCAATCGACTAAACGTCAAATGTAACTCACTTCCGAGTGAAAAAGGGAAAAACACAAGTTTCTAAGACTACAGCCGAATACAAGCATTCGACCGTAGTCTCGGGGACTACACCCAGTGGGTGCACTCAGTGTGCCCCCACTAATCCTGTTGAAGATAAAGTCGACCAGTCGACCTCAAAAAAAAAAAACAGTGTGCGAGACGCATTCTCTAAGACTGTGATCAACTGCAAGCAGTCGACCACAGTCTCGGGGACTACACCCAGTGGGTGCACTCAGCGTGCCCCCACTGGTTTGCGAAATCCAGTCGACCAGTCGACTGACAGAAAGATTGACATCATAAAGCCTAAGGCCGACTGCCAGCAGTCGACCTTAGCCTTGGGGACTACACCCAGTGGGTGCACTCAGCGTGCCCCCACCGGTTTGCGAAATCCAGTCGACCAGTCGACTGACAGAAAGATTGACATCATAAAGCCTAAGGCCGACTGCCAGCAGTCGACCTTAGCCTTGGGGACTACACCCAGCGGGTGCACTCAGCGTGCCCCCGCTAACACGGAGTTTATCCGACACACCCAGTGGGTGACTAATATAAATTCCGGAAAAGAAAAGTTTTTGGTAGCATATCCAATAGAACAAACAGCGGTCGACTGACCTGGACATTGCTTTGGAGGGCAGAACTGGCGTCATAAGCGGCCTGGCTCGCGTCCCGGATGGTCTTCAGCTGCTCCATCATGAGTCCCGCCTGGCGTATCGCCTCCTTCGCTGCGCCAGCTTGGTCCTCAGGGACGTGGTGCGTCATGAAGAGGGAAGGCTGCTGAGCACTCGTCAGTGGAGTCGCGAAGGTCACCGTGTGTCGAGTGGTGTTCTCTTCCTCCACAGTCAGAATTTCAGGCGCTGACACATCCTGAGGCACCTTACTGGCGGACGCTTTCCGACTCCTCCTGTGCTTCAGCGGCTCTTCATCCTCATCATCATCAGGAAGATCGATAACAGTGTTGGGTGGAGCTGCGGAGAAGGGTCAGGATCAGAGATCGCGAGTCAGTCGACTAAGAATGGTATTAAGAACACAGTACCTGGATTCGAAGTTGCTGCATCCTCCATCTCGTGGTCATCGGCCCGGGCCGAGGTCTCAGAAGTAGCAGCACTGCAACTCCAAAGGATCAGTCGACTAACCTCAGCGTCGACCAGAGATAAGGTTCGCACAGAATAAGAAAATATGAGCAACACAATTACCCTGATATGGTGGGGATGGACACCTTCATCTTCGGCAGGAGCTTGGTCGGCTTCGATGAGGCCGCCCTGGGCTGTTTCGGCGCCTTTTCAGTCGGCGCCGGAGAGGTGGTCCGAGGGCGCTTGGTCGACTGAGTGGCAGTCGCAACCCCCTTACCACGTTCGGTCGAAGGGTCGTGGACAAGCTTCGACCGCCTTTCTGAGCGCGGTGGAACGACCTCCTCCTCCTCTTCTTCCTCGTCCTCGATGTCATCCTCATCACCTTCATCATCATCATCGTCATCATCATCCCCTGCAGCATCCGAGTCCCATTCCTCCTCTTCCTGGCTCTCGCCCCCGCTCGCCTCGCCCCCGCTCGCCTCGCCTTCCTCAGTCGGAGCTTGTGCCCCATTGGGCATCGAGTACAGTTCGGTGAAGGCCTAGCAGATGCCCAAACAAAGATCAGTCGACCAGTCGGCAGGGTTAGTAGAAATGAATACAACAAGGACACAATGGAAAGCAGAGCATGCGTACCTTGTTTGGGACGCTGTTGTGGTCGAGTGGAGGAATCCTTCTGGCTCCGCGCGGGTTGTCCCTGTTTCCGGTAACAGCTACCATCCATCTTTCCAGAGTGACATCGTCGACTTCTTCTGGATGGACTCTAGTCTCGTCTTTGGGCCCACAGTACAACCACATGCAGTGGCTCCGGAATTGAAGGGGCTGGATGCGACGCTTGAGGAAAACCTCCAAGAGGTCCATGCCTGTCACACCCTCCCGAACCAGCTGCACCACGCGCTCCATCAACATCTTCACGTCGGCTTTCTCCTCCGGAATCAGCTTCAGAGGGGAGGGCTTGTTCACTCGGTCCATGGTAAACGGAGGGAGTCCACTCGACTGCCCTGGCGTCGACTGGACCTGGCAGTAGAACCAAGTCGACTGCCAGCCTCTGACGGACTCAGGAAAGGACATGGGCGGGAAGGTGCTATTATTCCTCACCTGAATCCCCAGGCCCCCACACATTTGGACGACCCGGGTCTTCTCGTCACCTGGGCTCGCCTTCTTGGCAGCCCAAGAAACCCTCACACATGGACACGAATGCAGCAAGGTAGGCAATGGAGTTTGGGGTAAAGTGGTGGAGCTGCGCCCCAAAGAAATTCAAGAAGCCACGGAAGAAAATGCTTGGCAGCAAGGAAAACCCACGATCAACATGAGTGGCCAGAAGCACACACTCACCCTCTTCTGGTTGTGGCTGCCACTCCTTCCCCGGCAACCTCGCAGCTCCGTGAGGGATCAAGCCCTCGTTGGCCATGTCGAGGAGGTCCTTCTCCGTGATGGTCGACTGGATCCAGTCTCCTTGGACCCAGCCCTTTGGCAGGCAGGATCTGGACGAGGACCCTCTGCGGCTGGTGGATCTCCCCTTCGCCTTCTCCGATGCCGACGCCTTCTTGGCACGCTCCAGCGCCGCCGTCTTCTCCTTGGCCATGGTCGCCGGTGAGATGCACGAAGGGAAGTGGTGCGGGGGCGAGAGCAAGCGCGCTGAGCAGAGAGGAAGGAAGCAGAGGGAGAGAGGGAGAATGCTGGGGCGCAGCACAGAAATCCTCGCCGGGCACATTTATAAGGTCCCTTCCGAGTGGCTGACATGTGGGCCCGGTCGATCTAATCATATCTGGGAGCAGTTATGAGGACTGGATACGTGGCGAAAAAGGCGGCGCGGAGATCGAGGCGTCTATGCCCCGTCCCATCCGAACGCCGCGGTTTGCCCCGCTTCGCGCGCGCCCCCAAATTTCGCACCCCGCGGAATCCGCGAGCAACAAATCAGTCTGTCAGACGCGGTGTTTCCGGCGATCCGTCGCTCGGAGATTGTCGAAGCTCGAAAGATCACTCGACGCAAAAATAGAATGGATCGAGTCGACCGAAGACAAATTGCTCCCTGTCAACGAAGAGATTCTTTGATCCAGAACAGCGCACAACTAGAGCGCAAAGGTTAATCGGAAACGACATCAACTCCTTCTTCACTCGAAGCCTCAATCCATTCGGGGGCTAATGATGGGGTTATGTACCTAGGGTAGGGTCATGGACCTGATCCAAGTAACTTACCCTAGGACATCCCTAGAAGAGGTCGCCTTCCAGTCGACCAACGAGGATTCACTCGACTGGCCTGAAGGACTCGACCACGAAGACTCACTCGACCACCAGGAGGTCAAGAGGCACTCTGCACCGCAACGGCCTGTAATTAAGTAGACTTTATGATAGTAAAGGCACTTTATGTGGGGCGTTACCAGTAACGCCCCAGACTTAACTCACCTTAAACCCTCTCCTACGTGGGCTGGCTGGGGTCCTGGCGCACTCTATATAAGCCACCCCCCTCCACAGGCAGAGGGGTTCGGCACCTTGTAATCCATACATTCATAATCCACTCGACCGCCTCCGGGCTCCGAGACGTAGGGCTGTTACTTCTTCCGAGAAGGGCCTGAACTCGTACATCCTTTGTGCTTACAACCTCTCCATAGCTAGGACCTTGCCTCTCCATACCTACCCCCCACTCTACTGTCAGGCTTAGAACCACGACACCTGAGTTTTGGCCTTTTAATGGCCCATGCCCTTCATGGTCCAATACCAGCCCGGTTTCTCTTTCGGCCTGCTAAAGGCCCACAACACAGTTGGGCCATTTACTATACGACCTGACTTTCGGCCTCTTAGCAGCCCATGCTATTCATGGTCCAGTACAAGCCCGCTGTCTCTTTCGATCTGCTAAAGGCCCATAGTATAGTTGGGCCATATGTAGCCCAAACTTAGTAGCGGTCTATTAACGGCCCGTGAAATCAATTGGGCCCACCTGTTGCCTGCTTTGATGTCAGCCTGTTAACGACCCGGGAGTTAAGAGGGCTGACCATTAACTTTCGGCCTGGTAATGGCCCATTAACTTAATGGGCCCACTAAAGTTCGTACATTTCTTTAGGCCAAATTAGATAATTTGAGCCCATTACGACGAGCAATTATGCACTGGACCAAAACCGATCAAGCAAAGGTACGACATATAGGGAAAAACGTTGCACATCCAACATATATTACAGGAAATTACATCCACTGGGCAATCAAAGATTGATGCTAGTGCAAATAAATGAACAGAACCTAATGATCTACAACGTCACAATCTGCAACCTCAGCATGGATGACACCCATAAGCATGTGGGCAAGTTCTTGCTGCTTTGTTACACTGTCTCTGAAAACATTGATCAGTTGTTGTGTCGCACGACTCTGCACATCTGATTCCTCCACCATTTCCATCATTCCTTCAGCCATTAATTGGTTCACAAACATACATTCTTTCCATTGCATTCAAGACAGAGGATACTGAACAGATTAAGATGACAATTTTGGCAGGCTTGTATTATTGATAGTGGAGAGTGTCCCGACCACTGCAGCATAACATAAATTAGGAGGGGAACCAAACAGATTAATCATGAGTTATTGTCATATTACCTTTCCTAGATTTATTGGAAAGAAACAATGGGGTTTCCTTGCTGTTTTCAGAGTTTATCTTCTTATCTTCAGCAGCCTGCACCAAATTAAGACACTAGCATTGCTATCATTGGCCAAGTTAGATAATAGGAAAGCAACATTGGCACAACGAACGTTTGGGCAACTAGCCAACACGGAATTAACACAACATGGCACAGCTATCATCAGCCAGGTAAGGTAATACGAAAGCAACATTGACACAATGAATGAATGGGCAACCGGAGCAGCACTACAATTCAGTAATGTGCATGATATGAGATAGTACACTCATGCAGCTCAGTATGCAAAACTACCAGGCAGTTTTCTTTACAAAAATCAACATTGGCGCCTTTAACATTTTTCTACAACTAATTTTAGATCAGATAAAGGTTGGATTCACGCCGATTAACAAAATACAAGCGGATGTAAAAACATAGTGATATACAACAGGTACTTACATCAGCATTGGAGCATAGAGAATTCTCGGAAGATATTTTCCTCGAATACAATCCCAATGAAGGAAGTCTTCTGTCATTTAACCTTATTTACTAAAAGAGGGATGGGTAAGAAACATGTAGAAAACATGATCAGAATGCTATAAAATTTGATGATGTGAGGATACGCACACGCTTCTTAGAATGGAGTTGACATTCTTTTGCTGGACTGGAGCGAACTAGTTCTTTGGCCACTGGAATCTGCTTATTATCAGTGCGAGTTGGGTTTTTGTGTTCTGGAGCAATATCTATGAAAAATGGAGTTGGTTTATTATCTGTTGGCGTTTGGATCTTTTGCAATGACCTGGTTTGTAACCCTTCAGATTCTAACATAGTTGTCTTCCCCTTGCATGCCTTATATAGAAGAATGGTGCTTCAATTATAAAACATGCAACAGAAGAGATGGAATAGGTACTGAAAAATAGAAAGCCATGACATATTGACATGTATTCCCTCCATCTGGAAATAAATGGATGGGTCTAGCCATATTGCAGTTCTAGATACATCCAGTTTTATCCATTTCTGTGACATGTAATCCGGACGGAGGGAGTATGATGTAAGAGCTAGGGATACGACAGGACAACACAGTAGACAAACCACTGAAAACCCACTACAGAACCAAAGTGATCAAACCCACTGATATGAGATAGTACACTCATGCAACTTATGATGCAAAACTACCAGGCAGTTTTCCTTACAAAAATCAACATTATCGCCTTTAATCATACATTTTGCTACAACTAAATTTAGATCATAGAAAGGTTGGATTCACGCCGATTAACAAAATACATGCTGATGTAAAAATATAGTGATATACAACAGGTACTTACATCTGCATTGGAGCACATAGAATTCCGGCAAGAATCTTTCCTCATAGACGATACCAGTGCAGAAATTCTTCTATCTGTTAAGCTTATTTTCTAAAAGAGAGATGGGTAAGAAACATGTAGAAAATATGATAAGCATGCTATAAAATTTCATGATGCAAGGATACGAACACGCTTCTTAGAATGGAGTTGACATATTTTTGCTGGACTGGAGCGGACTAGTTCTTTGGCCACTGGAATCTGCTTATTATTAGTAGGAGTTGGGTTTCTCTGTGCTGGAGCAGTATCTATAAAAACATGATTTGGTTTATTATCTCCTGGCGTTTGGATATTTTGCAAAGACCTGGTTTGTAACTCTTCAAATTCTAACATAGTCGCCTTCCCCTTGCATGCCTTGTATAGAAGAATGGTGCTTCAATTATAAAACATGCTACATCAGAGAGATGGAATAGGTACTGAAGAATAGAAATGCATGACATATTGACATGTATTCCCTCCATCTAGAAAAAAATGGATGGGTCTAGGCGTATTTCAGTGCTAGATACATCCTTTTTTATCCATTCCGGCAACATGTAATACGGATGGAGGGAGTATGGTGTAAGAGCTAGGGATACGACAGGACAACACAGTAAAAAAACACTAGTTGAATGTAAAACTGTATGCTAGTGGAATGCATACAGAAAAAACTAAGGCAACATACACGTGTATGATTGGGAAACTAAGATGGCATTGCAACAGAGCACTAGAACAACACTTCAATGTAAAAAAACATGGTATGGTAGACAGATGAAGTACATACTGATGAATAACAATGCATACGATATTCAGAAGCATGATGTCCAAATTAAGCAGATGGCATTGCGATAGAGTAGAATGACAGTACTTGAATTTGAAAACATGTTATCATGAATGGAATGGGTACTGAAAAACAGGAAGGCATGACATATTTACATGCATGATCAGCACGCTAAGCACATGGCATTGCAACAGAGTAGATACACTCCAGGACATCATATGCATGTTGTACCCATATCATGGGCCAAGTTAGAGCAAGGACCTTGTGGGGTGAAGAAGATTCAACATCTTTCTACAAGTCTTCTGAAGAACTGCCTTTACATGTTCCATCATATTGGGTATCATTGACATCAAGTTTATTGGCCTTTACATTGCTCCGTGAGGTTCTTGTGGATATATCAGTGTGTGCAATTATATCTGACATGCATGGAAGACAACTAGTAGTTAGATTTATGTAATGAGTGCCTGTAGGAGACGACATAAATAGTAGGACTGGGGTTAACTAGCAGCAATAGGTCTCAAAAACTAAAGTGAGAACACAGATGAAAGCTACAGAATATGTATCATTTGTACTCGAGATTAACTAGATGGCACACAAAAGTATTAAAGAACAACATAGGTAATACTAGAAGTGGTATAATACTATAATCACCAGCCTGTGGGATAGCATTGGCTGATGGATAATATGTATGGAACAGCATTACCTAGAGAACAAGTTTAATAGTTGAACTATGGAACAGTGTTAACTCCTGAACAAGACCCATAAGAGATCAGCATGAATATATAGTGAAATGTGATAATCTACTTTCCATGCTTAGATGAATAACAAAGCCATAAATGTTGCACACAAGTAAGATGAGGGTACAACCTATCTGGCCGCCATCCATAGGAGTGAGCATCATGTACTGACTTGTCGATGGCCCTGCAGTTGTTGTGGATGTCCATGTCGGGCGCACGCATTCGATGCAGGGAACTATTGAGTGGGGACTATAGCTCCCTTCTGGTGTATGCTTCCCTTGTTGGAGCAGCTGCGGTGAGTCGGAAGACGGTGTGGCTGAAGATGCAGATAACGCATAATGTTATGAACGACACATCTCTTTGATATGAAGAAATACACTAAGAGATCAACAACAAGGTACGAGAGTGGTCACACGTCTGTTGACTGAAGACTAAATTGGGGTCACATGATTTTATTTTATTTTGGTATTGTCCGATCTACGCCGGATGGCTTGATGGTTGTCTTCTGCCTCCCGGCTGACACTATTAGGAATCTTCCCCGAAGAGTCAGCGACCAACGGCAGAGCAGCCTGCCTCCGCTGTTTGTGGCCCCAGCCAAAACCCCTCTCCCCGCGCCGCCGCACTGTCGTGGTTGCGCTGCCCTCGGGCTAATCCACAAAGACTCCCCGTCATCCAGATCTGGTGGCGGCAGTACCTCCAACCCACACAACTCTAAGGTAGCCATCTAAGCGATGCTTCCGCGGTGAACTTGCGGCCCCGCACCCTTACGTTAGACACTAGCCAACCAGCAGCCTAGGAGCTCTGCCGCCTCGAGGGGTGCTGCTTCCCATTGGGAATCAATTGGCCCAGAATAAAAATTCAGACAACTGACGCTTAAATAAAGTGATTTGAGATGAGGGTGTGACCGGCGCGGTTGCGGTGGTGACCGGCGGCAGGGAAGAAACAATGTCTCGACGGTAGACGGCTACAGGGAAGCAGCATCCGGACTCTGGACGGATCCGAAGTTGGAGCAGCTCCGGCGCCGTGAACAATGGCAAGGGTGAATCGGCTCTGGTACGGTTCACGCGGCCGTCATCGAGGCAGCTCCAGTAGCACGGAGTAAGAGGCACACGGCCTAGTGCACGACAGCAAATAGACAGTGCCTCCGGCATTAGGAAGGAGGGCGGCTGTGAAATTGATGCGGTGGGGGCGCCATGGAGGAGGGGCTGAGGTTTCGCGGCTCGGGAGAAGGGAGCTTCCGGCGAGAAGGTGATTTGGCGCCCACGAGGTATGAATGGGGAGGAATTGGGAGGGGACTGGAACCATGTTTTATGGACGCATTTGTCTGAAATGTGAGGGGGAGTTACAGTTCTACCCCTACCTTTAGGCTTCTCGGCTTGGCTCTGTGTACTGAGGGTCGGGGATAGTAGAGTAACTTTGCTTCTCCCCAAATAGTGGGCGGGAGCGATTTTGGGCGAGGAGGGCGTGTTTTGAAATATAGTGGGCGCGAGCGATTTCGGGCGAGGAGAGCGTGTTTTGAAATAGCGGGCGCGAGCTATTTCAGGCAAGGAGAGCATGTTTTGCCAACCATGGTTTATGAATTATTCGACACATGTCATTTCGGCCGAGGAGAAGGCACGCTTGGATGAAGTTACGAACCTATCATCGATGTACAATGGGCCAATTGATGCATGTCCCACATAGGACGGTAATTTCGCGTCTCCCATTTATTTGCTCGGGCGAATTCCACCTAGCAGAGGATGTTTAACGGTTCGTTCAAATTTTGGGAGAACGAGCATCCACGTCTACCTCACCAAGTCGATTCGAATCAAATTTTGAAATATTAGCTTGCCACTTCTTTTTTAGATGGAGAGATGATGCTCGGGAGTAATGTGTTTTTACATGCTCGTTGCTAGCGATTTACTATATGACAATAGTTGACCCACTCAAAAACGGGAATCAAACCCAAAATGAAATATCTCGATTCAACGAAATAGCTCGTTCACCAGGTCAAAATAGTGAACTAAATCCAAAATTGAACACATCAATCGAGTAGCATGTTGTACAATATTATAGTACTCCATGAACATGTTGAAAGTCAAATTAATGAATTTGTTTGATATACGCATATATGCATTCATGTGTGGATTGCAGACAACATGTTCTCCAATTTAAATATTTGAATGCAAGTTTATATCGAAACATGGTTTATATCACTCTTTGATGCATAAAACGCGACCTCCCCTTCTCCCAGACTCATGCTCTCTCTCTCCCTCTCTCTCTCCGATAATGTTCAATTCTGTCGCACGCATCCAACACACAAACCTTGTTGGTCCCTCTCGCTTTCTCTCCATCTCTCTCTCTTTGTGTGTGTGTGTGGGGGGGGGGGTCTTTCTAGTTCGCATGCATATATACTCCATCTATAGGTCTCTCTCGCACACTATATATGATTCTCTAGTCAAAGCTAGATATCTTGGGTGCACTCATCGTACGCACACAAATTCCTTGGCTCGTTGCCCATTACTCTCTCACGCACCACTCTGTCATCTCAGAGCTCTCCCCCCTCTCTCTCAAACTCTCCATCTACCTGGGTCACACATACACATGCATATCTCACTCGCACTCGATAGGCCCATCTAAAACTCTATCTCTATCCCTCGTTCTCTCTCCATCTCACACGCACACACACACAATCTCATGCCTAGCTAGCCAAGTATGATGGTCTCTCACTCAATTGTAGGCAAACGCAGTCCCCCCCTATATGTATATGACTAGCTAATCTTAGTATCCATCACAAAGATGTGCATGGTCTATCTCGATTTCTCTCGGGGCATCTTTCTATCGCGCACGCACCTCCCTCGATCTCCCACCCATATAGTCCCCTCACGATCTTGAGGGGATCTCTCTATCACAAACATACCCTCTTGCCCTCCCCATGCGTCTAGGTTCTCCATGTGTCCCTCTCGACCTTTGTTCCTTGTTGGCCAGACCTCTATTGGACATGTGCTATAGGGGTGTCTCTCTTTGTTGCAAACAATCACACACTAGCTATCTTCATGTATCTCCTCGCCTTGCTTTTCTATCTCGGAGATGCATGCATGAGATGTTCGCCTAAGAAACGAAAAAACACACTATCTCTCTCTAATATATCGTTTGTTGTCACTTTGTCTTTCACACACATACTATTTTTGCACACTTACTCATTCTCCTTCACACGCACTTGATCTCTCTCGACTTAGGAACTCTCCTTGGTCCATAGCATATTGACTTCTTGAAAAGTTAAACATCACAAAGTTTGACCATGTACGTGGAGAAAAACAATTACATCTAGAATGACAAACATATACCATTAGATTCACCATGAGATGTAGTTTCGTATGATGTATCTTTGGTATTGTAGATATAAATAACATTTGCGTAAACCTGATCAAAGTTTCCAAAGTTTGACTTCTAAAAAATTTACATGAACTGCATTGTCGAGCAGATGGAATATCTCTTTCCCCCTCTCAGCTATCTGCCGCACCACTCAGCCTTATCGGGGCTCCTCAATCTCTCTCAAAACTTTATATCTCCCTGGTTCACACATACACATGTCTCGCTCACGCTGTACATATAGACCCATCCACACTCTCCGCCCTTTTTCTCTCTCTATGTGACACGCACCCCCCTAATAAGTACCATAATCCCTCACTCCATCATAGGCGCTAGCACTCCCCCCCCCCTAAGTATGATTATCTCTCACTAGCCATCAGGAACACACGTATTGTCTCCTTCCATCCATACGTCTATCTCGATATCTCTCGGGGTATCTTCTATCGCGCACACACCTTGTCACTCGATCTCCCACCCATGTAGTCCCATCACGATCTCCAGGGGATCTCTCTATGACAAACATACACTCTCTCCTCCCCATGTCTGCATTTTCGCCGTATGTCTCTCTCGACCTCTCTCCCTTGTTTGTCAGACCACTCCTGGCCACGTGCTAGGGGTCTTGCTCTCTCGGTTGCAAACAACCACACACTATCTCCTCACCTTGCTTCCGTTGTCGAAGATGCATGTGTGATATGTTTGCATAAGACACACACATTTTTTCTCGACTTTTATCGAGTGTTGTCCACGTCTCTTTCACACACGCACACACACTTTTTTCACTCACACTTTCTATTTCTCTCTTTCTCTCTAGTTAGGGACTCTCTCACGTCCATAAGCATATGGATGTTTTGAAAATGAAAAGTTTGACCAGGTATATGTGGAGAAAAACATTTAAATCTAGAACGATCATTAGATTCATCACAACATGTACTTACTTCATACTATCATTTATCTTTGGTATTGTAGATCTAAGTAATTTCTTTATAAACTTGGTAAAAGTTTCAAAAGTTTGACTTTTAAAAAAATGTTGGAACTACATTATCGAACGGAGGGAGTAGCTCTTTCTCTCTCTCTCTCTCTGCTATCTCTCACGGGCCTCCACTCTCACTCGAACACTCTATACTGACGGATTATACGCTCACTGTGTCAGCATATAACTCCGTATATTGTTTAGTTGACCGGTCAACCAGTCCACATGCTGCTTGTCAGCTTGTGTTCTGTATCTTCGTGTGCTGGCCCATGTGGCAGTGGGTGAAAATAAGTAAACTAGAGGCCCATCTGACACGCGGTGAAGTAAACAAAGTTGAAACCACTCGGGGTAGCACCCCACATGCTAGTAAATTGAGGGCGCATTGAGGACACACTTCTTCTGCGTGAAGGGCGCACTCACGCACAACTCACCACTGTGCAGCGGCATGCACAGAAGGAAGCACTCGCGCACACTCAGCACACAACACACACCAGCACACCTGTACACCGGCGTCGCCACCGTTTGAGATGGATGGCGAGGCAGCCAACAAGCGGACGCGGCTCGAGCCAAAACCGCATCTAGCGAGCCTGAACTTCATCAGCAGCCTCCCCGACGACATGCTGCTTGTCATCATCGGCCTACTCCCCACCAAATCTACCGTGTGGGCCGCCCTGCTCTCCTGGCGGTGGCGCCCCCTCTGGCGCCGCGTCCCCCTCAACCTCACCGTTGACAGGTGCCTCTGCGATGGGGATTGCAAATGCATGGCCGCATTCTCCAAGATCCTTTCATCGCACCCTAGGCCAGCTAGACGCCTTGACATATGCATGTTCAGTACCAACTGCAAGGTCCAACCCAAGTTCGACAAGTGGTTCTTATCCCCTGCCCTAGATCAGCTCGAGGAGCTCAGCTTTGAAGCTAGACGATGCCGCTCTCTATCGCCGTCCGCGCTCCGCCTCGCGCCAATGCTGCACCGCGCCAGCTTCAGCTCCTGCTATCTTCCCCAGGTTAATGTCACGCCCGCCCTTCTTCTCCCTCAACTCAAGCAGCTTGACCTCTTCGACGTTGTCATCTCGAAGAAGGCTATGGAGCACCTGCTCCGCAGCTGTACTGCGCTCCAGTACCTTTGTCTTGAGTAGATCCACGGGTTCATTAGCCTCCACATCGCCTCGACGAATCTCCGATGGATTTATGTGTCTTGTTGGCCCTGCAACAAGACATCAATTGGGAAGATATCACTCCAGCTATTCCATGTTATGGTCATTGAGAATGCGCCTTTCCTTGAGAGATTGCTTGTATCGGATCTAGAAGGTCCAACAAAAATCAGGGTCATTGACACGCCGAAATTGACAGCGTTGGTGCACTCATCTACCAAATTCTCCAAACTCTTTATTGGATCCGTAATCGTTCAGGTACAGCACTCATCTTCTTCTCTGTCTTCTTGAAATTCACATTTTTAAATTTCTTCTTGATGTATTTACGACCGTCTTCTAGAAAATGATTCCCACAAGCTTGACCCAGTCTATGCGCACAGTGAAGATGTTGGCTATAAAATCTATCGGCCCCAATCTGGATCAAGTTGTTGGATTCCTTACATGCTTTCCATGCACGGAGAAGCTACTCATCGAGGTGAAACTTCTTTCCTTTTAGTAAACGATAATCACAACATTGCTCAATTTTTTCGTAATCTTCCCAAATTACGATGACAAGTGTAGTGTTCAAAACTGCATCTACGCACTGCACCGAAAGAAATGTTTTTAGTATTTTTTCTCATGTTATCACCTGCATCTTTTTTTGTTGTACTACTATAGTAGCCTAGGCTAGTAATAGTGGAAAGTAACTTAGACTACTCCAGTAACTCTATGGTTACGCTAAGAGCAAGTACTACCTCCGTCCTAGTTTACTCTTCCTATTTTGTAGTATCAAAATTTGACCATAGATTTAACTGACAAAATGTTAATGCATGTCACTAAGAACTATATCGTTGGATTCGTATTTGAACATAATTTCAAATGGTGTAATTTTTAGTGACATGCATTGGCATTTTCTTACGTAAATCTATGGTCAAAATATTATACTAAATAAGAGGTAGTACAAAAGTGGGCTATAACGGCCCTCCACTATGTAGGACAAAACACGTGCAAAATTCACTTGTGATGCATTTGGCATCGATGCCCCTCCAATGCTCACCAAGTGCCCCAATCTGGATCACCTACTTTCCTCCGGTGCCAAATTAACTCACGCAATGAAAAAACACTTGCGTGGGAGATAGAGAGAGGACCGAGGCAATAAAAAACACTTGTTTGGGAGAGTGAGAGGCTGGTGTAGTTGGTTTGATTGATTTGTTTATACATGTGGGTCTGTGTGCACAGCGGTGCCAACTCTCTCACATCGCGAGAGCAGTGCCAAAATCTTTTGATTTGACATCGATGCGTATTATGTGGCATACTTTTGCGAAATATAGCATCGGCCACATAGTGGAAGGCAACAAATTCCCAAGCTCTTCATGTACTCCTAGGTAAATGAGAGGAAAGAGAAAGACAGAGAGAGTGAAAAAATATCACTAGCCAGCCAACCCTATCGTATAAGCGAATGATATTGGTACCTCTTGATGACACAGCAATATTATACAGCCAGCTTCTCTAATATGTTCTCTTCTTTTGCAGATAAAAAAAGACCCGAAAGTGAAAAATGTGCTGCACTATAACAATCTCATTGAATGCCTTGATCTCCATCTTAGAAAAAATTGATTTGATCGACTACCGAGGCAACACATCAGAGATTAAATTGGACAGGTTCTTTGTTTTGGAGGCAAGTGTGCTCAAGGTAATGAGGTTTGGCATTCTCTGGTGCAATAATGAATGGCAGGCTGATCACCGCAAGCGTCTAAGCCTAAATGACAAAGTATCCGCAGAAGCTGAATTTGTTTTTGAAACATCAAGTGGCCAGAGACTCGAAAACTTATTTTCCCATTAGTGACTTGTCAGGGGGTGGATTTTAGTTTGTACGATAATGTTGCATCGACCTAAAGTAATGAAAGTTCTTACGTAAACTTCCTAGTAATTCCCTCTTCATAGGTGCAGCATTACTCCTAACATTTGTAATAATAGTTTGAAACTTGTAATATTGCCGTGTCCTATTCCTGTGTTTTCAAAATCCTGCGAATCAAACAGCTCCTAAGTTGGTGATGACGTTGTGCCTGCCATCTTTCACCAATAGCCGTTGGGTCTAGATCTGACGCATACAAACCAAACTTCTTCAGTTTTGCAAAAATATGCCCGCATTTGTTCCCTATTTACAAACAACTCCTTGTCTCTCACAATCAGCCTTATCTCCTCCCCACCACATCTAGAAGGCCATGGAAAAATCTGGCGCGATGGCC